>NC_041387.1:279196272-279343244 GCF_002162155.2 Triticum dicoccoides | reverse complement strand
AAAAAAGAAAAAAAGAAAAGAGCGCAAAAAAAAAAGAGCGAAAAAATAATAATTCAGAGTGTGCTTTTCCCTTGTTTACGTGTCGCGCCGTGATTTTGTTAGTGTTCTAGGCTCGCGTCTCTAGCACAGTCTAGCCTAGGACCAGCACAGTACCGTCGTTGAGCGTTTATTCAACTTTGCATCTCTGAATTGATTATTGCTGACCCTTTTCGCTACCATACTATAAGCCTTCCCAGCTCCACATACATCTACGTCGTGCGTTTGACTCTCCCTGGTAATCGCTCTATCCAAGCTTTGAGAGTTTTTGACTACAACGGTTGCCGATCACTGCCTGCTGCTGGGTAAGAACTGGTAAGAATTTGAGATTTGCTTGACGGATTTGTGACACCCACCACCACCACTTGTTCGTAGTCTATAGGATCATATTCTTGTGTGTTTCTATTGCTGCTAACCATGCCAGGATCACAAGCCGACGAGATTGACTGGGAGAATTTATCGAACAAGGAGCTTCATGATAACTTTCAACAAATGATGACTGAACAGGTGCAAGATGTGCTGAACAATTTTGAAGAGGCCATGGAGAAGATCACTGGCCTTGAGAAGACGTTCGAAACAAAGCTCGATAACAAGTTCAATGAATTGCTCGCGCGTCTTCCACCACCACCACCCGCTGCACCTAACGCACCTCTCCAACAACAACAACAACGACTACCTCCACGTCGCGAAGCAGACCTCCGCCGAGCAAGCCGTGTTCCTCTTGCGTTTGGCCAAACTGTTGGTGCTGCTGTTGATACTTCTGTGGCTCCTGCTGCTGATGCGGAGGAGGATGATTATGTGGGAGATTATGAGGATGAGGTTGATCAAAATCAACACTACGTGCAGCCACCTGTACCACCACCAGCAGGTCGACCTCAGGTATATATTCGTAATGGTAGGCCTGCACCACCTCCTCAGGTACGAGATGATGTCCATATTCCTAAACTGAAATTGAATATTCCACCATTTGAGGGTAGATATGTTCCTGATATATATCTTACTTGGGAGTTAGAAACTGAACAACGATTTACATGTTTACAATATCCTGAGGAGAGACGAGTTGCTGCTGCTGTTTGTGCTTTCACTAGTTTTGCATGTGTATGGTGGTCTGAACATTGTAGATTATATCCTATTCCAACTACTTGGGCTGCTTTGAAAACTGCTATGCGTACGCGTTGGGTTCCACCATATTATCAACGTGAATTGCTTCAAAAATTGTAGCGTTTAAGACAAGGGAAAAATTCTGTAGAAGAATATTATCAGGAATTACAAACTGGCATGATTAGATGTGGTATTGTTGAGGAGAATGAAGCTATGCTTGCACGTTTTCTGGGTGGATTAAATAGGGAGATTCAGACCATTCTAGACTATAAGGAGTATACTAATATCACTCGTTTATTCCATCTTGCTTGTAAAGCTGAACGTGAAGTGCAGGATCGACAAGCATTGGGGCGAACTAACTTTTCTGCAGGCCGACCTTCATCATGGACACCACGTGCATCTTCTACTTCAACTGCACCAGCACCTCCATCCGGTGCCACCTCCAGCCGTGATACAAGAAAACAGGCACAACCACCATTATCTGCCAAGAGCGCACCTGCGGGGCCTGCACAGCGTTCTTCTTCTTCCATGGCATCAACAGGGCACACAAGTGATATTATTTGTCGTCGTTGTAAGGGAGGAGGTCATTATGCGAGGGAATGCAAATATCCGCGTGTGATGATTGCTACCGCGGATGGTGGATATGAGTCCGCTAGTGACTATGATGAGGAGACATTGGCTCTTATTACACGTGAAGAACATGGTGGAGATGATTCTGATCATGAGACGCAATACATGGCTCCTGAAGATGCTGACAGGTATGAATGTTTAGTTGCTCAACGTTCCGCTAGTGACTATGTCTGCATACTTTTCTGAAAAATTGAGTGGGCCTAGTCTGAATTATTCTACTTATGATAAAGAATTATATGCTCTTGTTCGGACTTTAGAAACATGGCAACATTATTTATGGCCCAAAGAATTTGTTATACATTCTGATCATGAATCTTTGAAACATATTAAAAGTCAAGCTAAACTGAATCGTAGACATGCTAAATGGGTTGAATTCATTGAGACTTTCCCTTATGTCATTAAACACAAGAAGGGAAAAGAAAATGTTATTGCTGATGCATTGTCTCGTCGCTATACTATGCTTTCACAACTTGACTTCAAAATATTTGGTTTGGAGACCATCAAAGATCAATATGTGCATGATGCTGATTTTAAAGATGTAATGCAGAATTGTAAAGAAGGAAGAATGTGGAACAAGTTTGTTGTTAACGATGGATTTGTGTTTCGTGCTAACAAGCTATGCATTCCAGCTAGCTCCGTTCGTCTTTTGTTGTTGCAGGAGGCGCATGGAGGAGGATTAATGGGACACTTTGGCGTGAAGAAGACGGAGGACGTACTTGCTACACATTTCTTTTGGCCAAAGATGAGACGGGATGTTAAGCGTTTTATTGCTTGATGCACTACATGTCAAAAAGCTAAGTCACGACTCAATCCTCATGGTTTATATATGCCTTTGCCTGTACCTAGTGTTCCTTGGGAGGATATATCTATGGACTTTGTTTTAGGTTTACCTCGAACAAAGAAGGGGAGGGATAGCATATTTGTTGTCGTGGATAGATTCTCGAAAATGGCACACTTTATACCATGTCATAAAAGCGATGATGCTGTTAATGTTGCTGATTTGTTCTTTCGTGAAATTATTCGCTTGCATGGTGTGCCAAATACTATTGTTTCAGATCGTGATACTAAATTTCTTAGCCACTTTTGGAGATGTTTATGGGCTAAGTTGGGGACTAAACTGCTTTTTAGTACTACTTGTCACCCCCAAACTGATGGACAAACTGAAGTAGTCAATAGAACGTTGTCTACTATGCTTAGGGCTGTTTTGAAGAATAATAAGAAAATGTGGGAGGAATGCTTGTGATAGAGGCGGGGTGTCCCGATCTTCGATGAGATGATAACTATCGATTTGGTGGAGACGACTTTGACGATCCGACTACAAACGTGCATGACGTTGCGCCTTAGCAATCGCTAAACCAACTCCGAGAGGTTATTGACCACGCCGGAGCACAATCAACCTGACCACGAAGGTCTATTCCTGCAAGCAATCGAAGAACAAGCAAGAATATGATAAAAGCAATCTGAATATTGCGAGTATATATGAAGTATTGATAAAGGTGGGGATCCGTAAGCGGTCTTGGTCTGGTCGTTGGACACAAACGAAGTACACGAAGTTGCAATGGCTAACTTTTAACTAAACAAATCCCAAGGAAAAGCTACTAGATGGATCTACTTATATAGGAGCAAGGGGTGGCGGCCAAGGAGGTGGGAGGACGTCCCAAGGCAGCCTAAAACTAAATCTAGGTCGTACAAGGCCAATGGGCCCAAGTGGAGGTGATGTAACACCTTTGGACTTGTAGTTTGACTCGGATTCTGCTGCAGCATCAGATTGTTTCGTCCACAAATCAACGCTCCGGACGAATTTGAAGGTGTTTCCAATTGGGTTGGAAAGTGCACGAAATCTAGTTTCCAACAAAAAAAGAATCACCCAATTCGGAGTCCGTATGAAAAATTTGTGTGCGTTTTGAGTCAGGTGTGTCTGTGCAGTCCGAATCTGAATCCAGAACGTGAGAGACTTGGACTCTATCTTCTCTTGGGCCAAAAGTGACGTGAGAGAACTTTTTGGACAGCAAATAAACATCTCTTTCTTCCTTATCTTCATATGTGGATTGTACAAATGTCCCATACACCTGCAATTAGACAAAACACAAAAGTGTGTGAAGTATTTTTGTTCTGGATAACATAAATAGATTATTGAATAGTTTGCACTAGAAATCACCTGACAAATATGCATATATGCAATATTTTTGGTCATATCCAAGGTAGTCATGTCCTCATCAGAGATGGTGGAGAAGCTTTCTCTCACCACAAGACCACATCCACATCCTTACTACATCCAATGGTTCAACAACAGCGGCAAGGTTAAGGTAACACGTACTGTTCGTGTGCATTTTAGTATCTCTACATATGCTGATTATGTTGATTGTGATGTGGTACCTATGCAAGCATGTTCCTTATTACTTGGTAGACCATGGCAATTTGATAAAAATTCTGTACACCATGGTAGAAACAATCACTATACTCTTGTTCATAAGGATAAAAATATTACTTTGCTTCCTATGACTCCTGATTCCATTTTGAAAGATGATATTAATAGAGCTAATAAAGCACAACAGGAGAAGAATAAGAGTGAAAATCAGATTGTGGCAAAAGAATTTGAGCAACAAATAAAGCCTAATAATAAACCATCTAGTGTTGCTTCTGAAATTAAATTGAAAAGTGCATGTTTATTTGCCACCAAATCTGATATTGATGAGCTAGATTTCAGCAAATCTGTTTGCTATGCTTTTGTGTGAACAGAGGCATTATTTTCATTCGAGGACGTGCCTTCCTCTTTGCCTCCTGCTGTCACTAACATTTTGCAGGAGTTCGCTGACGTTTTTCCACAAGACGTGCCACCGGGATTACCGCCTATTCGAGGGATTGAGCATCAGATTGACTTAATTCCCGGTGCTTCCCTGCCAAACCGTGCACCATACCGTACCAATCCAGAGGAGACGAAGGGATTATGCGTCAAGTAAAAGAGCTTCTCGACAAAGGTTATATACGCGAATCCCTTAGTCCTTGTGCTGTTCCTATTATTCTAGTGCCGAAAAAGGATGGTACATCACGTATGTGTGTTGATTGTAGAGGCATTAATAATATTACTATTCGTTATCGTCATCCTATTCCTAGGCTAGATGATATGCTTGATGAATTGAGTGGCTCTACAATATTCTCCAAAGTTGATTTGCGTAGTGGCTACCATCAAATTCGTATGAAATTGGGAGATGAATGGAAAACAGCATTTAAAACTAAGTTTGGATTATATGAGTGGTTAGTCATGCCTTTTGGGTTAACTAATGCACCTAGTACTTTCATGAGATTAATGAACGAAGTTTTACGTGCTTTCATTGGACGATTTGTGGTAGTTTACTTTGATGACATATTGATTTATAGCAGATCTTTGGAAGAACATTTGGAACATTTACGTGCCGTTTTTATTGCTCTACGTGATGCACGTTTGTTTGGTAACCTTGGGAAGTGCACCTTTTGCACCGACCGACTATCTTTTCTTGGCTATGTTGTTACTCCACAGGGAATTGAAGTTGATAAAGCCAAGATTGAAGCTATTGAGAGTTGGCCGCAGCCCAAAACGGTCACACAAGTGAGGAGTTTTCTTGGCCTCGCTGGATTCTATAGGCGTTTTGTGAGAGATTTCAGCACCATTGCTGCACCTCTCAATGAGCTTACAAAGAAAGATGTGCCTTTTCTTTGGGGTACTGCACAGGAAGAAGCCTTCACGGTATTGAAAGATAAGTTGACACATGCTCCTTTACTCCAACTTCCTGATTTTAATAAGACTTTTGAGCTTGAATGTGATGCTAGTGGAATTGGATTAGGAGGTGTGTTATTACAAGATGGCAAACCTGTTGCATACTTTTCTGAAAAATTGAGTGGGCCTAGTCTGAATTATTCTACTTATGATAAGGAATTATATGCTCTTGTTCAGACTTTAGAAACATGGCAACATTATTTATGGCCCAAAGAATTTGTTATACATTCTGATCATGAATCTTTGAAACATATTAAAAGTCAAGCTAAACTGAATCGTAGACATGCTAAATGGGTTGAATTCATTGAGACTTTCCCTTATGTCATTAAACACAAGAAGGGAAAAGAAAATGTTATTGCTGATGCATTGTCTCGTCGCTATACTATGCTTTCACAACTTGACTTCAAAATATTTGGTTTGGAGACCATCAAAGATCAATATGTGCATGATGCTGATTTTAAAGATGTAATGCAGAATTGTAAAGAAGGAAGAATGTGGAACAAGTTTGTTGTTAACGATGGATTTGTGTTTCGTGCTAACAAGCTATGCATTCCAGCTAGCTCCGTTCGTCTTTTGTTGTTGCAGGAGGCGCATGGAGGAGGATTAATGGGACACTTTGGCGTGAAGAAGACGGAGGACGTACTTGCTACACATTTCTTTTGGCCAAAGATGAGACGGGATGTTAAGCGTTTTATTGCTTGATGCACTACATGTCAAAAAGCTAAGTCACGACTCAATCCTCATGGTTTATATATGCCTTTGCCTGTACCTAGTGTTCCTTGGGAGGATATATCTATGGACTTTGTTTTAGGTTTACCTCGAACAAAGAAGGGGAGGGATAGCATATTTGTTGTCGTGGATAGATTCTCGAAAATGGCACACTTTATACCATGTCATAAAAGCGATGATGCTGTTAATGTTGCTGATTTGTTCTTTCGTGAAATTATTCGCTTGCATGGTGTGCCAAATACTATTGTTTCAGATCGTGATACTAAATTTCTTAGCCACTTTTGGAGATGTTTATGGGCTAAGTTGGGGACTAAACTGCTTTTTAGTACTACTTGTCACCCCCAAACTGATGGCCAAACTGAAGTAGTCAATAGAACGTTGTCTACTATGCTTAGGGCTGTTTTGAAGAATAATAAGAAAATGTGGGAGGAATGCTTGCCTCATATTGAATTTGCTTATAATCGTTCATTGCATTCTACTACTAAGATGTGCCCTTTTGAAGTTGTGTATGGTTTCCTACCTCGTGCACCTATTGATTTGTTTCCTCTTCCATCTTCGGAGAAGGTTAATTTTGATGCTAAACAACGTGCTGAATTGATTTTAAAAATGCATGAGTTAACTAAGGAAAAAATTGAGCGCATGAATGCTAAATATAAACTTGCTGGAGATAAGGGTAGAAAACATGTTGTGTTTGCACCTGGAGATCTTGTTTGGTTACATTTGCGTAAGGATAGATTTCCTGATTTGCGCAAATCAAAGTTAATGCCACGTGCTGATGGTCCCTTTAAGGTGTTAGAGAAAATAAATGATAATGCATATAAACTTGAGCTGCCTGCAGATTTTGGGGTTAGTCCCACTTTTAACATTGCAGATTTGAAGCCTTATTTGGGTGAGGAAGATGAACTTCCGTCGAGGACGACTTCATTTCAAGAAGGGGAGGATGATGAGGACATCAATACAATTGTTACACCCACAGCCCCTGCTGCTATACATACTGGACCAATTACTAGAGCTCGTGCACGCCAACTAAATTACCAGGTACTTTCGTTTATTGGTAATGATTCTAATGTTCATGAGAATATGATGCTGCCTAAATTGGATACATTTGTTTTGCTTACAAATGAAGGGCCTAGCTTGGAGAAGGATGAACATTGGAGCAAGAACAAGCATGGAGATGATGGCATGCGCAAGGGGAACAAGAACGGAGTTACAAGTGATGATTTCAGGACTTTGAAGCCACCATAATGGGTGCATGAAGCCTTGGACGAAATATACAAGATGCCACTTCATAAATTTCGTCCCGATTCTATTTTAGGTGCTGCGTCACCTTATTATTGGGCCAGGCCCATGTAATTTCGAAATACATAAGTATAGGCTATTTTTAGAGTCCGTATGTGTGGGGAAACAAGAGATAGGGTTGATTTCGGACCCCTCCACCAAGGGCCACGAAATTCCCCCCTCTTCCTCCATATATACAGCCCTTAGGGCATCGTTTAGACTTTGGGTTTTGTTTAGATTAAAAGTTCGCCATAGCTGCAACTTCGCGTACTTCGTTTGTGTTCAACGACCAGACAAAGGCGTCACAGAACCCCACCTTGATCAATAAAGCTTTCATCTTATATTCGCAATATCCAGATTGCAATCTCAGTTTCTTGCTTGTTCTTCGTTTGCTCGCAGGAAACAGACCCTCGTGGTCAGGTTGATCGTGCTCCGGCGTGGTCAATAACCTCTCGGAGTTGGTTTAGCGATTGCTAAGGCGCGACGTCCTTGCACGTTCGTAGTCGGATCGTCAAAGTCGACTTCCACCAAAGCGATATCCATCATCTCATCGAAAGACGGGACACCTTTGCCTCTATCAATGGTCGATGACGGTGTACTTGTGTCGGAGAAGGTGTCGTCGGAGTGTCGACTTGAGCGGCTCCATCTTGAGTATGAAGAAGTGGAAGGACGCCGGTTCCTCATCAAGGCGCGGATCTCATCCATTCTTGCATCATTCTCTTGCTTTTGAGCGTCGAATTTGTTGTCGAAGTAGTCCCTCATTGCTTGTTGCTCTTGGTGCAATGCCTTTTGAGCTCCAAATAGGTGGTTTTTGGTGACGAATGATGACATGTCATCGTCGTTCTCGATGAGAGGTGGAGTGGTAGAAGAGCTTGGCATATCCATCATTTCAATAAAATGTAAGTGGTAGAAGGAAAAGAACGTGTACCAAATGTACCTTGACCGAAGTTGAAGGTGAATCAAGTTCACTCAAATGCGGACAATGAAATAGCACTGTTGGTACCAATTCTTGTAGGTTCTCACACCTACACACGTAAAAGCTTATGGTGGAGCTTGGTTAGGATGGTGGCACAAAATTTGATGCAATAGTAAGTGAGCTTCAATAATGTTGGAAAAGGTTCACAAATTTGCAAATGCAACAAGTAGACCAAGCTAGAATGGGTACACGAAAACACACACGCAAATAGATAAATGAGATTGTGCAATCCAAAATTGAGCCAAAATGTGGAAACCACGAAATGCTCTTGTTGCACAATACTAGAGAGACGCTAGCACGATTGCAAAATAGGCGGATACGCAAACTTGTGCACAACCTACTAGGCAAAAATGCAACAATCTCTATCCCAAGTATGCTATATGTATGATATTTCAGTGCTATGATCCAAGATGATCGGATATGACAATCTTAATATTGTATGATGCTATGGTTCTTGCTCATAAGCTCTTTGCTTATCTTTCCTCTTTGCTTAAAAGCTTGGGTGGCTCTTTTACTTTTGAGCTCTTTTCTCATGCAAAACTTCATGAACCAAGGTAGCAATTGTGTATGCTATGACAACTTTGTGACACACAAGTTGATCTCAAGATATGCACCACTATTGTATGGTATGTATGCTATGGAGTATGATCACTAATGTGCACAAGTCATGTTGCTTGCAATACTCAACGGCTAGTCTCGATGGGTAAGCTACACAAAAGTAGGGACAATGTGGGTATCAATGCAATTGCAAGTTATGACAAAGATGTCGTCGAGGTTACCGTCCTTGCGATGATGAGACCCTTGAGAAGTTGAGCCGTGGTGTTGATGAAGTCGAACCGTACCTAGATAGCCAAAACACAAAAGGATACGGGAGCCACAACTCAAAATCTCAAAGACCAAATTGTGTCAAAATCGTCATAGGAGGTATCAGGGAAGATGGTGGTGTATGTGGGTTTGGAAGAGGTGGTGGAATGTGGATTTGTGGTGGTGGCGAACTAACAAAGTTCAGTTTCGTCAGGGTTTTACGGAAGCCGTGCTTTTACGGTCGTCCGGTCATCGTCGGACGTCCGGCCTTGTCCGGTCGTCCGAAGCCTGGGCGAAAATCGGGCTCGGGATGAACTGCGAGATTTCAAGGAAGAAGAAGATGGTGAAGTTGAAATCGAGTGATTTTGTGGAAGGAAAAGGGTGGGGAGGGTGGGGAAAGCTAGATCCACACGCAGCAACACAAATCCATGGACTAAATCCAACAAAATCTCAACTGACAAACAAATCACAAAAAAAATTTGGGGCTATTTTTGGTGGGGAATTTTCGGAATTAGGAAGAAAACAACAAAATCAGGCTAGAAAACACGGTGTAGGGGCTCCAAACGTGATCAACGTGGCTCATGATACCATGATGATGTAGGGTGGAACCCTAGATGGATGATCTCTCACGTTTGGAGTGGATCCTACGAGGAATCACGAAGAACACACGGAAGCACAACGGGGAAACACGGGGAAAACGAGAGGGAGAATCACTAAACTGACATAGAATCAATCACACGAGTGCTAGATCACCGACAACATAGAGTGACATAAGATCCACAATCAACCAAGGTAAGGATACAAAGGAACAGTTCTTCTCCGTACGGAGGTCTTGATGGTCTTCCCTAGAAAGGGGTCTTGAATCCGCTTGGGGGATCTTCTCCAAAGAGGTCCTGAGCTCCGAGGAGAAGTAGCCAAGTGGATGAGCAAGGCTCTCACACAAAATATGAGCTAAACCTATGCTACCCGTACCAGGAGGTGGGGGCGTCCTATTTATAATCTTAGTGCAAATGGAAGTCAAAACGAAGGGGTACAAGGGCTCCAGCCCACCGGCGCGGTCACTCAGGTGTCGGTCGTCCGGAAGGCGTCGGACGTCCGGAGGCTCGGGACGGTCCGGACGTCCGGTCGGGCTCGGGCGTCCGTAGAATCAGCTCTGTTGTGGGCGCGTCGGACGTCCTGAGGGGGTCGGTCGTCCGGAGCTTCGTGACGGTCCGGACGTCCGATGTCGTCGGTCGTCCGTAGATTCGGTTCGGGCGTGCATCGGTCGGACGTCCGGTGGTCTCGGTCGTCCGTAGATTTGGTTCGGGTGCTCAGCTGTCGGACGTCCGGAGGGCGTCGGTCGTCCGTGGCCTGGGACTCGTCGGACGTCCGGGCTTGGTCGGACGTCCGATGCCTGTAGCTTCAGCAGCATCTCTTCTTCTTCTTGAACATGCTTGTGGTCCTCGCCGTCTTGGCTCTTGCAAGTAGTTGATCCTTGGCTCACCTCCATGTACCTGATTACACATAGAGTCTCCGAATGAGGTAGTAGCCATGTCTCCTGAGTAGGAAGAGGGAGTTCGAAGAGGAGCGAGTTCACCTTATCTTCAATAGCCTTAGCTCGGGCTCTTGTCACGGGTCCAAGTGGTGTTGAGGGAGATGTAGGAACGTCCATGGGGATGAGCGAGGGATGCTCCGCATCACGAATGACATGGCAACGACGGTGAATAAATGGAAGACATCTGGCGCATGGTCTCGGGGCGTCACTATCCACAAGCATACAAGAACAATTCAAGGAAATTAGCACTAGGGTAAAGTTATTCCCACTCCTAGGAGATGAGGTCTTGATGTTGATCTTCTCCAAGAGGAGGCGATGATAATCTACAAGGATTCTTCCCAAGATGGGGGCTTGATCTCCAAGAGGAGGGGATACAAGGAGCAAAGCTCTCTAATGTCTATCAAATACTTTGCTATCCCTAAACACGAGCAGGGGAGAGCACTTATAGCCAAAGAACAAAATAAGAGGGAAAGGGAGGTACAAGGCTCATAAAACCCTAATTGCACACAGGCAAATCTGGAGGTGCCCGGGCACCCGGGGAAAAGAGGTTCGACCACCCGGACAAAACAAAGACATGCGCCAAAGGAGAGGCCCGGCACCCGGGGGCGGAGGTCCGGGCACCCGAGCAGCTCAGGGGGGCCGGGCCTCCGCAGCTACTAGGTCCGGGCACCCATGGGTGGCGACCCTGGCACCCGGGGGCGAGGGGCAGCGCCCAGCAAGGCAGGCCAGGCAGCCGAGGCCATTTGACCGGGCACCTGGGGCGGTGGGGCAGTGCCTAGGCACTCAGGGTGGTCAGGGTCGGTTCCCAGCCGGTGGCCGGGCACCCGGGGTGTCTAGAGCCCCCGCATCTCCGTGTCTAGCTTGTCCTTCTTCCTCCTCCCTATTCGTGGATGTTTGGGTCTCCGTCCTCGCCTCTTCACAGTCATCTCCTTCATACCGAAGAGTGCATAACATCTCCGTTTGAGGTAGAACCCAATACTCAAGTGAATCCGAATGGAACTCGAAGAGGAAAGGACTGACCTCGGTCTCAATGGCACATGCACATGCTCTTGCCATTGGCCCTCTTCGTGCTTGTGGTGGTGACGGGATATCCATGGGGATGCTCGAGGGATTGTCCGCATCAAGGGTGCTATGAAGGAGTTCTGTCAAAGAGAGCATATCCGTCTTGATGATTCCTCTATGGCTCATCCACAGTCTAATGGTCAAGCAGAAAGGGCCAACCAAGAAATTTTGATGCCCGGCTTATGGTTCCTTTGGAACGAACACCGGATTGTTGGGTTGAGGAGTTACCTTCAATGCTTTGGAGTATCAATACCACTGCCAACAACTCAATAGGCTATACGCCATTCTTCATGGTCTATGGTGCAGAGGCGGTTCTCCCAAGTGATATCGGTCATGACTCGCCCCGAGTGACGGCTTATGTTGAAGCTGATAATGAGACGACACTATAGAACACACTTGGTACTTTGGATGAAGAGTGTGACCTTGCGGTGGCTTGTTCAACAATATACCAGCAAGACCTGCGTCACAATCATAGCCATAGTGATAGAGGCGGGGTGTCCCGTCTTTCGATGAGATGATGGATATCGCTTTGGTGGAAGTCGACTTTGACGATCCGACTACGAACGTGCGAGGATGTCGTGCCTTAGCAATCGCTAAACCAACTCTGAGAGGTTATCGACCACGCCGGAGCACGATCAACCTGACCACGAGGGTCTGTTTCCTGCGAGCAAACAAAGAACAAGCAAGAAACTGAGATTGCAATCTGGATATTGCGAATATAAGATGAAAGCTTTATTGATCAAGGTGGGGTTCTGTGACGCCTTTGTCTGGTCGTTGAACACAAACGAAGTACGCGAAGTTGCATCTATGGCGAACTTTTAATCTAAACAAGACCCAAAGTCTAAACGATGCCCTAAGGGCTGTATATATGGAGGAAGAGGGCGGAATTTCGTGACCCTTGGTGGAGGGGTCCGAAATCAACCCTATCTCTTGTTTCCCCACACATACGGACTCTAAAAATAGCCTATACTTATGTATTTCGAAATTACATGCGCCTGGCCCAATAATAAGGTGACGCAGCACCTATAATAGCCTCGGGACGAAATTTTTGAAGTGGCATCTTGTATATTTCGTCCAAGGCTTCATGCACCCATTATGGTGGCTTCAAAGTCCTGAAATCATCACTTGTAACTCCGTTCTTGTTCCCCCTGCACATGCCATCATCTCCATGCTTGTTCTTAATCCAATGTTCATCCTTCTCCAAGCTAGGCCCTTCATTTGTAAGCAAAACAAATGTATCCAATTTAGGCAGCATCATATTCTCATGAACATTAGAATCATTACCAAGAAACGAAAGTACCTGGTAATTTAGTTGGCGTGCGCGAGCTCTAGTAATTGGTCCCATATATTTAGCAGTAGGGGCTGTGGGTGTAACAATGGTATTGATGTCCTCATCATCCTCCCCTTCTTGAAATGAAGTCGTCCTCGACGGAAGCTCATCTTCCTCACCCAAATAAGGCTTCAAATCTGCAATGTTAAAAGTGGGACTAACCCCAAAATCTGCAGGCAGCTCAAGTTTATATGCATTATCATTTATTTTCTCTAACACCTTAAAGGGACCATCAGCACGTGGCATTAGCTTTGATTTGCGCAAATCAGGAAATCTATCCTTACGCAAATGTAACCAAACAAGATCTCCAGGTGCAAACACAACATGTTTTCTACCCTTATCTCCAGTAAGTTTATATTTAGCATTCATACGCTCAATGTTTTTCTTATTTAACTCATGCATTTTAAAATCAATTCAGCACGTTGTTTAGCATCAAAATTAACCTTCTACGAAGATGGAAGAGGCAACAAATCAATAGGTGCACGAGGTAGGAAACCATACACAACTTCAAAAGGGCACATCTTAGTAGTAGAATGCAATGAACGATTATAAGCAAATTCAATATGAGGCAAGCATTCCTCCCACATTTTCTTATTATTCTTCAAAACAGCCCTAAGCATAGTAGACAACATTCTATTGACTACTTCAGTTTGTCCATCAGTTTGGGGGTGACAAGTAGTACTAAAAAGCAGTTTAGTCCCCAACTTAGCCCATAAACATCTCCAAAAGTGGCTAAGAAATTTAGTATCACGATCTGAAACAATAGTATTTGGCACACCATGCAAGCGAATAATTTCACGAAAGAACAAATTAGCAACATTAACAGCATCATCGCTTTTATGACATGGTATAAAGTGTGCCATTTTCGAGAATCTATCCACGACAACAAATATGCTATCCCTCCCCTTCTTTGTTCGAGGTAAACCTAAAACAAAGTCCATAGATATATCCTCCCCAGGAACACTAGGTACAGGCAAAGGCATATATAAACCATGAGGATTGAGTCGTGACTTAGCTTTTTGACATGTAGTGCATCGAGCAATAAAACGCTCAACATCCCGTCTCATCTTTGGCCAAAAGATATGTGTAGCAAGTACGTCCTCCGTCTTTTTCACGCCAAAGTGTCCCATTAATCCTCCTCCATGCGCCTCCTGCAACAACAAAAGACGAACGGAGCTAGCTGGAATGCATAGCTTGTTAGCACGAAACACAAATCCATCGTTAACGACAAACTTGTTCCACATTCTACCTTCTTTACAATTCTGCATTACATCTTTAAAATCAGCATCATGCACATATTGATCTTTGATGGTCTCCAAACCAAATATTTTGAAGTCAAGTTGTGAAAGCATAGTATAGCGACGAGACAATGCATCAGCAATAACATTTTCTTTTCCCTTCTTGTGTTTAATGACATAAGGAAAAGTCTCAATGAATTCAACCCATTTAGCATGTCTACGATTCAGTTTAGCTTGACTTTTAATATGTTTCAAAGATTCATGATCAGAATGTATAACAAATTCTTTGGGCCATAAATAATGTTGCCATGTTTCTAAAGTCTGAACAAGAGGATATAATTCTTTATCATAAGTAGAATAATTCAGACTAGGCCCACTCAATTTTTTAGAAAAGTATGCAACAGGTTTGCCATCTTGTAATAACACACCTCCTAATCCAATTCCACTAGCATCACATTCAAGCTCAAAAGTCTTCTTAAAATCAGGAAGTTGGAGTAAAGGAGCATGTGTTAACTTATCTTTCAATACCGAGAAGGCTTCTTCCTGTGCGGTACCCCAATGAAAAGACACATCTTTCTTTGTAAGCTCATTGAGAGGTGCAGCAATGGTGCTGAAATCTCTCACAAAACGCCTATAGAATCCAGCGAGGCCAAGAAAACTCCTCACTTGTGTGACCGTTGTGGGCTGCGGCCAACTCCCAATAGCTTCAATCTTGGCTTGATCAACTTCAATTCCCTGTGGAGTAACAACATAGCCAAGAAAAGATACTCGGTCGGTGCAAAAGGTGCACTTCCCAAGGTTACCAAACAAACGTGCATCACGTAGAGCAATAAAAAGAGCACGTAAATGTTCCAAATGTTCTTCCAAAGATCTGCTATAAATCAATATGTCATCAAAGTAAACTACCACAAATCGTCCAATGAAAGCACGTAAAACTTCGTTCATTAATCTCATGAAAGTACTAGGTGCATTAGTTAACCCAAAAGGCATGACTAACCACTCATATAATCCAAACTTAGTTTTAAATGTTGTTTTCCATTCATCTCCCAATTTCATACGAATTTGATGGTATCCACTACGCAAATCAACTTTGGAGAATATTGTAGAGCCACTCAATTCATCAAGCATATCATCTAGCCTAGGAATAGGATGACGATAACGAATAGTAATATTATTAATTCCTCTACAATCAACACACATACGTGATGTACCATCCTTTTTCGGCACTAGAATAATAGGAACAGCACAAGGACTAAGGGATTCGCGTATATAACCTTTGTCGAGAAGCTCTTGTACTTGACGCATAATCTCCTTCGTCTCCTCTAGATTGGTACGGTATGGTGCACGGTTTGGCAGTGAAGCACCGGGAATTAAGTCAATCTGATGCTCAATCCCTCGAATAGGCGGTAATCCCGGTGGCACGTCTTGTGGAAAGACGTCAGCGAACTCCTGCAAAATGTTAGTGACAGCAGGAGGCAAAGAGGAAGGCATGTCCTGGAATGAAAATAATGCCTCTTTGCACACAAAAGCATAGCAAACAGATTTGCTGAAATCTAGCTCATCAATATCAGATTTGGTGGCAAATAAACATGCACTTTTCAATTTAATTTCAGAAGCAACACTAGATGGTTTATTATTAGGCTTCATTTGTTGCTCAAATTATTTTGCCACAGTCTGATTTTCACTCTTATTCTTCTCCTGTTTTGCTTTATTAGCTCTATTAATATCATCTTTCAAAATGGAATCAGGAGTCATAGGAAGCAAAGTAATATTTTTATCCTTATGAACAAGAGTATAGTGATTGTTTCTACCATGATGTACAGAATTCTTATCAAATTGCCATGGTCTACCAAGTAATAAGGAACATGCTTGCATAGGTACCACATCACAATCAACATAATCAGCATATGTAGAGATACTAAAATGCACACGAACAGTACGTGTTACCTTAACCTTGTCGCTGTTGTTGAACCATTGGATGTAGTACGGATGTGGATGTGGTCTTGTGGTGAGAGAAAGCTTCTCCACCATCTCCATGCTAGCCAATTTGTTGCAGCTCCCTTCGTCTATTATGACGCGCACAGAACGTTCCTTCACAACTCCCTTGGTATGGAACAAATTGTGCCTCTGATTTTGCTCAGCTTGTGTGACCTGCACACTCAAAACACGTTGAGAAACTAAACATTCGTACATGTCAGCGTCTTCAGGAGCCATGTATTGCGTCTCATGATCAGAATCATCTCCACCATGTTCTTCACGTGTAATAAGAGCCAAAGTCTCCTCATCATAGTCACTAGCGGACTCATATCCACCATCCGCAGTAGCAATCATCACACGCGGAGATTTGCATTCTCTCGCATAATGACCTCCTCCCTTACAACGACGACAAATAATATCACTTGTGTGCCTGTTGATGCCCTGGAAGAAGAAGAACTCTGTGCAGGCCCGGCAGGTGCGCTCTTGGCAGATAATGGTGGTTGTTCCTGTTTTCTTGTATCACGGCTGTAGGAGGCACCTGATTGAGGTGCTGGTGCAGTTGAAGTAGAAGATGCACGCGGTGTCCATGATGAAGGTCGGCCTGCAGAAAAGTTAGTTCGCGCCAATGCTTGTCGATCCTGCACTTCACGTTCAGCTTTACAAGCAAGATGGAATAAACGAGTGATATTAGTATACTCCTTATAGTCTAGAATGGTTTGAATCTCTCTATTTAATCCACCCAGAAAACGTGCAAGCATAGCTTCATTCTCCTCAACAATACCACATCGAATCATTCCAGTTTGTAATTCCTGATAATATTCTTCTACAGAATTTTTTCCTTGTCTTAAACGCTGCAATTTTTGAAGCAATTCACGTTGATAATATGGTGGAACCCAACGCGTACGCATAGCAGTTTTCAAAGCAGCCCAAGTAGTTGGAATAGGATATAATCTACAATGTTCAGACCACCAGACACATGCAAAACTAGTGAAAGCACAAACAGCAGCAGCAACCCGTCTCTCCTCGGGATATTGTAAACATGTAAAACGTTGTTTAGTTTCTAACTCCCAAGCAAGATATATATCAGGAACATATCTACCCTCAAATGGTGGAATATTCAATTTCAGTTTAGGAATATGGACATCATCTCGTACCTGAGGTGGTGGTGCAGGCCTACCATTACGAATATATACCTGAGGTCGACCTGCTGGTGGTGGTGCTGGTGGCTGCACGTAGTTCGGATTTTGATCAACCTCATCCTCATAATCTCCCACATAATCATCCTCCTCCGCATCAGCAGCATGAGCCATAGAAGTATCAACAGCAGCACCAACAGTTTGGCCAAACGCAAGAGGAACACGGCTCGCTAGGCGGAGGTCTGTTTTGCGACGTGGAGGTAGTCGTTGTTGTTGTTGTTGGAGAGGTGCGTTAGGTGCAGCGGGTGGTGGTGGTGGAAGACGCGCGAGCAATTCATTAAACTTGTTATCGAGCTTTGTTTCGAACGTCTTCTCCATGCCATCTATCTTCTCCATGGCCTCTTCAAATCTGTTTAACACATCTTGCACCTGTCCACTCATCATTTGGTGAAATTTATCATGTAGCTGTTTGTTCGTCAGGTTCTCCCAATCAGTCTCATCGGCTTGTGATCCTACCATGATTAGCAGCAAATAGAAACACACAAGAATATGATCCTACAGACTACTAAGAAGTGGTGGTGGTGTATAACAAACCCGTCAAGCAAACCTCAAATTCTTACCAGTTTTTACCCAGCAGCAGGTGGTGATCGGCAACCGTTGTAGTCAAAACTCTCAAAGCTTGGATAGAGCGATTACCAGGGAGAGTCAAACGCACGACGTAGATGTATGTGGAGCTGGGAAGGCTTATAATATGGTAGCAAAAAGGGTCAGCAATAATCAATTCAGAGATGCAAAGTTGAATAAACGCTCAACGACGGTACTGTGCTGGTCCTAGGCTAGACTGTGCTAGAGACGCGAGCCTAGAACACCAACAAAATCACGGCGCGGCACGTAAACAAGGGAAAAGCACACTCTGGAAATTTTTTTCGCTCTTTTTTTTGCGCTCTTTTTTTGCGCTCTTTTTTTTGCGAAAAATCACTATAATTGCGAGTGTCTCAAAACTCTTCCTAGCTCAAACTAACAGGATGGGCACGAAATTTTTTCGACCAAATTTTTTTTTTCGACTGCCCGGACCCAAAAACTGGAAACGGGTCAAAAAAAACTTCCTATAATGGCACCTGTCTCAAAACACTCAGAAACACCTAAAAATAGGATAGCCAGAATTTTTTTCGAAAAATGCGTTTTCGAAAAATTTTGGGCCTAAACGGAGCGTGGTTTTCGGACTCTTTTTTTTTCGAAACCTACTCTGGCAAGGAAACACGAATCGGAATCTAGATGGATCTCGAAAACAAACCTAATATGACAAGAACTCGGATTGGTGGTGGATATATGTTGGTAGATGGCAGCGGTGGTGCTATATGACAGCGGTGGTGGTATATGGATACGGATTCGAAGCGGTGGCGGATAAGCGGTGGTGGTAGATGGCAGGGGCGATGATGATGGTGCCGCGGCGGCATGACAACTTATGACCAGAACTCGAAACTCTAAAAGACTAGACTCTAAGACCAGCAACTAGACACGATGATGCAACCGCAAATTCAACAAAGCAAAACCCTAAAAAGATTATGCAAAGGCTCAGATTGGTTCGGATATGATGAACTAACCCTAAATATTTTTTGTGGCTTTTTCGTGGACTGTAGGTATGAAGAACAGACTCGATCTAAACTACGAAAAACTATAAAATCTCATCGAACAACCTGGAAATCTGATACCACTTGATAGAGGCGGGGTGTCCCGTCTTTCGATGAGATGGTGGATATCGCTTTGGTGGAAGTCGACTTTGACGATCCGACTATGAACGTGCGAGGACGTCGCGCCTTAGCAATCGCTAAACCAACTCCGAGAGGCTATCGACCACGCCGGAGCACGATCAACCTGACCACGAGGGTCTGTTTCCTGCGAGCAAACAAAGAACAATCAAGAAACTGAGATTGCAATCTGGATATTGCGAATATAAGATGAAAGCTTTATTGATCAAGGTGGGGTTCTGTGACGCCTTTGTCTGGTTGTTGAACACAAACGAAGTACGCGAAGTTGCAGCTATGGCGAACTTTTAATCTAAACAAGACCCAAAGTTTAAACGATGCCCTAAGGGCTGTATATATGGAGGAAGAGGCGGGAATTTCGTGACCCTTGGTGGAGGGGTCCGAAATCAACCCTATCTCTTGTTTCCCCACACATACGGACTCTAAAAATAGCCTATACTTATGTATTTCGAAATTACATGGGCCTGGCCCAATAATAAGGTGACGCAACACCTATAATAGCCTCGGGACGAAATTTATGAAGTGGCATCTTGTATATTCCGTCCAAGGCTTCATGCACCCATTATGGTGGCTTCAAAGTCCTGAAATAATCACTTGTAACTCCGTTCTTGTTCCCCTTGCGCATGCCATCATCTCCATGCTTGTTCTCAATCCAATGTTCATCCTTCTCCAAGCTAGGCCCTTCATTTGTAAGCAAAACAAATGTATCCAGTTTAGGCAGCATCATATTCTCATGAACATTAGAATCATTACCAAGAAACGAAAGTACCTGGTAAATTAGTTGCCGTGCGCGAGCTCTAGTAATTGGTCCCGTATATGTAGCAGTAGGGGCTGTGGGTGTAACAATGGTATTGATGTCCTCATCACATAGAGTCGAGACTTGGTCGTTTCAAGAAGGCAACCTAGTGCTCCGACTTATTCAAGATCAGACAGATATGAATAAGCTGTCCCCATCTTGGGAAGGACCTCTTGTGATCAGTAAGAATCTCTACAATGGCTCCTATTATCTCATTGATATATGTGAACATAAGAATTCACACACCTCTTAGCAGGAGACCAACATGCTGTGGAACATTGCTCATCTTCAGCCTTACTATACTTGAGCCACCGGCTCTCCCCATTGTACATACTTTTGTCGATGTATATATCTTTTTATGATCAATATAATAGAGCCGGCATCCCTGAAAAAATTCAGAGCCTCTATCGTTTCATTTCTGTGTGTCTGAGACTTTATTAATTCATCATAAGGTCACTTGGGGGCTTCCAAACCACTGGGTTTAGCTTTCATACCCTCTTGACCCGCATGAAACGCCATATTATGTGTTAAACCCGCCTGTTTGCAACTTGCTACTCCACCAGGTGACCCGCTGAACTCTTAACAGTCAATCTTTTTAAAAGATATTGAACTTGTTATGGTTAAAATGGCGGATTGTGTCACGTGAGAGGCGGCTTACCATGAGCTAGGACAAAACTCAGCGGCTATGCGGCCTTGAAAGCAAACATGAGGCCTGTGAGCCAATCTTTTTGGCCATGTTTTGTAAACAGGTCTAACAAATATTTGAGGTTTATGTATATCTCTCTTTTGGGTATTCTGGATGATTTTATAATCTTAAATTTTTTCTTTTGTGCAACGTGTGAATACCGGGTCGTGAGGCTCCGGGTTGTGCTACTCATGTTTGAGTATTTGGGTTGTCACTCGCCTTGATTTTTGACTTTAAGTCACCAGTCTATTTTTTGGCCATACAGCCACTGGTATGATTTCTTTATAAAGTCTGATTATGAATTCCTAGGTTTATTAACCCGCCACATGCTTTTGGATATAAGTCGCTTGTGCGCGCACAGAATATACAAGACCTTAGTTGAAAATAGGGTCATGGCATGGCTCATGTAAATGGTCAAAATTAAGTATGCAACAAAGATCATGTGCTAAACTGAGATAAGCATGCATGAAGGCATGACAGGGCGGATCACTATTTAAAGCTACCCTATTACAAGACTTCAAATTGAGCCCAAAAGATTTTGAACCAATTCTTTTTGTGGAGCTACACTCCTGTAACCTGGCCTCAGAGCCGCCCGGCTTATGATCATCGTAGTCACTTACTCTTCTCCCTGGCACCTTGAAGATTCCGGGTCATCCCGTGTCGTCTCTTCCTATTTGACCATCTGGAGGTGAGCCATAGTCCAGTTGATGCCGCTTAAAGCCTCAAATGTGGCTTCATCATTAAGAATAATGAAAGAGTCAAGGTCAGAGGAGAGATATGCTTACACCTTGGAGGAACAAGGTCTGTCACTTCATGCGTGGGTGGCTTAATCTTGTTGTCATTTTCATCGTAAGCCGTCTGGTACTTGGTTAGATCCAACTCTTCTGTCAGCTTACATGCCAAAGGGCGCATTTCTCTGACGCACTTGTTAAAGTCCTCATCTTCAAAGGGCGACCCGTCGTTTTTGAATTATGGGCATCCCGTGGACATTTCCTCCGGGTCAAGCTCTAGTTGCCAAGCTTTAGCCCGGCTCGGAACAACAATGGCTCTAGCACGGGCGGCTGATAGTTTGATTTCTTCGCTTTGAGCCGACATTGTGGAAAGTTACTCTAGGACTGTCTTGATAAGAGTTGGAGGCTGCTTTCAACATGACAGAGCTGCAAGGATGCGAGTGTTCCAGAATATAGCTGCTCAGTCAGTGAATAAGCTGCCTTCAGTTTGAGCAGCATATTCTGACCAAGACTGGCACTTCTGGGGCCTATTCAATTTTTGCACGAGAATCGCCAGGCGGGTTAAAGATTGTCCATTATGAATCGCTAGGCAGGTTAAAGAAATATCAACAAAGATGATGAGTTGCATGATAAGCGTACCAAAGATGCGGCTGACATTTGAGATATGTGTTGCTTCAAGCCGGTTAACTCTTCAATAACCGGCTTAAGTTTTGCCTCAACATCTTTTGCTCTTTTTAATACGGAAGCCTTGTCGGTTTCCCAGGCAGTTCTTTCAGCATCAAAACCCTCCTTGATTTTTTTTCAATATCTTCCAGTGAAGTTTTCAGCATTGACTCAGCCTTGGATGTTTCTGCTTTTTGCAGTTCTATGTTTTTCTTAAGTCCCCAAGTTGCGACTCTTTGGCATCCAAAGTTTCCTGAAGTAAGAGATAACAACATTGGTTACTGCACAATGAACAATGTCGCTATCAAACAATTATTTAAGTCCCAAGCACATTGCAAGCAATATACTTGGCACTTGGGGGCTAATGTAGGTTGTTTCAATTTCTATTATGACCCGGACGACCTATTTAAGCTGGCCCTTGGGGGCTACATATTTGGTTTTTGAGTGATTATAAAACCCGGATCATCTTGTGAAGTTAAGCCGGCCCTTGGGGGCTACATATTTGGCTCTTAAGTGACTACAAGTCCCGAATCATCTTGTTAAGTTAAGCTGACCCTTGGGGGCTACACTTTGGAAAATTTTACAAGTCCAAGCATACTCATTACTTTTCCTATACTTTATACTTGGGGGCTACTATGGATATAAGTATATCATCAAGGCTAAAGAGGAGGGATGGTCTCATACCTCATATTTCTATTTCATAAGTTGAACCGGCCCAGCTTCCATGTCTCAACTTGTGTTTAGGCGGCTCAAATAGCCCACATACACGTCGCCTGCACTGAAGGAGGAGTAGCTCTCCAGTTCTAGTTTAGCCTTGCCCTTTTCTAAGGTAGGAGTTTCTTCCTTAGGACTATGCTTTCCTAGCACAGTTGAGGCTCCTGGCGCTGTGTAAGCCGTCCCAATGATAGTCACATCATCAGAAACCTTATCGAAGGGGAACTCTTCAGTCAGCTTGGTAGCGTTGGGAGGCTTAGGCTTGGCGCGTCATGGCTAGTAGCTGGATTTATTTCAGTACTCATCGCTTCAAAGACATTAGTACTCATCGCTTCAGTCTGCTTGGTAGCGCCGGGCGGCTTAGGCTTGGGTCATTGGCAGGATCTTCGTGACTTTGGATCGAAGCTTCAGGGGCTTCTGGCACCTGCCTCTTCGCGTCAACAGCTGTGGGGTCTTATGGAGAGCCACCCACCTTCTGTTTCTTGCCTACTTTTACTACGCCTCTATGACAAGAAATACAAGAATCCATGAGTACATCATTACAAGTCATTCATGAAAAAATTAAAGGTACTTACCAATGGGCAATCTCGAACACAGGCATTTGAGTTCCAGTAGAGTCGTCGGATGATGGAGGCTTCCTCTGATAATTTGAGTCGGGAGGATTAAGGGGTTGACATATGAGACCATCTTTTGGAAGAGAAAGAGCTGGGCTATGAGGCACCTAATTTTGATGCTTGTGAGGGGCACGCGTGTCGGGTAAGCCAGAGACAAGATATTGAGCATCGTCACTCCGGGTCTTATGCCTTGACTCATGCTGCTATTTCTTCAAAAGAAAGTTGGGGTCCAAATGAGCAAGAGGGTGCGAAAATCTTACTTTTCAGATGACCCTCCTTGTTTTGTTTCATGGTAAAGGTTTTGAGTTGGAAGAGATAGTAGTTACCTCTGCATCATGAGCTTGGCTTGTCTTCGCGTCATCCTGAGAGGAATCAGCATCAATAATTTGCATAAAAAGAAGGCTAAGAGAGTCAGATTCTACCTCCGACTCATCCAACTGGAAAAGATCTTGTGCTTCTTGTTTGTTGTGACGGGTTGTGCCACGAGATTTTGTTCCGCTTCCCCTTTTAGATAGAGTGACGGTGGCTGTCATTTTCTTCCTCCAAAAAGGGGAGTCGGACTGGTTATATATGAGCAGTAATGTTAAAGAACTTGATATACAAGAGATGGATAAGCAATATGAAGTTTATTCAAGACACTAACAGCCGGAGCCAGGTTAAGGGCGCGGAAAGGGTTCAGACCCGGTTTGCTGCAATTTTCCAATGACTGCCTAAGGAGTGATTTGACAATATCGTTGATCTCCTTGTCAGTTAATTGTGTTGGGGTGAAGCGTTGTGGGTCTTTTGTATCACCCGCATATTGGGACATTAAGCCGCTGCGCCGGCTCAACGGCAAGATCCTCCAGGCAACCCAGCAGCAGACTAGATCAGTTCCGGTTAAACCATTGGCGATCAAAGCCCAGGCATTTGAAAAAGTGGAGGAGTATAGACCGTGTTCTGCGGTGGTCAATCGACCTGGGAGTGGGCCACTAGTGGTGAGCCGGTAGGGGCGGAAACCCGACAGAGGGTTCTCTCCGGCTGGGGAAGTGTCCTTGAAGTAGAACCAAGTATAATTCCAATCTTTGGGGTGGCTTGGCAGGGCGGCTGATGGGAAAGTTACATCTCTCCGCCTCTGAATAGAAACACCTCCAAGATCAAGACTAAGCCCATTTGTCATCTCGGTCTGGCAGTTGATATAATCATAGTCTATGAACAGATCAATAGAGAGTTCTTCCCCAAGGTATACTTCACAGAACATTTGAAAGTTGCATATGTTGGAGACGGAATTGGGGCCAATATCTTATGGATGAAGGTTATAGAAATGTAGAATGTCCCGGAAGAATTTTGAGCTGGGTAGTGAGAAACCACGGAGTAGCGACTCCCCGCCGTCTCCAGCTCTGAGCCGACTAGATCCGCCGCCTCCCCTCCTTCTCCGGCTCCTGGTCGATCGGATCTACCGCCACACCTCTATCTCACCTTCTGAGGGACCACCGGCGCGGGCGAGTGAGCGACAGCGGACGCTGGCGCGAGGGAGCCCGCGTCGCCTGGATGCGGTGAAGCTGCCATGGACTTCCGGAAGCCTCATCCTCCTTCCATCCTCACAGCCCGACGCCTTCGTAGAGCAGATGACGGCCCCGACGCAAGCTGCGGTGAACGGATCAACTCCGCGACGGAGGCGGCATCGGCGGCGCCTTCAAATCCAGCAACGGTAGGTGAACTTCCTGCCACTTCTTGCCTTCTTCTTCAATCTTGCCTTGCCTGACCTTCTTTCTTCGTGCAGATGAACTTCGCACCCTCTGCAAGACATGGATTGCCATCGAATTCCTTTCCTAGCTCCCCGACGAATTGCTCTCAAGGTGGCTTATCTACTGCAGGAAAAAGGTTGACCGAACTTCTAGCCAAGGTATGGTTGAACTTCCTTCCTTCTGTTATTTTCTTACAACCATGCGAAGTTCAATTAGTAAGTGAGCCTCGGTCCAAGTTAAAAATAGTAGAAAATCTGTGTGCATTCACATGTGAAAAGCCATGTGAAGTTCAATTAGTAAGTGAGCCTCAGTCCAGCCTACAAAACAGAAGAACCCCTGCCTGCATTCACATGTGAAAAGCCGTGTGAAGTTCAATTAGTAAGTGAGCCTCGGTCCAGGATACAAAACAGAAGAACCCCTGCCTGCATTCACATGTGAAAAGCCATGTGAAGTTCAACTATTAAGTGTGCTAGAGTTCAGGTTGATATGTACATGGTTGTGTGAAAAAATAAAATAGAAAAGAAAACATACATGTGATCACATGAAGGTCAGGTTTGTATGCACTAGTGGTTCAAGCATTCAAACTCATGAAGGTTTAGTCTTTTTTTAGTTGTAGACAATATTTCCCCTTTGCAAACAAGAAGTTCAGGGTGTGAATAATGCTCAGTTCAGTTACAAAATTATAGGCAGATGTAACCTGTGTGCTAATAAACATTTTTCCTTTTATGTCAGCAAGACGACAGATGCATGAAGAAGCTTAGAAGTTCCCAGCAACAAATACACAATCCTAAGCATGTACGCGTTGCACCACCCCCTCAATGGGTCACACCACCTGCTACACACCAAAATTGGATGACACCCGAAATGCATGGAGACAATTTTGCGCCTCCACCTAATTGGGTGACGCCGGAAATCCCACGCAGATTCTTTGTATCCACCAGCAGACTCCCAAGCACGCCGATGGAGGAGGGGGTTATCTCAAGTCCTGTGTGTAACTCTGGAGGTTATCCTGGTGTGCCTCGTCAATGCCAAAGGGAAGCAACTAAACCGGATGCCAGGACAAATCCAACAGGAATACACACACGGAGAAGAGTGCTCTGCACACTACCACCGTTGGATGCTGCTGCTGCTCCTGCAACAACTCAGAATTGTGCGGGACATAAGGTAGATGGATTGCTTCACAAAACAAGAGAGCAAACAAAAACTAGGATCACAATGACTCCACAACCACCTCAAGCAAAAAGGACGCAAACAAGAGAGAGGCCATCTTCAGCCCTCCTTCCTCCTCGTGATCCACTCCTGCATCCTGCTGATGAGGACATCAATACAATTGTTACACCCACAGCCCCTGCTGCTATACATACTGGACCAATTACTAGAGCTCGTGCACGCCAACTAAATTACCAGGTACTTTCGTTTCTTGGTAATGATTCTAATGTTCATGAGGATATGATGCTGCCTAAATTGGATACATTTGTTTTGCTTACAAATGAAGGGCCTAGCTTGGAGAAGGATGAACATTGGAGCAAGAACAAGCATGGAGATGATGGCATGCGCAAGGGAAACAAGAATGGAGTTACAAGTGATGATTTCAGGACTTTGAAGCCACCATAATGGGTGCATGAAGCCTTGGACGAAATATACAAGATGCCACTTCATAAATTTCGTCCCGAGGCTATTTTAGGTGCTGCGTCACCTTATTATTGGGCCAGGCCCATGTAATTTCGAAATACATAAGTATAGGCTATTTTTAGAGTCCGTATGTGTGGGGAAACAAGAGATAGGGTTGATTTCGGACCCCTCCACCAAGGGCCACGAAATTCCCCCCCTCTTCCTCCATATATACAGCCCTTAGGGCATCGTTTAGACTTTGGGTTTTGTTTAGATTAAAAGTTCGCCATAGCTGCAACTTCGCGTACTTCGTTTGTGTTCAACGACCAGACAAAGGCGTCACAGAACCCCACCTTGATCAATAAAGCTTTCATCTTATATTCGCAATATCCAGATTGCAATCTTAGTTTCTTGCTTATTCTTCGTTTGCTCGCAGGAAACAGACCCTCGTGGTCAGGTTGATCGTGCTCCGGCGTGGTCAATAACCTCTCGGAGTTGGTTCAGCGATTGCTAAGGCAGGACGTCCTCGCACGTTCGTAGTCGGATCGTCAAAGTCGACTTCCACCAAAGCGAAATCCACCATCTCATCGAAAGACGGGACACCTCCGCCTCTATCAAGTGGTATCAGATTTCCAGGTTGCTCGGTGAGATTTTACAGTTTTTCGTAGTTTAGATCGAGTCTGTTCTTCATACCTATAGTCCACGAAAAAGCCACAAAAAAAAATTAGGGTTAGTTCATCATATCCGAACCAATCTGAGCCTTGCATAATCTTTTTAGGGTTTTGCTTTGTTGAATTTGCGGTTGCATCGTCGTGTCTAGTTGCTGGTCTTAGAGTCTAGTCTTTTAGAGTTTCGAGTTCTGGTCATAAGTTGTCACGCCGCCGCCGCACCATCATCATCGCCCCTGCCATCTACCACCACCGCACCGAATCCGTATCCATATACCACCACCAATCCGTGTCCATATACCACCACCGATCCATATCCATATACTACCACCGCTACCACCACTGCTGCCATATACCACCACCATATATCCACCACCAATCCGAGTTCTTTGCTTATTAGGTTTGTTTTCGGGATCCATCTAGATTCCGATTCGTGTTTCCTTGACGGAGTAGGTTTCGGAAAAAAAAAAGAGTCGGGTAGCCACGCTCCGTTTAGGCCCAAAATTTTTCGAAAACGCATTTTTCGAAAAAATTTCTGGCTATCCTATTTTTAGGTGTTTCTGAGTGTTTTGAGACAGGTGCCATTATAGGAAGTTTTTTTTGACCCGTTTCCAGTTTTTGGGTCCGGGCAGTCGAAAAAAAAAATTGGTCAAAAAAAATTTCGTGTCCATCCTGTCAGTTTGAGCTAGGAAGAGTTTTGAGACACTCGCCATTATAGTGATTTTTCGCAAAAAAAAAAGCAGCGCAAAAAAAAAGAGCGCAAAAAAAAAGAGCGAAAAAAAAATCAGAGTGTGCTTTTCCCTTGTTTACGTGCCGCGCCGTGATTTTGTTAGTGTTCTAGGCTCGCGTCTCTAGCACAGTCTAGCCTAGGACCAGCACAGTACCGTCGTTGAGCGTTTATTCAACTTTGCATCTCTGAATTGATTATTGCTGACCCTTTTTGCTACCATATTATAAGCCTTCCCAGCTCCACATACATCTACGTCGTGCGTTTGATTCTCCCTGGTAATCGCTCTATCCAAGCTTTGAGAGTTTTTGACTACAACGGTTGCCGATCACCGCCTGCTGCTGGGTAAGAACTGGTAAGAATTTGAGATTTGCTTGACGGATTTGTGACACCCACCACCACCACTTGTTCGTAGTCTGTAGGATCATATTCTTGTGTGTTTCTATTGCTGCTAACCATGCCAGGATCACAAGCCGACGAGATTGACTGGGAGAATTTATCGAACAAGGAGCTTCATGATAAGTTTCAGCAAATGATGACTGAACAGGTGCAAGATGTGCTGAACAATTTTGAAGAGGCCATGGAGAAGATCACTGGCTTTGAGAAGACGTTCGAAACAAAGCTCGATAACAAGTTTAATGAATTGCTCGCGCGTCTTCCAGCACCACCACCCGCTGCAGCTAACGCACCTCTCCAACAACAACAACAACGACGACTACCTCCACGTCGCGAAGCAGACCTCCGCCGAGCAAGCCGTGTTCCTCTTGCGTTTAGCCAAACTGTTGGTGCTGCTGTTGATACTTCTGTGGCTCCTGCTGCTGATGCGGAGGAGGATGATTATGTGGGAGACTATGAGGATGAGGTTGATCAAAATCAACACTACGTGCAGCCACCTGTACCACCACCAGCAGGTCGACCTCAGGTATATATTCGTAATGGTAGGCCTGCACCACCAGCTCAGGTACGCGATGATGTCCATATTCCTAAACTGAAATTGAATATTCCACCATTTGAGGGTAGATATGTTCCTGATATATATCTTACTTGGGAGTTAGAAACTGAACAACGATTTACATGTTTACAATATCCTGAGGAGAGATGAGTTGCTGCTGCTGTTTGTGCTTTCACTAGTTTTGCATGTGTATGGTGGTCTGAACATTGTAGATTGTATCCTATTCCAACTACTTGGGCTGCTTTGAAAACTGCTATGCGTACGCGTTGGGTTCCACCATATTATCAACGTGAATTGCTTCAAAAATTGCAGCGTTTAAGACAAGGAAAAAATTCTGTAGAAGAATATTATCAGGAATTACAAACTGGCATGATTAGATGTGGTATTGTTGAGGAGAATGAAGCTATGCTTGCACGTTTTCTGGGTGGATTAAATAGAGAGATTCAGACCATTCTAGACTATAAAGAGTATACTAATATCACTCGTTTATTCCATCTTGCTTGTAAAGCTGAACGTGAAGTGCAGGATCGACAAGCATTGGGGCGAACTAACTTTTCTGCAGGCCGACCTTCATCATGGACACCACGTGCATCTTCTACTTCAACTGCACCAGCACCTCCATCAGGTGCCACCTCCAGCCGTGATACAAGAAAACAGGCACAACCACCATTATCTGCCAAGAGCGCACCTGCGGGGCCTACACAGCGTTCTTCTTCTTCCATAGCATCAACAGGGCACACAAGTGATATTATTTGTCGTCGTTGTAAGGGAGGAGGTCATTATGCGAGAGAATGCAAATCTCCGCGTGTGATGATTGCTACCGCGGATGGTGGATATGAGTCCGCTAGTGACTATGATGAGGAGACATTAGCTCTTATTACACGTGAAGAACATGGTGGAGATGATTCTGATCATGAGACGCAATACATGGCTCCTGAAGACGCTGACAGGTATGAATGTTTAGTTCCTCAACGTGTTTTGAGTGTGCAGGTCACACAAGCTGAGCAAAATCAGAGGCACAATTTGTTCCATACCAAGGGAGTTGTGAAGGAACGTTCTGTGCGCGTCATAATAGACGGAGGGAGCTGCAACAACTTGGCTAGCATGGAGATGGTGGAGAAGCTTTCTCTCACCACAAGACCACATCCACATCCTTACTACATCCAATGGTTCAACAACAGCGGCAAGGTTAAGGTAACACGTACTGTTCGTGTGCATTTTAGTATCTCTACATATGCTGATTATGTTGATTGTGATGTGGTACCTATGCAACCATGTTCCTTATTACTTGGTAGACCATGGCAATTTGATAAAAATTCTGTACACCATGGTAGAAACAATCACTATACTCTTGTTCATAAGGATAAAAATATTACTTTGCTTCCTATGACTCCTGATTCCATTTTGAAAGATGATATTAATAGAGCTAATAAAGCACAACAGGAGAAGAATAAGAGTGAAAATCAGATTGTGGCAAAAGAATTTGACCAACAAATGAAGCCTAATAATAAACCATCTAGTGTTGCTTCTGAAATTAAATTGAAAAGTGCATGTTTATTTGCCACCAAATCTGATATTGATGAGCTAGATTTCAGCAAATCTGTTTGCTATGCTTTCGTGTGCAAAGAGGCATTATTTTCATTCGAGGACGTGCCTTCCTCTTTGCCTCCTGCTGTCACTCACATTTTGCAGGAGTTCGCTGACGTTTTTCCACAAGACGTGCCACCGGGATTACCGCCTATTCGAGGGATTGAGCATCAGATTGACTTAATTCCCGGTGCTTCACTGCCAAACCGTGCACCATACCGTACCAATCCAGAGGAGACGAAGGAGATTATGCGTCAAGTACAAGAGCTTCTCGACAAAGGTTATATACGCGAATCCCTTAGTCCTTGTGCTGTTCCTATTATTCTAGTGCCGAAAAAGGATGGTACATCACGTATGTGTGTTGATTGTAGAGGCATTAATAATATTACTATTCGTTATCGTCATCCTATTCCTAGGCTAGATGATATGCTTGATGAATTGAGTGGCTCTACAATATTCTCCAAAGTTGATTTACGTAGTGGATACCATCAAATTCGTATGAAATTGGGAGATGAATGGAAAACAGCATTCAAAACTAAGTTTGTATTATATGAGTGGTTAGTCATGCCTTTTGGGTTAACTAATGCACCTAGTACTTTCATGAGATTAATGAACGGAGTTTTACGTGCTTTCATTGGACGATTTGTGGTAGTTTACTTTGATGACATATTGATTTATAGCAGATCTTTGGAAGAACATTTGGAACATTTATGTGTTGTTTTTATTGCTCTACGTGATGCACGTTTGTTTGGTAACCTTGGGAAGTGCACCTTTTGCACCGACCGAGTATCTTTTCTTGGCTATGTTGTTACTCCACAGGGAATTGAAGTTGATAAAGCCAAGATTGAAGCTATTGAGAGTTGGCCGCAACCCAAAACGGTCACACAAGTGAGGAGTTTTCTTGGCCTCGCTGGATTCTATAGGCGTTTTGTGAGAGATTTCAGCACCATTGCTGCACCTCTCAATGAGCTTACAAAGAAAGATGTGCCTTTTCTTTGGGGTACCGCACAGGAAGAAGCCTTCACAGTATTGAAAGATAAGTTGACACATGCTCCTTTACTCCAACTTCCTGATTTTAATAAGACTTTTGAGCTTGAATGTGATGCTAGTGGAATTGGATTAGGAGGTGTGTTATTACAAGATGGCAAACCTGTTGCATACTTTTCTGAAAAATTGAGTGGGCCTAGTCTGAATTATTCTACTTATGATGAAGAATTATATGCTCTTGTTCGGACTTTAGAAACATGGCAACATTATTTATGGCCCAAAGAATTTGTTATACATTCTGATCATGAATCTTTGAAACATATCAAAAGTCAAGCTAAACTGAATCGTAGACATGCTAAATGGGTTGAATTCATTGAGACTTTTCCTTATGTCATTAAACACAAGAAGGGAAAAGAAAATGTTATTGCTGATGCATTGTCTCGCCGCTATACTATGCTTTCACAACTTGACTTCAAAATATTTGGTTTGGAGACCATCAAAGATCAATATGTGCATGATGCTGATTTTAAAGATGTAATGCAGAATTGTAAAGAAGGAAGAATGTGGAACAAGTTCGTCATTAACGATGGATTTGTGTTTCATGCTAACAAGCTATGCATTCCAGCTAGCTCCGTTCGTCTTTTGCTGTTGCAGGAGGCGCATGGAGGAGGATTAATGGGACACTTTGGCGTGAAGAAGACGGAGGACGTACTTGCTACACATTTCTTTTGGCCAAAGATGAGACGGGATGTTGAGCGTTTTATTGCTCGCTGCACTACATGTCAAAAAGCTAAGTCACGACTCAATCCTCATGGTTTATATATGCCTTTGCCTGTACCTAGTGTTCCTTGGGAGGATATATCTATGGACTTTGTTTTAGGTTTACCTCGAACAAAGAAGGGGAGGGATAGCATATTTTTTGTCGTGGATAGATTCTCGAAAATGGCACACTTTATACCATGTCATAAAAGTGATGATGCTGTTAATGTTGCTGATTTGTTCTTTCGTGAAATTATTCGCTTGCATGGTGTGCCAAATACTATTGTTTTAGATCGTGATACTAAATTTCTTAGCCACTTTTGGAGATGTTTATGGGCTAAGTTGGGGACTAAACTGCTTTTTAGTACTACTTGTCACCCCCAAACTGATGGACAAACTGAAGTAGTCAATAGAACGTTGTCTACTATGCTTAGGGTTGTTTTGAAGAATAATAAGAAAATGTGGGAGGAATGCTTGCCTCATATTGAATTTGCTTATAATCGTTCATTGCATTCTACTACTAAGATGTGCCCTTTTAAAGTTGTGTATGGTTTCCTACCTCGTGCACCTATTGATTTGTTGCCTCTTCCATCTTCGGGGAAGGTTAATTTTGATGCTAAACAACGTGCTGAATTGATTTTAAAAATGCATGAGTTAACTAAGGAAAACATTGAGCGCATGAATGCTAAATATAAACTTGCTGGAGATAAGGGTAGAAAACATGTTGTGTTTGCACCTGGAGATCTTGTTTGGTTACATTTGCGTAAGGATAGATTTCCTGATTTGCGCAAATCAAAGTTTATGCCACGTGCTGATGGTCCCTTTAAGGTGTTAGAGAAAATAAATGATAATGCATATAAACTTGAGCTGCCTGCAGATTTTGGGGTTAGTCCCACTTTTAACATTGCAGATTTGAAGCCTTATTTGGGTGAGGAAGATGAACTTCCGTCGAGGACGACTTCATTTCAAGAAGGGGAGGATGATGAGGACATCAATACAATTGTTACACCCACAGCCCCTGCTGCTATACATACTGGACCAATTACTAGAGCTCGTGCACGCCAACTAAATTACCAGGTACTTTCGTTTCTTGGTAATGATTCTAATGTTCATGAGGATATGATGCTGCCTAAATTGGATACATTTGTTTTGCTTACAAATGAAGGGCCTAGCTTGGAGAAGGATGAACATTGGAGCAAGAACAAGCATGGAGATGATGGCATGCGCAAGGGAAACAAGAACGGAGTTACAAGTGATGATTTCAGGACTTTGAAGCCACCATAATGGGTGCATGAAGCCTTGGACAAAATATACAAGATGCCACTTCATAAATTTCGTCCCGAGGCTATTTTAGGTGCTGCGTCACCTTATTATTGGGCCAGGCCCATGTAATTTCGAAATACATAAGTATAGGCTATTTTTAGAGTCCGTATGTGTGGGGAAACAAGAGATAGGGTTGATTTCGGACCCCTCCACCAAGGGCCACGAAATTCCCCCCTCTTCCTCCATATATACAGCCCTTAGGGCATCGTTTAGACTTTGGGTTTTGTTTAGATTAAAAGTTCGCCATAGCTGCAACTTCGCATACTTCATTTGTGTTCAACGACCAGACAAAGGCGTCACAGAACCCCACCTTGATCAATAAAGCTTTCATCTTATATTCGCAATATCCAGATTGCAATCTTAGTTTCTTGCTTGTTCTTCGTTTGCTCGCAGGAAACAGACCCTCGTGGTCAGGTTGATCATGCTCCGGCGTGGTCAATAACCTCTCGGAGTTGGTTTAGCGATTGCTAAGGCGCGACGTCCTCGCACGTTCGTAGTCGGATCGTCAAAGTCGACTTCCACCAAAGCGAAATCCACCATCTCATCGAAAGACGGGACACCTCCGCCTCTATCACCTGCTATGATAACTCTGCCGTGCCCCATCCTAGAGGGCTAGCAGCAGACTCCAGTGGAGTTGCAATCATACACGCACGTAAGTGAAACAAAAATTTAGGTGTTTATATACGCATCGTGTATTAATTGCCAATTTTATACTCCCTCCAGGATGACAAAATCATATACTGCATTTTAACGTGTTGTTTGCATTTTTTTTCTTTTTGTGCAGATGTCGGTGTCAAAACCGACGGATCTCGGGTAGGGGGTCCCGATCTGTGCGTCAAGGCTGATGGTAATAGGAAGCAAGGGACACAGATGTTTACCCAGGTTCGGGCCCTCTCGATGGAGGTAAAACCCTACTTCCTGCTTGATTAATATTGAAGATATGGTTAGTACAAGAGTAGATCTACCACGGGATCATAGAGGCTAAACCCTAGAAGCTAGCCTATGATGGTATGCTTGTAATTGTGATCGGCCTTCTAAGGACCAACCTCTCCGGTTTATATAGACAACGGAGAGGGCTAGGGTTTACATGGAGTCGGTTACAAGGAAGGAAACACAATATCCGGATCGCCAAGCTTGCCTTCCATGCAAAGGAGAGTCCCATCCGGACACGGGTCAAAGTCTTGAGTCTTGTATCTTCACGCTTCAATAGTTCGGATGTTGTACATAGTCCGGCTGTCCGGATACCCCCTAATACAGGACTTCCTCAGTAGCCCCTGAACCAGGCTTCAATGACGATGGGTCCGGCACACAGTATTGTCTTCGGCATTGCAAGGCGGGTTCCTTCTCCGAATACTCCAAAGTGGTTATCGAACACGTAGACCGTGTGATAGAGGCGAGGGTCCCGATCTTTTGATGAGATGATAACTATCGATTTGGTGAAGATGACTTTGACAATCCGACTACAAACGTGCACGACGTTGCGCCTTAGCAATCGCTAAACCAACTCCGAGAGGTTATTGACCACGCCGGAGCACAATCAACCTGACCACGAAGGTCTATTCCTGCAAGCAATCGAAGAACAAGCAAAAATATGATAAAAGCAATCTGAATATTGCGAGTATATATGAAGTATTGATAAAGGTGGGGATCCGTAAGCGGTCTTGGTCTGTTCGTTGGACACAAACGAAGTACACGAAGTTGCGTTGGCTAACTTTTAACTAAACAAATCCCAAGCGAAAAGCTACTAGATGGATCTACTTATATAGGAGCAAGGGGTGGCGGCCTAGGAGGTGGGAGGACGTCCCAAGGCAGCCTAAAACTAACCCTATGTCGTACAAGGCCAATGGGCCCAAGTGGAGGTGATGCAACACCTTTGGACTTGTTGTTTGACTCGGATTCTGTTGCAGCGTTTGATTGTTTCCTCGATATCTCAACGCTCCGGACGAATTTGAAGGTGAATCCAATTTGGCTGGAAAGAGAACAAAATCTAGAATCCAACAAAAAAAGAATCACCCAATTCAGAGTCCGTATGAAAAAGTTGTTGGCATTTTGAGTCAAGTATGTCTGTGTAGTCCGTATCTGAATCCAGAACGTGAGAGACTTGGACTCTATCTTCTCTTGGCCCAAAAGTGATGTGAGAGAACTTTTTGAACAGCACTTAAACATCTGTTTCTCCCTTATCTTCATATGTGAATTTTACAAATATACCATACACCTGCAATTAGACAAAACACAGAAGTGTGTGAAGTATTTTTGTTCTGGATAACATAAATAGATTATTGAATAGTTTGCACTAGAAATGACCTGACAAATATGCATGTATGCAAAAATTTTGGTCGTATCCAAGGTAGTCATGTCCTCATCATCCTCCCCTTTTTGAAAACAAAGCCTTCCTTGACGTTTCTTAATCTGAAATGTGGCTAACAAAAGAGACAAGGTATACATGTTGTATATGTATATGTCATCCATTTTTACTTCTCTTGATTTTTGCACATATGACACATGTATACATGAGTAACTTTCATAGATCATAAAATATAAAGCCAAAATATTATCATAAGTAGAAGGCATGAAAATATTGCAACTCAGTTTGCACATATAAGTGAAGCTCTTATTCCTATCAAAAGATTGACAATATTCATCATTAAATCATCCCAACATTGGTGAATAAACCTTTACTTGCATCAAATTTACATGCTACAACATGCTTAAATAAGCAAACATGCAGTAAGTCATTGGACACAGAATCATCACCAAGATTATAGGTCATATCAAAATGATTAAACATTGGTTTTTTTGCATCAATAGTTAATTCAATGGGTGCACTCAAAATTGTTGGTATTTAAGTTGTTTGATCACATGATGCATTCGTGATAGTAACATGTTTCTCTAAAATAGGTGGCGTGCTCAAATCAACAGGTAACTCAACACATGATGTATTTAAGTTAATTAGGGATGCATCATTCTCATGTGAAGTCATATCATCAATACCTTTACTGTTACCTTGTCGCAAATACGTAGCTGATGTCGGTATGGACAATGACAATGTACCATACACTTGAGATGATGTCGCACTCACAATCTGAGGTGTGGCTCCTCTAGTAGGTGCAACGGTGGAGGAATCAACCGATGGTAGTGAGCATGAGTTGGAATAGTAGTTGTTGTAGTCACCCAATGCATCCTCCTGTAACTGTCTCTCAAAGGTACAAGCATGAACATACATACGAGTAATGCAATGAGGAATATACCTAAAACTTGCCTGAATATCATGGTTCAAACCACCAACAAATCTATTCATTGTATCATCCTCAGATTTTCTATGTCACAATGATGCAAATAAGATTTGAACTGTTGGTAGTAAGCATGAACAGTGTTATTGCCTTGTTTAAATTGTTAAAATTTGCGAAGCAATTCACGACGATAGTAAGGAGGGAAAAATTGTTGTCTCATTACATGTTTCAAATCTTTCCAAGTTGTGTGTTGGTTATCAATGTTTTTCTTACGATGCACACTCCACCAAACAGAAGCAAAAACAGTAAATGCTCTAGTGGCAGCTCGTACTCGCTCAAGTTCAGAAAAGTCATGGTAACTAAAAACTTGTTCCACTTCAAGCTCCCAATCTAGATAAATAGCAGGATTAAATCTACCCTCAAATGATGGTAAAGAGATAACCTGACCATGTGCTTGTGTCTATTGTCCCAACTCTTGTGATGGTGAAGATGTGTTCGTCGTCCAAGAACTTCTTTCTCCGGAACCTGTCATGATTAGTAGAAACAAGAAACAAAATTCGAGAATAATGTTCCTATGAACAACTAGGATGTGGTTGTAACGTGCTCACAGTAAAACAAATATCAATATCTTACAAGTTCTTACCATGCGACTGGTGGTGATAGGCAACCAGCGATGTCAAATAACTCCGAAGATTGTGTAAAGCAATTGCCAGGGGAACGTACGTATACACGGTGTAGAAATATGTGGAGCTGGGTTGGCTATATATGGTAGCAAAAGATTAGCAATAATCAATTCAAAGATGCAATGTTGAATAAACGCTCAACGACGGTACTCTGCTGGTCCTAGGCTAGACCGGACTAGAGACGCGAGGCTAGAACACTAATGAGGTCACGGCATAGCACAACTAGCATCAATGAAGGATAAGTAGCTCTGGACAGCAAGATATAAGTGAAGATCACAACGACAGTAAAGATAATGATGAATAACAACTGCCAAGCAGGATATATAACAACTCTCTCTCCAACTTTCCTCTTGAAAAGTTTGCTACTACCTCAAGCTTTCCAATGCAAAAAGAATCACTCAATTCCGAATTGATATGAGGAGTCAAAGAATTCTAAAACTGGCCTGAAAAACTGGAACAAATTGTATGCGCGAACTTCGGAGGGCAAAAAGACCTATTTAGAAGCTGATTTTGAGACTCCAAATATTTGTTCGCACACGAACATGTCACCGTGTACCTCCAACGCCGAGGGTGATGCACTGCAGCTCACGTCGAAGGAGACCCGGCCGGAAGCGCGATACGCAGGCAATCCGGCGGGTGCTTTTGAGGACCCGAAACCCCACGCGCCCGGGAGGGACCCCGTCTGGGCGCGCGGCGGCTATGGGCTGCCCTAGGTCGACCTGATCGCCCCTAGGGCCTCGAGGTTCGCCGCCCTGCAATGAAGAAGAACGAACAAAGAACGAGGAAGAAGAAGAACTAGGGTTAAGGAGAAAAGATAAAAGATAAAAAGTGGTAAATTGATTGATCGATTGTGTGTTGTTCAATCAGCCGTCACCCCTTAGATATATAAGAGGCGGATGGACTTCCCGTGCAAGGAAAAGGCTTGGATTCACGTCCAAAACCCTAGTCAAATTCGGATTGGTTTTGTCCGAACTTTCCAAAACTGTTCGGTTTAAACTGGCTGCATCTTGCGGGTCTTTTTTGTGGTGGTAAACGATTTCGGATGGAAACGAGCCCAAAAGCAATCTTGACCGTTTCGACGAGAAGAACAACTTTTATGTTGAATGTTTTTTCATCAGAGGTCATCTTGAGGGTCAAATCGGTCGCGCAAAACAGGCTATCCCTCGCGCTACCCATCAGACATGGTGTCTGGTGGGGCGCGCCAGTTTTTGCCTCGTGACAGGGCTGTATTCCGATGGCTCTAACTTTTGCATACGAACTCGGATTGGAACGATTTTTATATAAAAATCGATCGTTTCGACGAGACGAAGACAATCCGTGTAGATAATGTTTCCATTTGAGGTCGTCTTGGGGGCTTCATCAGCCAAACTATACTCTGAATATGAGATCTTAGTACTTTGAGCATAGTTTCGGCCTTCGAGATGAAATCGGACTGTGATGACCCAAACTTCAAAGATGTTCATATCGACAATACGGAACTCTTTCATGAAGATCACTTATCCATTTGAGGCCATCTTAAATAAGTTATTGACCGTGCCAAAATCCAGTGATAAGGTTCCATAGATCAAAACCATCCTCCGAACCATATTGTTCACCCTTTCGCTAGGATTTTGCAGATAATCAAGAATGAAGTTCCTTCAATCCTTACTTCTCCTGCATAAAAGTTTCATTAGTGGCCGAAGCGGTGGGCTTCGATTCAGCCTTACCTATGTTGACAAGACCTAGCATCGGCTATTGATAGAAATGCAATACACCATGATTAACATAGTAGCCGGACGCTTGCTGTGCCAACTCTTTCGAATTGTCATGCCTAGATATATGAACAATTTCAAAGCAACCCAAGGTAAATCTTGCATCTAGACATACCAAAAGATAAACTATAAGTGATCCGTCAAAACATTGATAACCCTTGGATATTTGTTGCACTACTAATAACGAATCACCGGAAGCCTCAATATGTATAGCACCTATATCAAGGCAAAGCTCCAATCCGAATGACAATGCATATTTGGCTTTGATGATTGTGCAAAAATATTATAAGCGGCCTGAGGCTTCACAAAATAGCTCCATATGAAGATAAATAAGCAACACCAACACCTTGGCCATTGCCACAAATTTACCGTCGAAAATAATCTCCATAGTACTAGAAAGACAAGGGCAATATCAATGAACATGTACCTCGTTTTGGCCATGCTTTGACATATTCTTAGGGCGATAGATAAATACCGGCCATCAACATAATGCCCATGTAGAATTCATTCACCAAATCATGTATAGCCGAAATAAACTAATGAAATAGCAATCAAATATTTCGGCCCTTTGGATTAGCAAGAAAAAATGTAGCTAATAAAATGTATAGAGATTTGGTAATACCCTCTCATGATGCAGAAAATTATGTCGCTTCCATGGATTAAAATAAATCCAGGGAGGGTAATTTATCATACCTGATGATGAATTCCATGGCAAAGGCATCAATGGTATGGTTGAAGAATATGGATGATGTGCTAACCGAAGATTTTGATGGGGTGATGCAAACCTTCGGCTTAACTGTTTTTGGCTTCCATCCTTCTCTTTCTTCACTTTTGTAACACTTGTTGCAATAGAAACATGCACATCACTTTAGTTTTGATTGATCTTCTTGGGAACCCATGCCATGTTCTTCTTTCTCAGCTCTTGTGCACTAAAATTTTGTAATTCCTTCTTTTTCCAATATGATAAGCCGAGTGAGCAGCTCGACTGTGATTTTGTTTCAACCAATGGCAACTCTTTTTGGGCCTTGTGCACCCTCAACTTCTTTTCTTCAGATTTGGCACTCTGATTTTTATCAATTGATTGTTTCACTTCTTTGCCTTTTGTAGCCAATGTCAACACTTTAATTGGCTCTTTGTTATTTGAGATCAAATCTGAAGCAGCACACATACGACCATCTCTTTTCACGCGGTAAACTTGCTTTACCACCTCTTTCTTCTTTGTTGAGCTCTGGACCGATTCCTTATGATTGAAACGGTCTTTGACGCGTGATTGCCCAAATGTTGATCTCCTTGGAGCTGCATAGTATTGGTGAGATGGTCTAGAATAAGATGGAGAATGTACCCTTGTATCATACCTGTCCCATGATGAATATGTATCTATATGAGCATAGGGAGGTATCCACGGCATTGGCATCGGCAGCCCAAAATAAGGATATAAATATGTTGCATTAAAATTATCACTTTGCCAATACCGATCCTCATATTTGCGCCTTGGGGGTGATCTTGGTTTCTTTGCATGATTTGGCCGATAAGCATTCTTCTCTTCACTCTTCTTTTGATATTTATCCAATAGTTCAGCAAAGGTGATTTTTGATCTCTTACACTTGCGCTTATTCCGGCCTTTGTTTTCTTTTGGTTTGCTTTCATCGATCATTAGATTTGCTTGCTGCCCCCCAGTCCTTGGCGTCTCCATTGTAGCTTCGATGGAACTCCCGCCCTCAAGATTATGCTCGTTATGCTCTTCAACAACTTCTTTACTTGAAAGCTTGATCCCATCACCTGCAGCTTTTACATTCTTTTTAAATGGATCGGCTTGAAGCAGCCGATGTAAAAACTTTTTGCCATCAAGACCAATCGGAATAGACTGGTCATCTCTTGGTGTTTCAACAAACTTCAATCGTCCTTTTTCAATGGCCGATTTAACTATTTGACGAAACATGTTGCAATCCTCAAAATTATGCTTGGACGAATCATGCAACTTACAATACATTCATCCTTGGATTGATGGCTTAACATGGTGATCAAGAATTGTAATGTAATTATTTTTCAGCAACAAATCAAATATTTTATCACACATGCTTGAATTGAAAGTATACTTCTTGTTTCCTAGCCGATCTTGCTGTTTGAACGGCTTTGGAGAAAAGCAAACGAATGGTTCAGATTTGGAATCTCCCCATTCGGCTATGTATTGTGTTTTCCACTCTATCTCCGATGTCTTTGGATATGATATTATATTAACATCGGTTTTCTCAATAGAATTTAACCTTGGCTTTAAATTTCTGAAACGAAGATATTTAGGGCCCGTTCGGAAGCTCTCTCGCTTCCTGCTTCTCCGGAAGCTGGCGAGAAGCTGGCCGAACGCTTCGGCTCCGCGGAGCCAGCTTCAAGAAGCGGAGGCGGCCTCCAGTGCAAATTTGAGAAGCTGCCCAAGCCCAGCTCCCAGCTTCCAGCGGAGGAGAAGTTCAGCTTAATTACTAGGAATGCCATCGCCAAGTCAAGAAAATGATTCATTTTGCTGTCGCATGTGGAGAGCCAGCGAACCAGCGCCCTCGCAGGGTGGGGTCCCCTCCTCTCTGGTCCACGTTGACGGAAAAGAGAGCTGCCGCTGCTGCCGAACACTCATTTCTCTCCCGTGAGAAGCTGGCTGACCGAGAAGACCGAGAAGCTGGCCACTGGCGGAAGCGAGAGAGCTTCCGAACGGGCCCTTAGAACATACATGTCTCAGTTGAGACCAAGTGTAAGCCAAGTAAGAAATAAGCAAAGCTACCCAACTAGATATGAACTTTAGAGAAAGCAACGGGAAAAGCTTTGGCTGTAACAATAAGTCATTATCGGTCTTTATAAATGGTGCAATGGGTTGACTGATATGTTCCATAACAATTTTACTGCTAACAAGTAATTACCCTTCCTCATTGGTCTTTCAAAATTACTTATGAGAATATTTCTTATAGATGCATCAATAATGAAGTTGCGACCAAATCTGAAAATAGGTAAAGTACTCACTATGCATACCTCTTCAAATATGTTGGGAGGGCATGATAGTGGTGCCATTTGAAGAACATCTTGCTCCGTCTTTGGATGGCTCCCCAACAGCTTGTCATCATCTTTTTCTTGAATCCGTGCATCATTGCTTTGAAGATTTTTGTCGGCCGAACTTTGTTCGGCTACTTGTTCTTGTCCTTGAAGCTTGTCAATTTCTACGACTCGGAACTCATAGGGCAGGAAGTAGGTTCCATTAACTTCAGAAAAATCAAGCACCGTTGTTTTCCTATGCTTGCCATGCCCTTTCTCAATAATGCTTGCCTCGTTGGATTTGATGGATTCAGAATATATACTACTTGATTTGGCTTTTTCAACCGAAGCACTTTCATGTTCTGAATCATACCAATTGGCAATGCTTTTTTTATCTGAGCCAATTCTTTTTCTATTTGTTTCTGACGGCGAGCGGCAAAATTAACTTTAAGATTTTTCTCAATTTCAGCCCACTCCGGATATGATTACCCCCCAATGCTTTTAGATTCCTTCGGCAATGACACACGGGTGTTGCCGAAATTTTGCAATTGTCTAGGGGGTGTATAATATGATGTAGTACTAGGTGAAGGCATATGCATTGTTGTAAGACCATCCTTTTGCTCGCCAATTTTATCAATTGGCAAAGATTCATCTTCTTGCAAAACTCTTGCTTTTATTGCGGCATAATCAGAAAATAGCCCCTTTTCATGTTGTTCAAGGCAAATAGCACTAATTCTATTATTTTGGGCTAAACTCTTCAATGCAGCCACCACTACCTCATCTTCTACAATGTTGGGCACAACCGCTCCTGTAAAATTTACATTCATTCGGCTATAACCAGGAAGGTGTGAAGCCGAATTATGAGCATCTACAGTTGTGTATGGTGCCGAAGAATTAGTAACATGAGGTGTAGCATATGACGATTGAGAGTAACTGGCCGAATAGCCACTAGTAGCATGGCCAATTCTCTCATTCATCGGCATGGTTGGATTACCATATTGCACATTAGCTGCCGATGAATAAAAGGGTGAAACACTTTCTTGTATGGCATTGGAAATTCTAACTTGGGATGTTTCAAATTGATTAATCGAACTCATCATGTTGCTCATCGGCATATGAATTTGCTGGGTTGCCGATGCGTGTGAGTTGGGATACATATGTTGCATGTTGCTAAATTTATAAGAATTTGAAACATGAAGATTGTTTTGCATCGCCCCTTGCACATAATTAGATGCATGATTGATAAAACTAGGGCTAGCCGATACATTATGCTCAATAGGTGATCCAGCAACAACATATGGATTATTTGCATCTACAAAGGGGAATTGGGTATTCATATTACCTTTGTAGATTGCAGCAACTTGATGACGATCTCTTCGTAGCAAGAACAGGCTGGAGACCGTTCAAAGCTTCGCCCCCAGCGGAGTCGCCAAAAAGTGTGTTCGCACACGAACACGTCACCGTGTACCTCCAACGCCGAGGGTGATGCACCGCAGCTCACGTCGAAGGAGACCCGGCCGGAAGCGCGGTACGCAGGCAATCCGGCGGGTGCTTTTGAGGACCCGAAACCCCACACGCCCGGGAGGGACCCCGTCTGGACGCGCGGCGGCTATGGGATGCCCTAGGTCAACCTGATCGCCCCTAGGGCCTAGAGGTTCGCCGCCCTGCAATGAAGAAGAACGAACAAAGAACAAGGAAGAAGAAGAACTAGGGTTAAGGAGAAAAGATAAAAGATAAAAAGTGGTAAATTGATTGATTGATTGTGTGTTGTTCAATCGGCCGTCACCCCTTAGATATATAAGAGGCGGCTGGACTTCCCGTGCAAGGAAAATGCTTGGATTCACGTCCAAAACCCTAGTCAAATTCGGATTGGTTTTGTCCGAACTTTCCAAAACTGTTCGGTTTAAACTGGCTGCATCTTGCGGGTCTTTTTTGTGGTGGTAAACGATTTCGGATGGAAACGAACCCAAAAGCAATCTTGACCGTTTCGACGAGAAGAACAACTTTTATGTTGAACGTTTTTTCATCAGAGGTCATCTTGAGGGTCAAATCGGTCGCGCAAAACAGGCTATCCCTCGCGCTACCCATCAGACATGGTGTCTGGTGGGGCGCGCCAGTTTTTGCCTCCTGACAGGGCTGTATTCCGATGGCTCTAACTTTTGCATACGAACTTGGATTGGAACGATTTTTATATCAAAATCGATCGTTTCGACGAGACGAAGACAATCCGTGTAGATAATGTTTCCATTTGAGGTCGGCTTGGGGGCTTCATCAGCCAAACTGTACTCTGAATATGAGATCTTAATACTTTGAGCATAGTTTCGGCCTTCGAGATGAAATCGGACTATGATGACCCAAACTTCAAAGATGTTCATATCGACAATACGGAACTCTTTCATGAAGATCACTTCTCCATTTGAGGCCATCTTAAATAAGTTATTGACCGTGCCAAAATCTGGTGTCAACAATATTGAACTAGCGTTTGCAACTATTCAGATGCGTCTAGTCGCTAGCTTTAATTTGAGTACTTGTGGAGCCAAAACGGACTTCGTATGAGGAAGTTATGTCTGTTTTACTGAATAGTGTACATAACAGATTCCAATCCGAATTCAACTATGAGATTGAGTCTAGATAGATCCGAATTTTTTTCTCTTCTTTTTTTTCTCACACTTTTTTTTCTTTTTTTTCTCTGACTTTTTTTTCTCTCTCTTTTTTTCTTTTTTTCTCAATCTTTTTTCTCTCCCTCTTTCCAAGACAAACTAGATAAGAGGCAGATTGGATCAGGCGAAGATGTGAATGACCTCAACTATGATTATGACAATGAATAGTGTGTAGCACGTGGTGGAAATTGATGGATAGGATGGTGGACAGCGGAAGGGGTAATGATGCAGCGGCGGCGTGACTAATGTGAACAGAACTCGAAACTCTAAAGGAACTACACACTAAGACCAGCAACTCAACATGGCGATGCAACCGATAATTCAATAATGCGAACAATGAAAAGAAAATTGCAAAGGCTCAGACTGGCTTGGACAAAGGATGAATAGATCTAACTTTTTTTGTGGCTTTTTCTTGGACAATAGGTAAGAAAATAAACCTAATCTAGGGAAAACTGGAAATTCTCACCGAGCAACCTGGAAACTGATACCACTTGATAGAGGCGAGGGTCCTGATCTTTCGATAAGATGATAACAATCGATTTGGTGAAGATGACTTTGACGATCCGACTATAAACGTGCACGACGTTGCGCCTTAGCAATCTCTAAACCAACTCCGAGAGGTTATTGACCACGCCGGAGCACAATCAACCTGACCACGAAGGTCTATTCCTGCAAACAATCGAAGAACAAACAAAAATATGATAGAAGCAATCTGAATATTGCGAGTATATATGAAGTATTGATAAAGGTGGGGATCCGTAAGCGGTCTTGGTCTGGTCGTTGGACACAAACGAAGTACCCGAAGTTGCGTTGGCTAACTTTTAACTAAACAAATCCCAAGCGAAAAGCTACTAGATGGATCTACTTATATAGGAGTAAGGGGTGGCGGCCTAGGAGGTGGGAGGACGTCCCAAGGCAGCCTAAAACTAACCCTAGGTCGTATAAGGCCAATGGGCCCAAGTGGAGGTGATGCAACACCTCTGGACTTGTTGTTTGACTCGGATTCGGTTGGAGCGTCTGATTGTTTCGTCGATATCTCAACGTTCCGGACTAATTTGAAGGTGAATCCAATTGGGCTGGAAAGAGCACAAAATTTAGAATCCAACAAAAAAAGAATCACCCAATTCGGAGTCCGTATGTAAAAGTTGTTGGTGTTTTGAGTCAAGTATGTCTCTGCAGTGCGAATCTGAATCCAGAACGTGAGAGACTTGGACTCTATTTTCTCTTGGCCCAAAAGTGACGTGAGAGAACTTTTTGAACAGCACTTAAACATCTCTTTCTCCCTTATCTTCATATGTGAATTATACAAATATACCATACACCTGCAATTAGACAAAACACAAAAGTGTGTGAAGTATTTTTGTTCTGGATAACATAAATAGATTATTGAATAGTTTGCACTAGAAATCACCTGACAAATATGCATGTATGCAATATTTTTGGTCGTATCCAAGGTAGTCATGTCCTCATCACCGTGTCCGGATCTGCAAGATGATCTTCTCATAGCATAAATCTGATCTGTTGGCAATCTTCGTATGTCGTGCCCTTGCATCGAGGCCTGGTCCAACGCGAACCGGTGTTTCTTACCCCACCTCGACTTGTGTTACGAGGCGGTTTTATTGGCACGTCCCGTCGAGGCAAAGATCGTGTTCCTCTTATTACGGGATTTTCCATCAATACGGGTGTGCGTGACCCCACTACGGCCGTTGGTATAACTCCGTGTGTTTGAGATAAGCCTCAAACGGTCACACCAAGGACTCTTGATATTCATCCCCTTTATAAAGGGGTCGAGGCCTATGCCTCTTTTCCACCTTCCTCGCGCCTTCTCGCAGCTCGAGTTCTAACACCCGAAACACAAGCTCCAACATCCCAGATCCTCCAATATGTCCGGATCCTTCCCTCAAGGCCGGTGGGTGGCCTCCTCCATTCAAAAGGAAGACATTGCGAAGCTTAGGGAGTTCGGATACCTGACCGCCGACATCCAGCACAGGCTTCTTGCTCCAGGGCAAGTCATTCCCACACCGGAGCCTAACGAGTGCGTCATTTTTGTACCACACTTCCTCCGCGGCTTGGGCTTCACCCTCGACCCCTTTGTGAGGGGGCTCATGTTCTACTATGGGTTGGATTTTCATGATCTGGCTCCAGACGCCATCCTCCATATCTCGTTGTTCATTATCGTGTGCGAGGCTTTTCTCCACGTCACCCCACACTCCGGCTTATGGCTTAAGACCTTCAATGTGAAGCCGAAGATGATCGAGGGGCGATATGTGGAGTGCGGAGGCGCTGTAATAAGCAGGAACGCCGATGCCCCATGGCCAGATGGTTCTTTCCCAGAAGTATCCGATGTATGGCAATGGAGGTGGTTTTATGTCACGGCTCCCAGAGGCACAAAATGGGTGGCTGCTCCCGAGTTCCGCTCGGGCCCTCCGTCACAACTAGCATCTTGGACCGACGTAGGACGGAATTGAGGGCCTGCTGGCAATGTAACAGTACTACAGAATCGCATCCGGGAGCTTCTTGGGAGGGACATTAACCTCGTCAGCATAATGCAAGTGATGTTAATCCGACGGATGTTGCCGTGCCAACGTCGGCCTCTCCGGATGTGGGAGCTCAATCCGGAGGGTCCGTGGACTGTCGAGCACTTCTTCGGCTTGAAGCTCGAAGAGATGTGCAAATTATTCTTCAGACAGAAAGTAGACTATCCGGACACCACCAAGGATGCGGGCCTAAGCTGCAATCGCCTAGATACCCAAGTAAGTAATCTTAACACCGGACACCTTGTTTAGCGTCTGTCATAATTGTTTATTCTGAAAATCATCCGTGGCCAGGAATGGCTCAGCAAGGCGGAGAGAATTAGGTGTCTGGCGCCACTTCCCGAAGGCTCGCCTAGCCCTAGCATGGCCATGACGCTTGACCGGGTACTCAGCATAATGCCCTCGGGGAAAGACAAGGGGAAGAACGAAGAAACCGAACTCCACACGCTACGCATCGGAACCGGGGGAATTATTACCTCCCCCAAGGAGGATAGTTGGGAAGGGGAGACTAAGGCCTCCTCCCCGCGCGGGAAGAAGAGGGCCGCCTCCAAAGAATTGGAGACAGAAATGCCCAAGCAAGGGAAGAAGGCATCACCAAGGGGCTCTACCGCGACGCGCATCCTCACCACATTATGTCCGCCAACGGGCCAGCCCTCGACCGAGCTGTAAGTCAATCGTTAATTTGAAGGTACTGTGCTTCTCCTAGATCAGTAACCAGGATTCACCTTCTGCAGTCCGGCTAGCAGCTCTTCTCAACGGAGTTCGTCTTTGGGGGATCTTCCTCCGGAGATGATGGAGAGCGAGACCCCGCCTACCTCTCCGGCTCATGAAGCGGGCGACACCGAGGTGTCCTCACGGAGGAGTCCGGATCTTCCGAAGCCGGAAGTCAATGCATCAGTCACCATGAGCCCGGAGCGTTTGGCTCCCACGGGGGGTGAAGGGAAGGGTCCAGCGCAGTTCTATGTCCGGTCGTACTGACGGGCTTACTGGAGTGAGCTGTGCTCTCGGAGGAGCACCGCTCATTAATGAGCGTGATGCTCAAGAAGATTTCATCCGCTACAAGCAGTTTGAATGAAGCATTCACAAGCCTGCTCAGAGGCTTTGAGGTATGTAATGAAGAATACACTATTTCTTTGGATGTGAGGCACGCGCTAGGTGTGCTCCATATAGATAGTAGCCCTTGAGACTCTGGTTGCCCTCCCTAGGCGGCAAACGGGGGATCATAAACCAATGATTGTGCTGTAAATATGTGCATGTACCTGTGGGTCCGGCCACCGGCCAGTCCGTCGAAGTTGCCGAACAAACGAGGCAGATTGGATCGATTGATGCCGATATCACGCTGGTGAATGAGCGGCTGGACAAATCACAAGGTATGTGCCCTGCCTTCCCTTGTATAGGAAAATATGAAGGTGGCATGATATTGATGTAGTATGTTTGGACTGCAGATGGTGCTGCTGCCGTGGAGGCCCTGAGGGCGGAACTTGCTCAAGCCAAGGAACAAGCTCGGGTGAGGAATGCGGCTGCCCTAAAGGCGGTCGAGGAATTGAGGGCCGAATAGGCTGCTCATTGCCGAAGCGAGGAAAAGATAGCCGAAATGGCTTCTGAGTTAAAAAATGCCGCTGACCGGTATGAGCTCCTTAAAAAGGAACATGAGGATAATTCGGCCGACCTGAACAAGGCACTTAATGCCACCAAGGAAATATGGACCGATCTCAGGGGTTCGCTGATAGAGGCAAAGGTGTCCCGTCTTTCGATGAGATGATGGATATCGCTTTGGTGGAAGTCGACTTTGACGATCCGACTACGAACGTGCGAGGACGTCGCGCCTTAGCAATCGCTAAACCAACTCCGAGAGGTTATTGACCACGCCGGAGCACGATCAACCTGACCACGAGGGTCTGTTTCCTGCGAGCAAACGAAGAACAAGCAAGAAACTAAGATTGCAATCTGGATATTGCGAATATAAGATGAAAGCTTTATTGATCAAGGTGGGGTTCTGTGACGCCTTTGTCTGGTCGTTGAACACAAACGAAGTACGCGAAGTTGCAGCTATGGCGGACTTTTAATCTAAACAAAACCCAAAGTCTAAACGGTTCCCTAAGGGCTGTATATATGGAGGAAGAGAGGGGGAATTTCGTGGCCCTTGGTGGAGGGGTCCGAAATCAACCCTATCTCTTGTTTCCCCACACATACGGACTCTAAAAATAGCCTATACCTATGTATTTCGAAATTACATGGGCCTGGCCCAATAAAAAGGTGACGCAGCACCTATAATAGCCTCGGGACGAAATTTATGAAGTGGCATCTTGTATATTTCGTCCAAGGCTTCATGCACCCATTATGGTGGCTTTAAAGTCCTGAAATCATCACTTGTAACTCCGTTCTTGTTCCCCTTGCGCATGGCATCATCTCCATGCTTGTTCTTGCTCCAATGTTCATCCTTCTCCAAGCTAGGCCCTTCATTTGTAAGCAAAACAAATGTATCCAATTTAGGCAGCATCATATTCTCATGAATATTAGAATCATTACCAAGAAACGAAAGTACCTGATAATTTAATTGGCGTGCGCGAGCTCTAGTAATTGGTCCCGTATATGTAGCAGTAGGGGTTGTGGGTGTAACAATGGTATTGATGTCCTCATCATCCTCCCCTTCTTGAAATGAAGTCGTCCTCGACGGAAACTCATCTTCCTCACCCAAATAAGGCTTCAAATCTGCAATGTTAAAAGTGGGACTAACCCCAAAATCTGCAGGCAGCTCAAGTTTATATGCATTATCATTTATTTTCTCTAACACCTTAAAGGGACCATCAGCACGTGGCATTAGCTTTGATTTGCGCAAATCAGGAAATCTATCCTTACGCAAATGTAACCAAACAAGATCTCCAGGTGCAAACACAACATGTTTTCTACCCTTATCTCCAGCAAGTTTATATTTAGCATTCATACGCTCAATGTTTTCCTTAGTTAACTCATGCATTTTTAAAATCAATTCAGCACGTTGTTTAGCATCAAAATGAACCTTCTCCGAAGATGGAAGAGGCAACAAATCAATAGGTGCACGAGGTAGGAAACCATACACAACTTCAAAAGGGCACATCTTAGTACTAGAATGCAATGAACGATTATAAGCAAATTCAATATGAGGCAAGCATTCCTCCCACAATTTCTTATTATTCTTCAAAACAGCCCTAAGCATAGTAGACAACGTTCTATTGACTACTTCAGTTTGTCCATCAGTTTGGGGGTGACAAGTAGTACTAAAAAGCAGTTTAGTCCCCAACTTAGCCCATAAACATCTCCAAAAGTGGCTAAGAAATTTAGTATCACGATCTGAAACAATAGTATTTGGCACACCATGCAAGCGAATAATTTCACGAAAGAACAAATCAGCAACATTAACAGCATCATCGCTTTTATGACATGGTATAAAGTGTGCCATTTTCGAGAATCTATCCACGACAACAAATATGCTATCCCTCCCCTTCTTTGTTCGAGGTAAACCTAAAACAAAGTCCATAGATATATCCTCCCAAGGAACACTAGGTACAGGCAAAGGCATATATAAACCATGAGGATTGAGTCGTGACTTAGCTTTTTGACATGTAGTGCATGGAGCAATAAAACGCTCAACATCCCGTCTCATCTTTGGCCAAAAGAAATGTGTAGCAAGTACGTCCTCCGTCTTCTTCACGCCAAAGTGTCCCATTAATCCTCCTCCATGCGCCTCCTGCAACAGCAAAAGACGAACAGAGCTAGCTGGAATGCATAGCTTGTTAGCATGAAACACAAATCCATCGTTAATGACGAACTTGTTCCACATTCTTCCTTCTTTACAGTTCTGCATTACATCTTTAAAATCAGCATCATGCACATATTGATCTTTGATGGTCTCCAAACCAAATATTTTGAAGTCAAGTTGTGAAAGCATAGTATAGCGGCGAGACAATGCATCAGCAATAACATTTTCTTTTCCCTTCTTGTGTTTAATGACATAAGGAAAAGTCTCAATGAATTCAACCCATTTAGCATGTCTACAATTCAGTTTAGCTTGACTTTTAATATGTTTCAAAGATTCATGATCAGAATGTATAACAAATTCTTTGGGCCATAAATAATGTTGCCATGTTTCTAAAGTCCGAACAAGAGCATATAATTCTTTATCATAAGTAGAGTAATTCAGACTAGGCCCACTCAATTTTTCAGAAAAGTATGCAACAGGTTTGCCATCTTGTAATAACACACCGCCTAATCCAATTCCACTAGCATCACATTCAAGCTCAAAAGTCTTATTAAAATCAGGAAGTTGGAGTAAAGGAGCATGTGTCAACTTATCTTTCAATACCGAGAAGGCTTCTTCCTGTGCGGTACCCCAAAGAAAAGGCACATATTTCTTTGTAAGCTCATTGAGAGGTGCAGCAATGGTGCTGAAATCTCTCACAAAACGCCTATAGAATCCAGCGAGGCCAAGAAAACTCCTCACTTGTGTGACTGTTTTGGGTTGCGGCCAACTCTCAATAGCTTCAATCTTGGCTTTATCAACTTCAATTCCCTGTGGAGTAACAACATAGCCAAGAAAAGATACTCGGTCGGTGCAAAAGGTGCACTTCCCAAGGTTACCAAACAAACGCGCATCACGTAGAGCAATAAAAACAGCACGTAAATGTTCCAAATGTTCTTCCAAAGATCTGCTTTAAATCAATATGTCATCAAAGTAAACTACCACAAATCGTCCAATGAAAGCACGTAAAACTTCGTTCATTAATCTCATGAAAGTACTAGGTGCATTAGTTAACCCAAAAGGCATGACTAACCACTCATATAATCCAAACTTAGTTTTGAATGCTGTTTTCCATTCATCTCCCAATTTCATACGAATTTGATGGTATCCACTACGCAAATCAACTTTGGAGAATATTGTAGAGCCACTCAATTCATCAAGCATATCATCTAGCCTAGGAATAGGATGACGATAACGAATAGTAATATTATTAATGCCTCTACAATCAACACACATACGTGATGTACCATCCTTTTTCGGCACTAGAATAATAGGAACAGCACAAGGACTAAGGGATTCGCATATATAACCTTTGTCGAGAAGCTCTTGTACTTGACGCATAATCTCCTTCGTCTCCTCTGGATTGGTACGGTATGGTGCACGGTTTGGCAGTGAAGCACCGGGAATTAAGTCAATCTGATGCTCAATCCCTCGAATAGGCGGTAATCCCGGTGGCACGTCTTGTGGAAAGACGTCAACGAACTCCTGCAAAATGTTAGTGACAGCAGGAGGCAAAGAGGAAGGCATGTCCTCGAATTAAAATAATGCCTCTTTGCACACAAAAGCATAGCAAACAGATTTGTTGAAATCTAGCTCATCAATATCAGATTGGGTGGCAAATAAACATGCACTTTTCAATTTAATTTCAGAAGCAACACTAGATGGTTTATTATTAGGCTTCATTTGTTGCTCAAATTCTTTTGCCACAATCTGATTTTCACTCTTATTCGTCTCCTGTTTTGCTTTATTAGCTCTATTAATATCATCTTTCAAAATGGAATCAGGAGTCATAGGAAGCAAAGTAATATTTTTATCCTTATGAACAAGAGTATAGTGATTGTTTCTACCATGGTGTACAGAATTTTTATCAAATTGCCATGGTCTACCAAGTAATAAGGAACATGCTTGCATAGGTACCACATCACAATCAACATAATCAGCATATGTAGAGATACTAAAATGCACACGAACAGTACGTGTTACCTTAACCTTGCCGCTGTTGTTGAACCATTGGATGTAGTAAGGATGTGGATGTGGTCTTGTGGTGAGAGAAAGCTTCTCCACCATCTCCATGCTAGCCAAGTTGTTGCAGCTCCCTCCGTCTATGATGACGCGCACAGAATGTTCCTTCGCAACTCCCTTGGTATGGGACAAATTGTGCCTCTGATTTTGCTCAGCTTGTGTGATCTGCACACTCAAAACACGTTGAGCAACTAAACATTCATACCTGTCAGCGTCTTCAGGAGCCATGTATTGCGTCTCATGATCAGAAACATCTCCACCATGTTCTTCACGTGTAATAAGAGCCAAAGTCTCCTCATCATAGTCACTAGAAGACTCATATCCACCATCGCGGTAGCAATCATCACACGCGGAGATTTGCATTCTCTCGCATAATGACCTCCTCCCTTACAACGACGACAAATAATATCACTTGTGTGCCCTATTGATGCCATGGAAGAAGAAGAACGCTGTGCAGGCCCCGTAGGTGCGCTCTTGGCAGATAATGGTGGTTGTGCCTGTTTTCTTGTATCACGGCTGGAGGTGGCACCGGATGGAGGTGCTGGTGCAGTTGAAGTAGAAGATGCACGTGGTGTCCATGATGAAGGTCGGCCTGCAGAAAAGTTAGTTCGCCCCAATGCTTGTCGATCCTGCACTTCACGTTCAGCTTTACAAGCAAGATGGAATAAACGAGTGATATTAGTATACTCCTTATAGTCTAGAATGGTCTGAATCTCTCTATTTAATCCACCCAGAAAACGTGCAAGCATAGCTTCATTCTCCTCAACAATACCACATCTAATCATGCCAGTTTGTAATTCCTAATAATATTCTTCTACAGAATTTTTCCCTTGTCTTAAACGCTGCAATTTTTGAAGCAATTCACGTTGATAATATGGTGGAACCCAACGCATACGCATAGCAGTTTTCAAAGCAGCCCAAGTAGTTGGAATAGGATATAATCTACAATGTTCAGACCACCATACACATGCAAAACTAGTGAAAGCACAAACAGCAGCAGCAGCTCGTCTCTCCTCAGGATATTGTAAACATGTAAATCATTGTTCAGTTTCTAACTCCCAAGTAAGATATATATCAGGAACATATCTACCCTCAAATGGTGGAATATTCAATTTCAGTTTAGGAATATGGACATCATCTCGTACCTGAGGTGGTGGTGCAGGCCTACCATTACGAATATATACCTGAGGTCGACCTGCTGGTGGTGGTACAGGTGGCTGCACGTAGTGCTGATTTTGATCAACCTCATCCTCATAATCTCCCACATAATCATCCTCCTCTGCATCAGCAGCAGGAGCCACAGAAGTATCAACAGCAGCACCAACAGTTTGGCCAAACACAAGAGGAACACGGCTTGCTCGGCGGAGGTCTGTTTCGCGACGTGGAGGTAGTCATTGTTGTTGTTGTTGGAGAGGTGAGTTAGGTGCAGTGGGTGGTGGTGGTGGAAGACGCGCAAGCAATTCCTTAAACTTGTTATCGAGCTTTGTTTCGAACGTCTTCTCAAGGCCAATGATCTTCTCCATGGCCTCTTCAAAATTGTTCAGCACATCTTGCACCTGTTCAGTCATCATTTGCTGAAACTTATCATGAAGCTCGTTGTTCGATAAATTCTCCCAGTCAATCTCGTCGTCTTGTGATCCTGGCATGGTTAGCAGCAATAGAAACACACAAGAATATGATCCTACAGACTACGAACAAGTGGTGGTGGTGGGTGTCACAAACCCGTCAAGCAAAACTCAAATTCTTACCAGTTCTTACCCAGCAGCAGGCGGTGATCGGCAACCGCTGTAGTCAAAACTCTCAAAGCTTGGATAGAGCGATTACCAGGGAGAGTCAAACGCACGACGTAGATGTATGTGGAGCTGGGAAGGCTTATAATATGGTAGCAAAAAGGGTCAGCAATAATCAATTCAGAGATGCAAAGTGAAATAAACGCTCAACGACGGTACTGTGCTGGTCCTAGGCTAGACTGTGCTAGAGACGCGAGCCTAGAACACCAACAAAATCACGGCGCGGCACGTAAACAAGGGAGGAGCACACTCTGAATTTTTTTCTCTTTTTTTTGCACTTTTTTTCCTCTTTTTTTTTGCTCCGCAACAAATTTTTTTCAGACTTAGTTTTTTTTTTGAAATTGGAACTATTTTTCTTCTGCGGATGACTCGGAAGTTGGGGAGTCCTTCTCTGTCACGACTCGGAGTATCGCGTGATCTGGAAATCGAGAACAATGCAACAATTACTGGACTCGGACTAGGACTGGTGGCGGAGATGAATCTTGTGGAACTCGGACTGGTGGCGAAGATGAATCTGGTGGAACACGGACAGGTGGCGGATATATGTTGCAGGTGAACTCGGATTGGCGTGATGGCGGCGGATATGTGGTGGCGTATATGGATTCGGATTGACGGTGAATATGTGGTGGTGGTATATGGCAACAGCGACGATGATGATGCGGTGGTGATATATGGCAGCGGCGACGTGACAACCTGTGAACAGAACTCGAAACTCTAAAAGACTAGACGCTAAGACCAGCAACTGGACACGACGATGCAACCGCAAATTCAACAAAGCAAATATAGAAAAGCTTATGCAAGGCTCAGATTGGTTCGGATGGGATGAACTAACCCTAATTTTTTTTTGGCTTTTTCGTGGACTATAGGTATGAAGAACAGACTCGATCTAAACTACGAAAAACTGTAAAATCTCACCGAGCAACCTGGAAATCTAATACCACTTGATAGAGGCAAAGGTGTCCCGTCTTTCGATGAGATGATGGATATATGGTGCCCTAAGGGCTGTATATATGGAGGAAGAGAGGGGGAATTTCGTGGCCCTTGGTGGAGGGGTCCGAAATCAACCCTATCTCTTGTTTCCCCACACATACGGACTCTAAAAATAGCCTATACCTATGTATTTCGAAATTACATGGGCCTGTCCCAATAAAAAGGTGACGCAGCACCTATAATAGCCTCGGGACGAAATTTATGAAGTGGCATCTTGTATATTTCGTCCAAGGCTTCATGCACCCATTATGGTGGCTTCAAAGTCCTGAAATCATCACTTGTAACTCCGTTCTTGTTCCCCTTGCGCATGGCATCATCTCCATGCTTGTTCTTGCTCCAATGTTCATCCTTCTCCAAGCAAGGCCCTTCATTTGTAAGCAAAACAAATGTATCCAATTTAGGCAGCATCATATTCTCATGAATATTAGAATCATTACCAAGAAACGAAAGTACCTGATAATTTAATTGGCGTGCGTGAGCTCTAGTAATTGGTCCCGTATATGTAGCAGTAGGGGCTGTGGGTGTAACAATGGTATTGATGTCCTCATCATTCGCGGGAGGAGCTTCAACAGGTCGGTAAAATCGCGGCTGGGGGCTCCTATTTGCTGCGGACGAAATTTTTCGATCCGAAGTACGCTCCCCTGGATGGACGCTGGAGTCCTGCGGACACATATGCGGATTTGGCGAAGAGTACGGCTGACGCTACCGAGTTCTTCAAAGATCAAGGTGATAAGTAAGTGGAGAAGCTTTTCTGGTTGCAATTCCATGCTCCCACTCGCCCGCTGCCGTTAAGTGACAAGATGGCTGCTGTAGTGGAGCTTCACAGGCTGTCCGGTCTTGCAATGCGGTCTGTAATAGACCATCTTTGGCCAAAGGGGCCTAAGCCGGACAGTTACTTTGGTTTGGTGCAACACTTTCTTGGGGCTGTGCCTTGGATCGATGCCATGAGGAGGTCGGCGTGTATAGAGGGTGCACGGATGGCTCTTGCCCGCGTTAAAGCCTATTGGACGGATATGGATGCCACCATTATAGCGTCCCAGGATCCGGTGGGGGGCCAATATCCAGCCGAGCACTACTTGGCGCAGGTCACAGAGGGTGCCCGCCTAATAGATGCGCAGTGCTCGAAGAATGTCTTGTTCGAGTGATGAATCGAATCATTGTAAAAACATGTTTATTTTGATTATAAGGCTATATTTATACTGTTTGCCTGAAAATATGATTGTTTCCCCTGTGCGACCGTTTATATATATATATATATATATATATATATATATATATATATATATATATATATATATATATATATATATATATATATATATATATATATATATATATGTAATCTGAAAGTTAGCAGTCGTTGGCTTCAGCCCCCACGCATACAATGCGGGGGTGTTTGCGAAAAATATGCTTAATCACACTTGATCCAACGTCTTGGTCCATTAAGGAGGTGATCACACATCGAACTAGGCAACCGGACTACATAGCTGTAACACTTTCACTTAGCCACGGGAGTCTAAAATTGGGGCTACTATGTAGCCCCTTGTACCTTCGCGTGCATCTGAATACGGGCGCGTATGTACATGGCCGGGAAATGGCCCTTCGTTAATGCGGAGGAATCCTAAAGATTCCGGTGAGTCTTCGAGTGGTTGATCAGTCTCTCGCTGTATCATGATAGTCAGTTTTCGGCTTTCTCTACCGAGGTGCTCATCCGGAATAACCAGGGCACAATCGGAGTAGTTCTCCTTTGGCCACCTTAGCCGATAATAACGGAACGTAAGGCGGCAAACCCAGGAGCCGGGTGATGCGGAGCATCCTTCCATCATCCCCATGGACTCTACAGCAACACACCCAACCCCTCAAGGACCTATGACTCGAGCACGTGCAAGAGCTCTTGAAACCGAGGTGACATCACTCCTCTCACAATTCCCTTTCGATTCACATGAGACATGGTTACTACCTCAAACGGAAACGCTATGCATACTCAGGTACCAAGGAGTTCACCGTGAAGAAGCTAGGAAGCAAGGAGAACCGGAAGCGGAAGACATGCATGAAGACGGAGAGGAAAAAGCACCAAGGACCAGGGTGGCCGGACGATCCGGACGGCGGCCCGGACGATCCGGACAGAGCCCGGACGATCCGGACCCCGGCCCGGACGATCCGACTTATTCGACCGAAGACTACAGAAGCCTCCCCCCTGAAGCCGGATCATCCGGACCCCGTCCCGGATCATTCGGACCCTGCCCGGACGTCCGGACCTCCAGCCAGACATCCGGTCCCGCGCCTCCACCAGCCGAGTCTCCGGATCATCCGGGCCTCCACCCGGATCATCCGGACCAGCCCGGATCATCCGGCTTCGGACCCGGATCATCCGGCCAGCGCCTATGTGCGCGTGTTGGGCTGAGCCCGTGTACCCCTTCGCCCCTAGCCTATAAATAGGACTCCTCCTCCTCCTTTTGAGACTCAGCATTGGATTAGCTCATATTTGTGTGAGAGCCTTTGCTCATCCACTTGGATACTTCTCCTCGGAGATCAGGACCTCTCCGGAGAAGATCCCCAAGCGGATTCAAGACCCCTCTTTAGGGAAGAACATCAAGGCCTCCTCTTGGAGAAGAACGATTCCGTTGTATCCTTTCCCTTTGTTGATTGTGGATCATATGTTACTCTATGTATTCGATGATCTAGCACTTTTGTGATCGATTCCTTGTTGGTTGAGTGATTCCCTCTTGTTTTCCCCCGAGTTTCCCTTTGTGCTTCCGCGTGTTCTTCGTGATTCCCCGTAGGATCCACTCCAAACGTGAAAGATCGACGCTATAGGGTTCCACCCTACATCATTATGGTATCATGAGCCACGTTGATCACGTTTTGGAGCCCCTACCCCTCTTTTTCTAGCTTGATTTTGTTGTTTTCGTCCTAAATCCGAAAATCCCCACCAAAAATAACCCCAAATTTTTTTTGTGATTTTTTAGTTTTGATGATGTTTTGTTGATTTTGATCCATGGATTCGGTGTGTAACTCGTGGATCTTGCTTTTCCCCACCTTCTTCCCCTCGAAATCCATCCAAAATCCGCGGAATCGCCGAATTTCTCGCCGTTTTCGAGTTCTTCCCGAGCAGTTCCCGACCGCTTTTGACCTGCCCGGATCATCCGGACCCTGGCCCGGATCATCCGGACGCGCCCGGATCATCCGGCTTCCTCTGCCGAAACTGCATTTTTGCAGTCCTCCACCACCACCACCTACGTCCACATACTCCCCCACCCCAACCACCAACACTTCCACCTGCCAAACCCCAGCAACACAACCTTCGTACTACCATTCGACTTTGGGTTCGAGAATTTGAGTAAGATTTCCGTGTCCTTTTGTGTTTCGGCTATTTAGGTACGGTGCGACATCAACAACTACCACTCATTTTCATCGACTACTCATCTTCGCTATGGACGGTAACTTCAACGACATCTTTGTCATACCTTGCAATTGCATTGATAACCATCATATACCATCTTTTGCGTTGCTTACCCATCAAGACTAGCCATTGAGTATTGCCGGCAATGTGACTTGTGCACATTAGTAAGCATACCCCATATCATATATATCATCGTGGTGCATATCTTGGAATCAAATTGTGTGTCACAAAGTTGTCATCGCATACACAATTGCTATCTTGGTTCGTGAAGTTTGCATAAGAAAAGAGCTCAAAAGAGAAAGAGCCACTCAAGCTTTTAAGCAAAGAGGAAAGATAAGCAAAGAGCTTATGAGCAAGAAGCATAGCATCATACAACATTAAGATTGTCATATAAGATCATCTTGGATCATCGCACCGAAATACCATACATATAGCATACTTGGGATAGAGATTGTTGCATTTTTGCCTAGTAGGTTGTGCACAAGCTCCGTATCCGCCTATTGTGCAATCGTGCTAGCGTCTCTCTAGTATTGTGCAACAAGAGCATTTTCGTGGATTCCACATTTTGGCTCACTTTTGGTTTGCACAATCCCATTTATCTATTTGCGTGTGTGTTTCCGTGTACCACTACTTGCTTGGTCTACTTGTTACATTTGCGAATTTGCGAATCCTTTTCAACATTTTTTAGTCAAGCTAACAATTGCAATCAATTTTGTGCCACCATCCTAACCAAGCTCCACCAAAAGCTTTTACTTGTGTAGGTGTGAGAATCGACAAGGATTGGTACCAATAGTGCTATTTCATTGTCCACATTTGAGTGAACTTGATTCATCTTCAACTTAGGTCAAAGGTACATTGGTATTAGTTCTTCTCCTTCTACCACTCACAATTTTACTTGGTATGATGGATAGGCCAAGTTCTTCTACAAATCCACCTCTCATCGAGAACGGCGACGACATGTCATCATTCGTCACAAAGAGCCACCTCTTTGGTGCTCAAAGGGCGTTACACCAAGAGCAACAAGCTATGAGCGACCGCATCGACAACCTCGCCACAGACTTGCGACTCTCCGAGCAACGTACAAGAGACTACTTCGACGACAAGTTCGACTCTCACAAGCAAGAAAATGATGCAAGAATGGACGAGATCCGCGCCTTGATGAGGAACCGGCATCATTCCACTTCTTCCTCCTCAAGACGGAGCCGCTCGAGTCGACACCCCGATGACACCTTCTCCGGCTCAAGTACACCGTCATCGACCATTCTTCGACGAGCCGCGCATCAAGACCGTCATGCATCTCGGAACCCACTACAAGACAAGCATCCACAAGAGCAAGTCGATGAGCAAGTCCCTCGTCCTCCATCAAACCAAGTGGCTTTTGCTCAAGCTCAAGAACGACAACGACTACGGCGACAAGAAGAAGAACGAGCATGTCTACACCAAGAACAACAAGACGCTGAGGCTCAACGTCTTCAACAACAACAACGAGAAGCGCAAGCGCTTGAGGCGCAACGTGCCCTTCAAGAATCAAGTCGAGCCATCGCCAACCGCAATCGCGAACGGCGCAATCAAGAGGAAGCCCTTCAAGAAGAAATCCAAGAGAGGAACTACCATCCGCGTGCACAACGGCAAGCTCCACAAGCCCCTACTCAAGCTCGTCAAGCTCCCCTTCAACCTCAAGTTCAACAAGAGCAAGTTGATCATGGACTTCCTCCGTGCCAAGAGCAACATGAGGATGACTACCCTCCACGCCAAGGACGTCATCATCACCATCGCCAACAACACAATGAAGAGCAATGCTATGGCAAGCTCAAGTTCACAATGCCCAAGTTCAAGGGAAGCAATGATCCGGAAGAGTACCTCTCATGGGCATTGAAGGTCGACAAAATCTTTCGTTTGCACAACTATGAGGAAGAGAAGAAGATCACTATGGCATCACTTGAGTTCCAAGACTATGTGCTCATATGGTGGGAACAAGTCCTTGAACGCCGGGAAGCAAGAGGTGAACCTCCAATCACCACTTGGGCTCAAATGAAGGATGTCATGCGAGCACGTTTTGTGCCAACCTACTACAACCGCGATCTCTTCAAGAAGCTACAACTCCTCAAGCAAGGAACAAAGAGTGTTGAAGAATACTACAAGGAAATGGAGATTGCCATGATTCGAGCCAATGTCACGGAAGATGATGAGCAAACAATGGCACGATTCTTGAATGGACTCAATCATCCCATCAAGAAGATCGCCGACTTCCAACCCTACTCCAACCTCATTGAGCTCATGCATCAAGCTACAAAGGCGGAGCGTCAAGTGCAAGATGACTTCAAGTACGCCAAGTACTCCTACAAGACACACGGCTTCTCCAACAACCAAGCTTCAACAACTACTACAACTTCGACATCAACTAAGCCTTCTCCAAGCAACGACGACAAGTCAAGTTACAAGAAAACTTCCACAAGTTCAAGCCGTCTTCCTCCTACTACGAGCAACCTCAAGCCGCGTGCTTCATCATCTACTCCAACTGATGAGACCGTCAAGACAAGCTCCTTTAAGTGTTTCACTTGCGGCGGTCGAGGCCACAAGTCCTATGAATGCACCAACAAGCGCACCATGATCCTCAACGACGACGGCACCTACGACTCAATGAGTGAAGATGAAATGGAAGCAATTGAGCAAGTGGCTATGCAACGGCGCGTGAACGAGGATGAAGATGATCAAGTCTTTTCTGATGAAGATACGAGCCCCTCTCTTGTTATCTCCAAGGTCTTGACACTTCAACATCAACAAGAAGAAGACCAACGATGCCACATCTTCCACACAAAGGCCGGCATCAATGGAAGGTCCGTCAAGGTCATCATCGATGGAGGTAGTTGCCACAACTTGGCAAGTGAAGAACTATGCTCCAAGCTTCAATTGATCAAGAAGAAGCACCCGCACCCCTACAAGGTTCAATGGCTAAGTGACTCCGGCACTATACGAGTCGAGCATACGGTCCAAGTCTCTTTCCAAATAGGTGCTTATGAAGACACTTTGGAATGTGATGTGATCCCAATGACCGTTTGCCACCTCCTTCTTGGTCGACCATGGCAATTCGACCGTGGTGTCATCCACAATGGGCGAACCAATCACTATAGCTTCAAGATGAAAGGGAAGGAGTATGTGCTACGACCTATGTCTCCTAGTCAAGTGATAGCCGACAAGCAAGCCACCCACCATGGAGAGAAGAGTGAGAAAGTCACCCACCCAAAAGTGAGTGAGAGCCACAAGCCAAATATGAGCGCCTCTTCGCCTAGAGAGAAAAACCTCATCCTATTTGCCACCAAAAGTGAGATAAGAGAAGTGTGTGAGAACCCATCGAGTGTGATGCACTTTGTCCTTGTGTGCAAGGATGGAGAACCAAAAACTAACACTTCTCACGAGCTACCTTTAGTTTTTCAATCTCTTTTGCAGGAATTCCAAGATGTTTTCCCCGATGAGCTACCTCCGGGTCTACCTCCTCTACGAGGCATTGAGCATCGAATCGACCTCATCCCCGGAGCGCCACTTCCAAACAAAGCTCCATACCGAGTCAATCCCGAAGAAACCAAGGAGATTCAACGGCAAGTACAACAACTCATCAACAACGGTCATGTACGTGAAAGCTTAAGCCCTTGTGCTGTTCCCGTTATACTTGTGCCTAAGCCCGATGGAAGTTTCCGCTTGTGTTCTGATTGTAGACCTATAAATGCTATTACCGTTCGCTATAGGCATCCCATTCCTCGCTTAGATGATATGCTTGATGAACTTAGTGGAGCCAACTTTTTCTCAAAAATAGATCTTAAAAGTGGCTATTACCAAATTCGCATTCAAGAAGGTGATGAATGGAAAACTGCTTTTCCATATGTGATTAAGTACATTAAGGGTAAGGAAAATGTAGTTGCCGATGCACTTTCTCGCATATGCACGCTTGTGACTAAACTTGAGTTGAATGTCATTGGCTTTGAACACATAAAAGACTTGTATGCCAATGATCCATCTTTTGCACCTCATTATGCTAAATGTTTGACGCATACATCTTGGGAACGATATTACATCAAGGATGGTTATCTTATGAGAGCTAACAAACTATGCATTCCCGAGTCTTCTCTTTGTTTGCTACTTTTGCAAGAGGCTCATGGAGGTGGACTCATGGGACACTTTGGACGCGACAAGACGTTCGCCACGCTCTCCAAGAACTACTTTTGGCCAAAGATGTTCCGCGACGTCTCACGCTTCACCACACGATGCTCTACATGTCGCAAAGCTAAGTCAAAAGCTCAATCCCATGGTCTTTACATGCCACTTCCTATTCCTTATCAACCTTGGGAAGACATTAGTATGGATTTTGTACTTGGTTTGCCTAGAACTCAACATGGAAAGGATTCCGTGTTTGTCGTTGTGGACCGATTTTCTAAGATGGCACATTTCATTCCTTGCAACAAGATAGACGATGCTTCACATATTGCAAATCTCTTTTGTAGGGAAATCTTGCGCCTCCATGGAGTACCAAAGACAATCGTCTCCGACCGCGACGTCAAGTTCTTGAGTTACTTTTGGAAGACTCTATGCGCCAAGCTCGGAATCAAGCTCTTGTTCTCATCCGCATACCATCCTCAAACCGACGGCCAAACGGAGGTGACGAACCAAACACTATCCACTCTACTTCGCGTGTTGATCAAGAAGAACATCAAGGAGTGGGAGGCGTGTCTACCCATCGCCGAGTACGCCTACAACCGCACAAGACATACGACTATCGGCAAGTCCCCCTTCGAGCTCGTCTACGGCTTCAACCCATTGTCCCCATTGGACATTCTACCTCTTCCTCTACAAGAGCGCACCAATCTCGACGCAATTGCCCGTTCAAGCTACATCAAGAAGATGCATGAAGATACAAGAAACACCATCGAGCACCAAGTACAACGACTAGCGACCAAGCTCAACATCAACAAACAACCCATGATCTTCAACATAGGCGATCTCGTGTGGATACACCTTCGCAAGGAACGCTTCCCCAACGAACGCAAGTCCAAACTACTACCTCGAGCCGATGGACCCTTCAAGGTGTTAGCACGCTACAACAACAACGCCTACAAGCTCGACCTACCAAGCAACAAGTACAACATGAGCGACACCTTCAACGTCAAAGACCTCTCGCCTTTCCATGGTGATGAAGATCTAGATCCGAGGTCGGATCCTTTCGAAGGGAGGGGATATGATGCGGAGCATCCTTCCATCATCCCCATGGACTCTACAGCAACACATCCAACCCCTCAAGGACCTATGACTCGAGCACATGCAAGAGCTCTTGAAACCGAGGTGACATCACTCCTCTCACAATTCCCTTTCGATTCACATGAGACATGGTTACTACCTCAAACGGAAACGCTATGCATACTCAGGTACCAAGGAGTTCACCGTGAAGAAGCTAGGAAGCAAGGAGAAACGGAAGCGGAAGACATGCATGAAGACGGAGAGGAAAAAGCACCAAGGACCAGGGTGGCCGGACGATCCGGACGGCGGCCCGGACGATCCGGACAGAGCCCGGACGATCCGGACCCCGGCCCGGACGATCCGGCTTATTCGACCGAAGACTACAAAAGCCTCCCCCCTGAAGCCGGATCATCCGGACCCCGTCTCGGATCATCCGGACCCTGCCCGGACGTCCGGACCGCCAGCCGGACTTCCGGCCCCGTGCCTCCACCAGCCGAGTCTCCGGATCATCCGGGCCTCTACCCGGATCATTCGGACCAGCCCGGATCATCCGGCTTTGGACCCGGATCATCCGGCCAGCGCCTGTGTGCGCGTGTTGGGCTGAGCCCGTGTACCCCTTCGCCCCCTAGCCTATAAATAGGACTCCTCCTCCTCCTTTTGAGACTCAGCATTGGATTAGCTCATATTTGTGTGAGAGCCTTTGCTCATCCACTTGGATACTTCTCCTCGGAGATCAGGACCTCTCCGGAGAAGATCCCCAAGCGGATTCAAGACCCCTCTTTAGGGAAGAACATCAAGGCCTCCTCTTGGAGAAGAACGATTCCGTTGTATCCTTTCCCTTTGTTGATTGTGGATCATATGTTACTCTATGTATTCGATGATCTAGCACATTTGTGATCGATTCCTTGTTGGTTGAGTGATTCCCTCTCGTTTTCCCCCGAGTTTCCCTTTGTGCTTCCGCGTGTTCTTCGTGATTCCCTATAGGATCCACTCCAAACGTGAAAGATCGACGCTATAGGGTTCCACCCTACATCATTATGGTATCATGAGCCACGTTGATCACGTTTTGGAGCCCCTACCCCTCTTTTTCTAGCTTGATTTTGTTGTTTTCGTCCTAAATCCGAAAATCCCCACCAAAAATAACCCCAAATTTTTTTTGTGATTTTTTAGTTTTGATGATGTTTTGTTGATTTTGATCCGTGGATTCGGTGTGTAACTCGTGGATCTTGCTTTCCCCCACCTTCTTCCCCTCGAAATCCATCCAAAATCCGCGGAATCGCCGAATTTCTCGCCGTTTTCGAGTTCTTGCCGAGCAGTTCCCGACCGCTTTTGACCTGCCCGGATCATCCGGACCCTGGCCCGGATCATCCGGACGCGCCCGGATCATCCGGCTTCCTCTGCCGAAACTGCATTTTTGCAGTCCTCCACCACCACCACCTACGTCCACATATTCCCCCACCCCAACCACCAACACTTCCACCTGCCAAACCCCAGCAACACAACCTCCGTACTACCATTCGACTTTGGGTTCGAGAATTTGAGTAAGATTTCCGTGTCCTTTTGTGTTTCGGCTATTTAGGTACAGTGCGACATCAACAACTACCACTCATTTTCATCGACTACTCATCTTCGCTACGGACGGTAACTTCAACGACATCTTTGTCATACCTTGCAATTGCATTGATAACCATCATATACCATCTTTTGCGTTGCTTACCCATCGAGACTAGCCATTGAGTATTGCCGGCAATGTGACTTGTGCACATTAGTAAGCATACCCCATATCATATATATCATCGTGGTGCATATCTTGGAATCAACTTGTGTGTCACAAAGTTGTCATCGCATACATAATTGCTATCTTGGTTCGTGAAGTTTGCATAAGAAAAGAGCTCAAAAGAGAAAGAGCCACTCAAGCTTTTAAGCAAAGAGGAAAGATAAGCAAAGAGCTTATGAGCAAAAGCATAGCATCATACAACATTAAGATTGTCATATAAGATCATCTTGGATCATCGCACCGAAATACCATACATATAGCATACTTGGGATAGAGATTGTTGCATTTTTGCCTAGTAGGTTGTGCACAAGCTCCGTATCCGCCTATTGTTCAATAGTGCTAGCGTCTCTCTAATATTGTGCAACAAGAGCATTTTCGTGGATTCCACATTTTGGCTCACTTTTGGTTTGCACAATCCCATTTATCTATTTGCGTGTGTGTTTCCGTGTACCACTACTTGCTTGGTCTACTTGTTACATTTGCGAATTTGCGAATCCTTTTCACCATTTTTTAGTCAAGCTAACAATTGCAATCAATTTTGTGCCACCATCCTAACCAAGCTCCACCAAAAGCTTTTACTTGTGTAGGTGTGAGAATCGAGAAGGATTTGTACCAATAGTGCTATTTCATTGTCCACATTTGAGTGAACTTGATTCATCTTCAACTTAGGTCAAAGGTACATTGGTATTAGTTCTTCTCCTTCTACCACTCACAATTTTACTTGGTATGATGGATAGGCCAAGTTCTTCTACAAATCCACCTCTCATCGAGAACGGCGACGACATGTCATCGCTCGTCACAAAGAGCCACCTCTTTGGTGCTCAAAGGGCGTTACACCAAGAGCAACAAGCTATGAGCGACCGCATCGACAACCTCGCCACAGACTTGCGACTCTCCGAGCAACGTACAAGAGACTACTTCGAGGACAAGTTCGACTCTCACAAGCAAGAAAATGATGCAAGAATGGACGAGATCCGCGCCTTGATGAGGAACCGGCATCATTCCACTTCTTCCTCCTCAAGACGGAGCCGCTCGAGTCGACACCCCGATGACACCTTCTCCGACTCAAGTACACCGTCATCGACCATTCTTCGACGAGCCGCGCATCAAGACCGTCATGCATCTCGGAACCCACTACAAGACAAGCATCCACAAGAGCAAGTCGATGAGCAAGTCCCTCGTCCTTCATCAAACCAAGTGGCTTTTGCTCAAGCTCAAGAACGACAACGACTACGGCGACAAGAAGAAGAACGAGCGCGTCTATACCAAGAACAACAAGACGCTGAGGCTCAACGTCTTCAACAACAAGAACGAGAAGCGCAAGCGCTTGAAGCGCAACGTGCCCTTAAAGAATCAAGTCGAGCCATCGCCAATCGCAATCGCGAACGGCGCAATCAAGAGGAAGCCCTTCGAGAAGAAATCCAAGAGAGGAACTACCATCCGCGTGCGCAACGGCAAGCTCCATAAGCCCCTAATCAAGCTCGTCAAGCTCCCCTTCAACCTCAAGTTCAACAAGAGAAAGTTGATCATGGACTTCCTCCGTGCCAAGAGCAACATGAGGATGACTACCCTCCACGCCAAGGACGTCATCATCACCATCGCCAACAACACAATGAAGAGCAACGCTATGGCAAGCTCAAGTTCACAATGCCCAAGTTCAAGGGAAGCAATGATCCGGAAGAGTACCTCTCATGGGCATTGAAGGTCGACAAAATCTTTCGTTTGCACAACTATGAGGAAGAGAAGAAGATCGCTATGGCATCACTTGAGTTCCAAGACTATGTGCTCATATGGTGGGAACAAGTCCTTGAACGCCGGGAAGCAAGAGGTGAACCTCCAATCACCACTTGGGCTCAAATGAAGGATGTCATGCGAGCACGTTTTGTGCCAACCTACTACAACCGCGATCTCTTCAAGAAGCTACAACTCCTCAAGCAAGGAACAAAGAGTGTTGAAGAATACTACAAGGAAATGGAGATTGCCATGATTCGAGCCAATGTCACGGAAGATGATGAGCAAACAATGGCACGATTCTTGAATGGACTCAATCATCCCATCAAGAATATCGCCGACTTCCAACCCTACTCCAACCTCATTGAGCTCGTGCATCAAGCTACAAAGGCGGAGCGTCAAGTGCAAGATGACTTCAAGTACGCCAAGTACTCCTACAAGACACACGGCTTGTCCAACAACCAAGCTTCAACAACTACTACAACTTCGACATCAACTAAGCCTTCTCCAAGCAACGACGACAAGTCAAGTTACAAGAAAACTTCCACAAGTTCAAGTCGTCTTCCTCCTACTACGAGCAACCTCAAGCCGCGTGCTTCATCATCTACTCCAACCGATGAGACCGTCAAGACAAGCTCCTTTAAGTGTTTCACTTGCAGCGGCCGAGGCCACAAGTCCTATGAATGCACCAACAAGCGCACCATGATCCTCAACGACGACGGCACCTACGACTCAATGAGTGAAGATGAAATGGAAGCTATTGAGCAAGTGGCTATGCAACGGCGCGTGAACGAGGATGAAGATGATCAAGTCTTTTCTGATGAAGATACGAGCCCCGCTCTTGTTGTCTCCAAGGTCTTGACACTTCAACATCAACAAGAAGAAGACCAACGATGCCACATCTTCCACACAAAGGCCGGCATCAATGGAAGGTCCGTCAAGGTCATCATCGATGGAGGTAGTTGCCACAACTTGGCAAGTGAAGAACTATGCTCCAAGCTTCAATTGATCAAGAAGAAGCACCCGCACCCCTACAAGGTTCAATGGCTAAGTGACTCCGGCACTATACGAGTCGAGCATACGGTCCAAGTCTCTTTCCAAATAGGTGCTTATGAAGACACTTTGGAATGTGATGTGATCCCAATGACCGTTTGCCACCTCCTTCTTGGTCGACCATGGCAATTCGACCGTGGTGTCATCCACAATGGGCGAACCAATCACTATAGCTTCAAGATGAAAGGGAAGGAGTATGTGCTACGATCTATGTCTCCTAGTCAAGTGATAGCCGACAAGCAAGCCACCCACCATGGAGAGAAGAGTGAGAAAGTCACCCACCCAAAAGTGAGTGAGAGCCACAAGCCAAATATGAGCACCTCTTCCCCTAGAGAGAAAAACCTCATCCTATTTGCCACCAAAAGTGAGATAAGAGAAGTGTGTGAGAACCCATCGAGTGTGATGCACTTTGTCCTTGTGTGCAAGGATGGAGAACCAAAAACTAACACTTCTCACGAGCTACCTTTAGTGTTTCAATCTCTTTTTCAGGAATTCCAAGATGTTTTCCCCGATGAGCTACCTCCGGGTCTACCTCCTCTACGAGGCATTGAGCATCGAATCGACCTCATCCCCGGAGCGCCACTTCCAAACAAAGCTCCATACCGAGTCAATCCCGAAGAAACCAAGGAGATTCAACGCCAAGTACAACAACTCATCAACAACGGTCATGTACGTGAAAGCTTAAGCCCTTGTGCCTTTCCCGTTATACTTGTGCCTAAGCCCGATGGAAGTTTCCGCTTGTGTTCCGATTGTAGACCTATAAATGCTATTACCGTTCGCTATAGGCATCCCATTCCTCGCTTAGATGATATGCTTGATGAACTTAGTGGAGCCAACTTTTTCTCAAAAATAGATCTTAAAAGTGGCTATTACCAAATTCGCATTCAAGAAGGTGATGAATGGAAAACTGCTTTTCCATATGTGATTAAGTACATTAAGGGTAAGGAAAATGTAGTTGCCGATGCACTTTCTCGCATATGCACGCTTGTGACTAAACTTGAGTTGAATGTCATTGGCTTTGAACACATAAAAGACTTGTATGCCAATGATCCATCTTTTGCACCTCATTATGCTAAATGTTTGACGCATACATCTTGGGAACGATATTACATCAAGGATGGTTATCTTATGAGAGCTAACAAACTATGCATTCCCGAGTCTTCTCTTCGTTTGCTACTTTTGCAAGAGGCTCATGGAGGTGGACTCATGGGACACTTTGGACGCGACAAGACGTTCGCCACGCTCTCCAAGAACTACTTTTGGCCAAAGATGTGCCGCGACGTCTCACGCTTCACCACACGATGCTCTACATGTCGCAAAGCTAAGTCAAAAGCTCAATCCCATGGTCTTTACACGCCACTTCCTATTCCTTATCAACCTTGGGAAGACATTAGTATGGATTTTGTACTTGGTTTGCCTAGAACTCAACATGGAAAGGATTCCGTGTTTGTCGTTGTGGACCGATTTTCTAAGATGGCACATTTCATTCCTTGCAACAAGATAGACGATGCTTCACATATTGCAAATCTCTTTTGTAGGGAAATCTTGCGCCTCCATGGAGTACCAGAGACAATCGTCTCCGACCGCGACGTCAAGTTCTTGAGTTACTTTTGGAAGACTCTATGCGCCAAGCTCGGAATCAAGCTCTTGTTCTCATCCGCATACCATCCTCAAACCGACGGCCAAACGGAGGTGACGAACCGAACACTATCCACTCTACTTCGCGTGTTGATCAAGAAGAACATCAAGGAGTGGGAGGCGTGTCTACCCATCGCCGAGTACGCCTACAACCGCGCAAGACATACGACTACCGGCAAGTCCCCCTTCGAGCTCGTCTACGGCTTCAACCCATTGTCCCCATTGGACATTCTACCTCTTCCTCTACAAGAGTGCACCAATCTCGACGCAATTGCCCGTGCAAGCTACATCAAGAAGATGCATGAAGATACAAGAAACACCATCGAGCACCAAGTACAACGACTAGCGACCAAGCTCAACATCAACAAACAACCCATGATCCTCAACATAGGCGATCTAGTGTGGCTACACCTTCGCAAGGAACGCTTCCCCAATGAACGCAAGTCCAAACTACTACCTCGAGCCGATGGACCCTTCAAGGTGTTAGCACGCTACAACAACAACGCCTACAAGCTCGACCTACCAAGCAACAAGTACAACGTGAGCGACACCTTCAACGTCAAGGACCTCTCGCCTTTCCATGGTGATGAAGATCTAGATCCGAGGTCGGATCCTTTCGAAGGAGGGGATATGATGCGGAGCATCCTTCCATCATCCCCATGGACTCTACAGCAACACATCCAACCCCTCAAGGACCAATGACTCGAGCACGTGCAAGAGCTCTTGAAACCGAGGTGACATCACTCCTCTCACAATTCCCTTTCGATTCACATGAGACATGGTTACTACCTCAAACGGAAACGTTATGCATACTCAGGTACCAAGGAGTTCACCGTGAAGAAGCTAGGAAGCAAGGAGAACTGGAAGCGAAAGACATGCATGAAGACGGAGAGGAAAAATCACCAAGGACCAGGGTGGCCGGACGATCCCGACGACGGCCCAGACGATCCGGACAGAGCCCGGACGATCCGGACCCCGGCCCGGACGATCCGACTTATTCGACCGAAGACTACAGAAGCCTCCCCCCTGAAGCCGGATCATCCGGACCCCGTCCCGGATCATCCGGACCCTGCCCGGATGTCCGGACCGCCAGCCGGACATCCGGCCCCGTGCCTCCACCAGCCGAGTCTCCGGATCATCCAGGCCTCCACCCGGATCATTCGGACCAGCCCGGATCATCCGGCTTCGGACCCGGATCATCCGGCCAGCGCCTGTGTGCACGTGTTGGGCTGAGCCCGTGTACCCCTTCGCCCCCTAGCCTATAAATAGGACTGCTCCTCCTCCTTTTGAGACTCAGCATTGGATTAGCTCATATTTGTGTGAGAGCCTTTGCTCATCCACTTGGATACTTCTCCTCGGAGATCAGGATCTCTCCGGAGAAGATCCCTGATAGAGGCAAAGGTGTCCCATCTTTCGATGAGATGATGGATATCGCTTTGGTGGAAGTCGACTTTGACGATCCGACTACGAACGTGCGAGGACGTCGCGCCTTAGCAATCGCTAAACCAACTCCGAAAGGTTATTAACCACGCCGGAGCACGATCAACCTGACCACGAGGGTCTGTTTCCTGTGAGCAAACGAAGAACAAGCAAGAAACTAAGATTGCAATCTGGATATTGCGAATATAAGATGAAAGCTTTATTGATCAAGGTGGGGTTCTGTGACGCCTTTGTCTGGTTGTTGAACACAAACGAAGTACGCGAAGTTGCAGCTATGGCGAACTTTTAATCTAAACAAAACCCAAAGTCTAAACGATGCCCTAAGGGCTGTATATATGGAGGAAGAGGGGGGAATTTCGTGGCCCTTGGTGGAGGGGTCCGAAATCAACCCTATCTCTTGTTTCCCCACACATGCGGACTCTAAAAATAGCCTATACTTATGTATTTCGAAATTACATGGGCCTGGCCCAATAATAAGGTGACGCAGCACCTAAAATAGCCTCGGGACGAAATTTATGAAGTGGCATCTTGTATATTTCGTCCAAGGCTTCATGCACCCATTATGGTGGCTTCGAAGTCCTGAAATCATCACTTGTAACTCTGTTCTTGTTCCCCTTGCGCATGCCATCATCTCCATGCTTGTTCTTGCTCCAATGTTCATCCTTCTCCAAGCTAGGCCCTTCATTTGTAAGCAAAACAAATGTATCCAATTTAGGCAGCATCATATTCTCATGAACATTAGAATCATTACCAAGAAACGAAAGTACCTGGTAATTTAGTTGGCGTGCACGAGCTCTAGTAATTGGTCCAGTATGTATAGCAGCAGGGGCTGTGGGTGTAACAATTGTATTGATGTCCTCATCAATCCCCAAGCGGATTCAAGACCCCTCTTTAGGGAAGAACATCAAGGCCTCCTCTTGGAGAAGAACGATTCCGTTGTATCCTTTCCCTTTGTTGATTGTGGATCATATGTTACTCTATGTATTCGATGATCTAGCACGTGTGTGATCGATTCCTTGTTGGTTGAGTGATTCCCTCTCGTTTTCCCCCGAGTTTCCCTTTGTGCTTCCGCGTGTTCTTCGTGATTCCCCGTAGGATCCACTCCAAACGTGAAAGATCGACGCTATAGGGTTCCACCCTACATCACCGGGCTAACCCAACATTTGACCAAAGACATGATTCGGAGCTGATGCATATAAGGCCAAACTCGTGACGCCGAACACTCTCAAAGGTATTCGGACTTTATAACGGATGATGGGCTCAAGAATGCCCATTCATTATAAACCATGTCTTTCCAGGTACGTGCGTTAATCTGTCGTGGCGAAATGCCAAAAACGGCAGTATCCTCTGTGGGTATGGAACCTCTGGGATGGTTAAACAACAAGAGGCAATAGAAAAGGTTTACACAGGGGCTTAATCTAAAAAGAAACTTGTTGAACGGGGCCCTACTGCACGTCTGCGCCTTTGTCTCCGTTGTGCCGTATCCTGGAAGGGTATCACGCGAACGTTGTCTGTGGAAAAAGAAAACTCATAGGAGATTACAAGTAAGTATGCAATGGATAGTAAAAGTGTAAGATGTTGGCCTACCAATAAGGTTGAGACAAGTGTGGGGCTTTATTAAGTATTTATAGCCCCTGGTATCCGCTATAGGATTACATATACGGTGCCCTGGTTCGATCTGGGCTACCGGACTCATCTAACCGTGTCCTTGGTCTTAACGACCAGTCCCGTTTTTTTTATATTGGAGGTCGCTTATAGTCCGGCTGCTAGGGTCGTCGCGTGTTCCTCTACATGTGAAGAGTGCTCTATTATTCCGCTAACGATGATGACGCCACGTGGACCGGGCATCTTAAGTGTAAGGTAGCCATAGTGCGGCAATGCGTTGAAGCGGGTGAAGGTCGTTCTTCCGAGCACTACGTGATAGTCGCTTTGGAAGGGTGCGATGATGAAGAGTAGTTCTACGCTTCTGGAGTTGCCTGGAGAGCCGAATGTTACCTCCATTATGACGGAGCCCCTGCTGTAGGCTTCAATGCCTGGTATCACCCCTTCACAGGTGGTGTTGCTTTGGCTGATTGTGGATGGGTTTATCCCCATCGTGCGGACAGTGTCCTCGTATATTAAACTAAGACTACTGCCGCCGTCCATGAGGACCCGTGTGAGATGGTATCCGTCGATTATTGGATCAAGCACCAAGGCCTTTGATCCTCCGCGCCGAATACTAGTTCGGCCGTCCAAGTGATCGAAAGTGATGGGATAAGACATCCAGTAGTTAAGTGTGGGTATGATGGGCTCTATATCGTGCGCGTCTCTATGCGCGCGTTTGTGCCTTCTCATGGATGTACGAGTTGCATGGATCATGTTCACTGTTTTAACCTTTGGCGGGATTTTTTTCTGTCCCCTAGTGTTCGGTTGGCGAGGTTCATCCTCGTCCTCACTTGGTGTTTCCCTTCCCATGTGTTCGGCATTTAATTTGCCGGCCTGCTTGAAGACCCAGCAGTCTCTGTGCTGTGGTTCGCATGTTTGTCAGGGGTGCTATGAATTTGGCATAGTCTGTCCAGGACTCTATTCAGACCGGACGGTCCCTCTTTACTGCCTTTACATGGCTTATTTTGCTGATTAGGTCGATAGCCCCTGAATCCGGCATTAACCGTCGTGTTATCCAGACTCTCTTCCTTGTTTTGGCATTTGTTTTTATTACGCTGTGGCTTCCCGTTGCCATCCCTTATTTCGGATGTGCTGGGGTCGCTGGTGCTTTTACGGGCTAGCCAGCTATCTTCTCCCACGCAAAAGCGGGTCATAAAACTTGTTAGGGCTGCCATTGTCCTTGGCTTTTCTTGGTCGAGGTGTCTGGCGAGCCACTCATCCCGGATGCTGTGTTTGAATGCCGCTAAGGCTTCGGCATCCGGACAATCGACAATTTGATTCTTCTTAGTGAGGAATATGTTCCAAAGCTTGCGGGTAGACTCTCCAGGCTGTTGGATTATGTGACTTAAATCGTCGGCATCCAGAGGCCGGACATAAGTCCCTTGGAAATTGGCCCTGAAACCGTCCTCAAGTTCCTCCCAACTCCCAATTGAATTTTCGGGGAGGCTTTTCAACCAGTGTCGAGCTGGTCCCTTCAGTTTGAGGGGAAGGTATTTGATGGCGTGGAGGTCATCCCCACGAGCCATATGTATATGCAGGATAAAGTCCTCGATCCAGACCCCTGGGTCTATTGTTCCATCGTATGCCTCTATGTTCACAGGTTTAAAGCCCTGTGGAAATTCATGGTGCAGTACTTCTTCGGTAAAGCACAGGGGGTGAGCAGCCCCTCTATATCTGGACGTCGTGTGGCATGTCATTAACTGTTGTTGTTTCCGGTGTTTATTCCGAACTGGTACTTGATTGGCATAATCGTTTTGATGGCCATAGTCCCTCGCCGGGGTGCGTCCTTTAGACCCGTAGATGGACCTAGCTGCGCCAGCTTTCTTATCTGGGTGCTCATGTAGATTGTGCGCGGCGTCGGTAGCCGCTTTGTTGCGGTTGTGGAGCAGTACGTTGGGCCTCCCGATCGTATTAGTTTTTGGTGGAACGGCCTCGTCGTCGAATTATGGCAGTAGCTTGCGTTTTGGGTAGCTCTTTGTATGGCGGTGGTCGCCATATCTTTCTTCAGTGTCTAGCACTTTATTCCATCTACGGTTGAGCATTTCCTGTGCGGCTTTGAGCCGCTGCTTCTGCTTCTTCAGACTTCTCGCTGTGTCCATAAGCTTTCTGTGGAGGTTATCTCGTTCCACGCGTTCTTCCAGAATGATGAATGCATCATCGTCCGGACTGTCTTCTTGTCCTGGGCCGGTTTGATGAATTCCTCCCTCTGGATCATTATCTTCGGGCGTCTGCTCCGAACTATGTTCGGCCTGACCTGGCTCGTCCTGCTCCATCGCTGGTTCCGTATGGTCATTGTTGCTTTCGGGGTTGACCGAAGTATCGATCCTTCTGGCGCTCTTACTGCTATTTTTACTGTTGCTGGACTTGGAACGGTGTCTGCGCTGTTGCTTTGGCTTTTGCCCGGGGGTTTTATCTTCCAGATTGTCACCGTCCTCCTCCTTGGGCGTGTCCACCATGTATATGTCGTATGACGAGGCAGACGTCCGGCACCCCATAGATTCTGAATCTTCTCCTGCATCGCCGTCCATACCGTCGATGCCTTCGGAGTCGAAGTCAAACGCTTCAGTTAAATCATCAACCGTGGCTATGAAGTGGGTGGTGGGTGGGTAAGGAATTTCTTTGTCGCCTGCTTCCCACTCGAGCCGGACATAGTTCGTCCCAGAATTTTCTATCAAAGAGAGAGTTTTTAATGAGTTCAGCATGTCGCCAAACGACGAGTGCTGGAAGATGTCCGCAGCGGTGAACTCCATTACCGGAGCCCAACCTGGCTCGACTGGCTCGGGAGTGCGCGAACAGGAACCTACAACCGGATACGCGTCCGGGGGTCCGAAATCACAGGCCTCCTCAGAAGTGAGGCCTGTGTTCAGCTCTACCACTGATGAGGGTACGGCCTGTGGGGCGGGGTCCATCCCTCCATCCTCGGGCAACGCAGCCCGCTACGGTTTTGAGTCCGGGGCTACTGCAGGGATGATATCCCAAGAGTTGTCCGATAGCAGGTCTAGGACATGCCTGTCGTGACTGTCCGGTGCTCCTGGCATAGGCTCGAATCCGTCGAAGACCAAGTCTCCGCGGATGTCTGTCGTGTAGTTCAGGTTTCCGAGCCTGATCTGATGGCCAGGGGCGTAGCTGCCGATCTTCTCCAGATGGCCAAGTGAATTGGCCCGTAGGGCGAAGCCGCCGAACACGAAGATCTGTCCGGGGAGAAAAGTCTCACCCTGGACCGTGTTGTTGATGATTTAAGGAGCCATCGAGCTTTGAGGTGATGACACAGAGGAAGTCTCAATGAAAGCACCAATGTCGGTGTCAAAACCGGCGGATCTCGGGTAGGGGGTCCTGATCTCTGCTTCAAGGCTGATGGTAACAGGAAGCAAGGGACACAAATGTTTACCCAGGTTCGGGCCCTCTGATGGAGGTAAAACCCAACTTCCTGCTTGATTAATATTGAAGATATGGGTAGTACAAGAGTAGATCTACCACGAGATCGTAGAGGCTAAACCCTAGAAGCTAGCCTATGATGGTATGATTGTAATCGTGATCGGCCTTCTAAGGACCAACCTCTCCAGTTTATATAGACACCGGAGAGGGCTAGGGTTTACATGGAGTCGGTTACAAGGAAGGAAACACAATATCCGGATTGCCAAGCTTGCCTTCCACGCAAAGGAGAGTCCCATCTGGACACGGGTCGAAGTCTTGAGTCTTGTATCTTCACGCTTCAATAGTCCGGATGTTGTACACAGTCCGGCTGTCCGGATACCCCCTAATCCAGGACTCCCTCAGCAGATGATGGATCTCCTAGATTATCTAATACCAAGAGTAAAAATGCGATTCAAGAATGTTGAGAAAGCAAGGGAATTTTATAACAGATACGCTAGACACGCAGGTTTTGGAATCAGGAAACCGGAGGGAATGACAATCACAAGTATTTTGTTTGCGCATTCCAAGGGAAACACACAACTTGTGTTTCAGAGGCTGACAGGAAACAAAACAAAATATCACAGAGGACAGGCTGCAATGCAAGAATGAGGGTGAAGGTGCAGGAGGATGACACATGTGTGGTAGTGGACATTGAATACAATCATAATCACCACCTCATGCAATCTGATGACATGCTGGTATTCTTGCACTCACACAAGAATTATGACCCCACTATTTTGGAGTACGTAAAGCTCCTGCAGTACCATGATGTCAAGCATACAACAATCATGTCCATGCTATCTGAAAATGAAGAAGGAAGCTACTTCCTAAGCATGACCGGACAAGACCTAATAAACCAGTAAGTATATCAAAAATGCACATACTGCAATGTACATAGCATCCTAAATCACAACCTTTTGCTAGCAAAGATAACAAAATGCATGTTTGCATATAATTTGCAGGAAAGCAATGAATGCAAGGAAAGATGATTTGGATGATGTATTGAAACTTTTATCTTTCTTTAAAGACATGAAGGCCATCAATGATGAGTTTTTCTATGACATAAAAGTAGACAGCGACAAAACAGTTAAAAACATTTTCTGGTCCAATGCAAGCTGTCGAGGAGCATATCAAGACTTTGGCGATTGCATCACATTTGACACCACTTACAAGACCAACAGATTTCATATGCCTCTGGGAGTGTTTGTTGGAACAAACCATCACTTGCCCTCAACGATATTTGCTGTTGCCCTGATTAGAGACGAAGATGCAAAGTCATTCAAGTTGTTGTTCGATACATTTGTACGGTGCACGAACAACAAACATCCAACTTGCATTCTAACAGGTAAGTTCAGAACAAAAAAAACTCTACAAGTTTCATCAATTGTACAATCTATGGGTTTGTATCTGAGTACACTGGTTTTTTCTGAAAATAATGTTAAGCAAGCAGTTCAACCACTGTTAGCACAGAAGTCCAACAAAAACAGTATAAGAAGCAAAATTATATGTCACATGTTTAGACAAAATATAGTTCTGGATGTGAAGTTCAAATAGAGGAACCATAGAAGTTCAAGTACACTGCTGCAAGAAAAAACACATGAAACATGTTCAGAAAAAATATAGTTATGTATGTGAAGTTCAAGCAATGGTACCACATAAGTTCAACAGCACTGCTGTAAGAAAAAATATATGTCACATTATTTGTTTGTCCTACTACTACCTATGAAGTTCAAGTACTTGTACCACATAAGTTCACCATTAGTAAAAATAAGCAAGTTTCACTTCTTTTCAATTCATGCAGACCAGTGCCCGTCGATGGCGAAAGCTATACCACAATCATTCCCAAACACCGTCCACAAGTTATGCCGATGGCACATCCTAAAGAAGTTCAAGGAATACCTCGTGTTGCTGTACAAAAGGTATGACACATTCAAACAGGAGTTCAGAGTGATCTTGAACTGGCCGCTAATGCCTATAGAGTTTGAAACTGCCTGGGCTACACTCGTGCAGAAGTTCAACCTGCAGAATGACCAGATGATGATGCACCTCTGGAATGATAGGAAGATGTGTATTTAGCATATTACAAGAATATTTTCTGTGCTAAAATGACTTCCACACAACAAAGCGAGACCATGAATCATGTGCTCAAGAGAGGGTTTGTCAAGGGAACCCACAACCTACACAAGTTTGCTAGGCGGGTAAATGCATGCATACAAACTCGGATGCAGGAGGAGAATGAGCAAAGAATGACCAGCATGGTATTAAAGACCAAAAAACACCCCCATCATATTGTGACTTCCATCAACATGTGCATACTGTATTTAAAAAAATGACTCTGCTTGGACTAATATCTTCTTTGTTGACATGTGTGCAGACCAATCCTGTGACAAAAACAACTTACGGCTACGAGGTAGACATGCCTATCAAGTACACGAGAGCCGTGTACACCGAGATGAGGACTAGGATGAGAAAAGTGACGCTATTTCGCGCAAAGCCTACAACAGAGCCCACTAAGTACCTTGTGTACTACCACAACAAGGCTTGCCATGATGATGAAGAAAGATTTGCCTGGTTAAAGCATGAATTCCAGGTTGTAGCTGACCCTGATAATGAAATATACGAGTGTGAATGCAAGTTATGGACACACACAGGTGAGCGGAAAAACAAACTCATTAAATACCTAAACTAGTAGTATCATATCAAATAGATGAAACTCATTGCAGGCTCACAAACTATGTATTCTGCATTCATCACAAAAATGCATGCCTCTTCTGTCTTCACATCATGAACATACTAGACTACCTGAAGCTTGACAAATTTCCAGACAAGTATATCCTCAAATGGTACACAAAGACTGCAAGATCACAACCAACATTTGATACAAGGGACTACAAGACGACTACATCGGATGGCAACTCAAGACTATCGAAGCAAGACATCTTGTTGCAGCTAAATTTGATGGTTAACAAGAAAGCGATGAGATGTGACCAGCAATATGATAGAGCCTTCTATGTTGTCAAGAGGCTAGTGGAAGAGCTTGATGCAATACATTCAGCAAATCGAGCGGATGCTGACCAAAGGATGGCTGAAGAGGATGCTGAAATTGAAGATGACCTTCATTATTATGCAGCTGAAATGCTCCAGGCCGCTGCTCAAGCCAACCAATCCAAGCAGGGTGTTGACCAAATAATGCAGCAGCGGCAGCAAGAGATGATGAAACTACCTCTGTACTATGAAACAAAGGGTAGGAAGAAAATTTCTGCAGCAAAGAAAAGTGAGAGAGCTCAAATAAAGGCACCACCTGCACGAAGAGTTGTCTTGCTCGACAGGAACGGAGTGCCACTTAGACACAGGCAATGTAGTGTGTGCAAAAAGGTTGCATGACACAACAACCTCACCTGTCCAACACTTAGAAAGAAATGATACATAGGAGGTCAAGCAACCCAAAGTTAAAAAATAGCAGCCCAAAGTTATAGAACAAAACAAGGGACCACACCCACAAAAAGCAAGCAGCAGACTTTGTAGCATATGCAAGAAGTACGAACCACATAATGCAAGAACATGCCCGGAGTGCACTAATGCTCAAAAGACAAGCAAAAAGCCAGAGAAGAAATAGAAAGCAAAACTTAGAGCCAGCAACAAGAAAGTGGTTGAAGATGAAGAGGAAGACGAAGAGGAAGACACCGTGGAATAAGAGGAAGACGAAGAGGAAGAGGAAGACGGCGATGAAAAGGAAGAGGACAACAAACAGGAATAGGATGACGAAGAGGAAGAGGAAGAGGAAGATGAAGAGGAAAAGGAAGAGGTACATGTCAAGCAAAAACCACTACAACCAAGGCCTAGGAGGAGCGCAAGGCTGATGAACAATTAGACTAGGTCAATTGAACAAAGCAAAATTATGTCATGTCAATGTGCAGAATGTTATTCCACTTTTGAAATAGTATTTTAGGGAGAAGAAGCTTAATTGAACTTCTATTGTTGAACTTTCAAAGAAATTATACAGTAGAAGTTCAAGTAAGCTTATTGCAGAAGTCCTGGTATAGTATGACAGGAGGTGCTGGTTATGTATTGCATGAAAGAGCAAGCAGTAATAAAAATGAAAAAATACATTGTGAAGTTCAACTGATATTTCTGCAGAAGTCCTGATATATTATGAGAGGAAGTGTTGTGTTGGTGATGTATTCAATAAATGTGCAAGATGGAATACAAATGAAAACATATACACTATGAAGTTCAAGTAAGCTTAAAGTGGAAGTTCTGGTATATTATGACAGGATGTGCTGGTGTTGTAATCCATTAGAAGTTCAAGCAAGCAGGAATAATTATACAGTGTGAAGTTCAGGTCAGCTTGCAGAAGAAGTTCTGGTATATAAATTGATGTAGGAAAAAATATGCTTACAAAAAAAGTATTGTCGTATGAACTACGGTTCGCAAGCCTAAGACAACACATTCAGAAGTGAAGTTTCTGTTTGGATACGTGCAAAAGTTCATGTTGAATGCCGACAAAAAGATAAAGAAACGTAAAGGAGTGTATGACACTATTTTTGCACGAAGTTATAGTTGAAAACCATTTGCAGTTGAAAATCACAAAAAAGCACATATAGATTCTCTGCAAAAGGCTACATATTGGTTCAATTGAAAAATAACAATACATTACACGACATCGAAAATGCTCTCCCATCTGAAACCAGCAGTCTAGCGAGGTCTCAAGCATCAGGTCAAGTCAAAGATCATATGTTGGGGCCCAAAGTTAAACAACACAAAAAAACCCAGCAGTTCAACCATAGCGTAGAGAGAAGTTCAAGTACATATGTCGGGGAAAAAATACACAACACATGGATACTGAAAAACGATGCAGTACATTGAAATTCACAAAGCCAAATCATTCTTCACACCAGATAAATTTGTCCTCTATATCATAAATAATAGTTCTGCAGCTATAGATACACAAATTACTACACCATTGTAACAATCAAATCTTTACTGAATCGTTCCAATCACTATCAAACCTAAATCTTTACGAAATCAAATCTACACTGAAACTAATGCTCCGAATTCACGGGCACAAGGATTGGATCTCTTTAGGAAGCTCTGTACGCAAAACTTCATTCTTGTCACTAAAGATTAGAGTGTGCATGAACTCGGCCTTCCAGTCATCTGTAGTAGCCTGCAAACAAGAAATGAAAATGATGGTTTAGTAAAGGATAGCTAAAACCACACCAGGAGCGTCTCAACAAAAACACACAACAAAAATGAAAAGGATGATGAGACAAAACATACCTCCACATCACTGAAATCATCAACAAGCTCATCACCATCATATGTAGAGCAGAACTTCGGCAAAGAAACCACAATCATTATTCAGTTTCTTTGGAACATCGATAAAGGTCGGCCTCTTTGCAATAGTCACCCAGTTAGGCTGCTTGCTCGCTTTGTACGCAGCCTTGTCGTACACCTCCTCGAGTGATGAGGACATGAATATCTTGGATACGACCAAAAATATTGCATACATGCATATTTGTCAGGTGATTTCTAATGCAAACTATTCAATAATCTATTTATGTTATCCAGAACAAAAATACTTCACACACTTTTGTGTTTTGTCTAATTGCAGGTGTATGGGACATTTGTACAATCCACATATGAAGATAAGGGTAAAGGAGAAGTTTAGGTTGTGTTCAAAAAGTCCTCTCACGTCACTTTTGGGCCAAGAGAAGATAGAGTCCAAGTCTCTCACGTTCTGGATTCAGATTCGGACTGCACAGACATACCTGACTCAGAACGCCAACAACTTTTTCATACGGACTCCGAATTGGGTGATTCTTTTTTTGTTGGAAACTAGATTTCGTGCTCTTTCCAACCCAATTGGATTCACCTTCAAATTCGTCCGGAGCGTTGAGTTACGGACGAAACAATCTGACGTTGCAGCAGAATCCGAGTCAAACTACAAGCCCAAAGGTGTTGCATCACCTCCACTTGGGCCCATGAGCCTTGTACGACCTAGGGTTAGTTTTAGGCTGCCTTGGGACGTCCTCCCACCTCCTTGGCCGCCACCCCTTGCTCCTATATAAGTAGATCCATCTAGTAGCTTTTTCCTTGGGATTTGTTTAGTTAAAAGTTAGCCATTGCAACTTCGTGTACTTCGTTTGTGTCCAACGACCAGACCAAGACCGCTTCCGGATCCCCACCATTATCAATACTTCATATATATTTGCAATATTCAGATTGCTTTATCATATTCTTGCTCGTTCTTCGATTGCTTGCAGGAATAGACCTTCGTGGTCAGGCTGACCATGCTTCCAGCATCGTCAGTAACCTCGGGAGATTGGTTTAGCGATTGCTAAGGCGCAACGTCGTGCACGTTTGTAGTCGGATCATCAAAGTCGTCTCCACCAAATCGATAGTTATCATCTCATCGAAAGATCGGGACCCTCGCCTCTATCAAGTGGTATCAGTTTTCAGGTTGCTCGGTGAGAATTTCCAGTTTTCCTAGATTAGATTTATTTTCTTACCTATTGTCCAAGAAAAAGCCACAAAAAAGAGTTAGATCTATTCATCCTTGGTCCAAGCCAGTCTGAGCCTTTGCAATTTTCTTTTCATTGCTTGCATAGTTGAATTATCGGTTGCATCGTCGTGTCGAGTTGCTGGTCTTAGTGTCTAGTTCGTTTAGAGTTTCGAGTTCTGTTCACATTAGTCACGCCACCGCTACATCATTATCTCTTCCGCTGTCCACCACCCATCCATCAATTTCCACCACGTGCTACCCACCATTCAATGTCATAATACTAGTTGAGATCGTTCACATCTTCACTTGATCCAATCTGCATCTTATCTAGTTTGTTTTGGAAAGAGGGAGAAAAAAAGAGAGAGAAAAAAACGAGAGAGAAAAAAAGTCAGAGAAAAAAAAGGAGATAAAGAAAAAAAAAGTGTGAGGAAAAAAAAAGAGAGAAAAAAAAACAAAAAAATCGGCACAAACTTTTTCAGAGGAAAGTTGGAGACAAAGTTGTTGATATATCCTGCTTGGCTGTTGTTTCACATCATTATCTTTACTGCCGTTGTGATCTTCACTTATATCTTGCTGTCCAGAGCTACTTAGTATCCTTCATTGATGCTAGTTGTGCTACGACGTGACCTCATTAGTGTTCTAGGCTCGCGTCTCTAGTTCAGTCTAGCCTAGGACCAGCACAGTACCGTCGTTGAGCGTTTATTCAACATCGCATCTCTGAATTGATTATTGCTAATCTTTTGCTACCATATATAGCCAACCCAGCTCCACATATTTCTACACCGTATATACGTACGTTCCCCTGGCAATAGCTTTACACAATCTTCAGAGTTATTTGACACCGCTGGTTGCCTGTCACCACCTGCTGCTTGGTAAGAACTTGTAAGATATTGATATTTGCTTTACTGTGAGCGCTTTACCACAACACCCTAGTAGTTCATAGGAACATTATTCTTGAATTTTGTTTCTTGTTTCTACTAATCATGACAGGTTCCGAAGATAGAAGTTGTTGGACGACGGACACATCTTCACCATCACGAGAGTTGGGTCAACACACACAAGCACATGGTCAGGTTATCTTTTTACCGTCATTTGAGGGTAGATTTAATCCTACTACTTATCTAGCTTGGGAGCTTGAAGTAGAACAAGTTTTTAGTCACCATGACTTTTCTGAACTTGAGCGAGTGCGAGCAGCCACTAGAGCATTTACTGATTTCGCTTCTGTTTGGTGGAGTGTACATTGTAAGAAAAACATTGATAACCAACCCACAACTTGGAAAGTTTTGAAAGCTGTAATGAGACAACAATTTTTCCCTCCTTATTATCGTCGTAAATTGCTTCGCAAACTTGAACAATTTAAACAAGGCAACAACACTGTTCATGCTTACTACCAAGAGTTCAAATCTTATATGCATCATTGTGACATAGAAGAATCTGAGAATGATACAATGAATAGATTTTTTGGTGGTTTGAACCATGATATTCAGGCAAGATTTCAGTATATTCCTCGTTGCATTACTGGTATGTATGTCCGTGCTTGTACCTTTGAGAGACAGATACAGGAGGATGCATTAGGTGACTACAACAACTACTATTCCAGTTCATGCTCACCACCGCCGGTGGGTTCCTCCAACATTACACCTTGGATTATGAGCGCGACATCATCTCAAGGGTATGGTACATTGTCAACGTCCGTACCTACATCAGCTACATCTTTGCCACAAGGTAACAGTAAAGGTATTGATGATATAACTTCACATGAGAATGATGCATGCCTAGTTAACTTGAATGCGTCATGTATTGAGTTACCTGTTGATTTGAGCACACCACCTATTTTAGAGAATCTTGTTACTGTCATGAATGCGTCATGTGATCAAACAACTGAAATATCAACAATTTTGAGTGCACCCATTGAATTAACTGTTGATGCAAAAGAACTAATGTTTAATCATTTTGATATGGCATCCAATCTTGGTGATGATTCTGTGTCCAATGACTTATTGCATGTTTGCTTATTTAAGCATGTTGTAGCATATAAATTTGATGCAAGTAAGGTTTATTCACCAAAGTTGGGATGGTTTAATGATGAACATTGCGAATCTTTTGAAATGAATAAGAGCTTCACTTATATGTGCAAACTGAGTTCTAATATTTTCATGCCTTCTACTTCTTGTGATAATTTTTTGGCTTTAGTTTTTATGAACTATGAAAGTTACTCATGTATACATGTGTCATACGTGCAAAAATCAAGGGAAGTTAAACTGGATGACATATACATATACAACATGTACACCTTGTCTCTTTTGTTAGCCACATTTCAGATTAAGCAACGCCGAGGACGGCTTTATTTTCAAAAAGGGGAGGATAATGAGGACATGAATACCTTGGATATGACCAAAAATATTGCATACATGCATATTTGTCAGGTGATTTCTAATGCAAACTATTCAATAATCTATTTATGTTATCCAGAACAAAAATACTTCACACACTTTTGTGTTTTGTCTAATTGCAGGTGTATGGGACATTTGTACAATCCACATATGAAGATAAGGGAAAAGGAGAAGTTTAGGTTGTGTTCAAAAAGTCCTCTCACGTCACTTTTGGGCCAAGAGAAGATAGAGTCCAAGTCTCTCACGTTCTGGATTCAGATTCGGACTGCACAGACATACCTGACTCAAAACGCCAACAACTTTTTTATACGGACTCCGAATTGGGTGATTCTTTTTTTGTTGGAAACTAGATTTCGTGCTCTTTCCAACCCAATTAGATTCACCTTCAAATTCGTCCGGAGCGTTGAGTTACGGACGAAACAATCTGACGTTGCAGCAGAATCCGAGTCAAACTACAAGCCCAAAGGTGTTGCATCACCTCCACTTGGGCCCATGAGCCTTGTACGACCTAGGGTTAGTTTTAGGCTGCCTTGGGACGTCCTCCCACCTCCTTGGCCGCCACCCCTTGCTCCTATATAAGTAGATCCATCTAGTAGCTTTTTCCTTGGGATTTGTTTAGTTAAAAGTTAGCCATTGCAACTTCGTGTACTTCGTTTGTGTCCAACGACCAGACCAAGACCGCTTCCGGATCCCCACCATTATCAATACTTCATATATATTTGCAATATTCAGATTGCTTTATCATATTCTTGCTCGTTCTTTGATTGCTTGCAGGAATAGACCATCGTGGTCAGGCTGACCATGCTTCCAGCATCGTCAGTAACCTCAGGAGATTGGTTTAGCGATTGCTAAGGCGCAACGTCGTGCACGTTTGTAGTCGGATCATCAAAGTCATCTCCACCAAATCGATAGTTATCATCTCATCGAAAGATCGGGACCCTCGCCTCTATCATCGAGCAACCCAACAAATCTCTTGATCTGCAAGAAATGACAAAATAAGATGAAATCAAAAACATGTTAACCAAAAATAGTTAAGTTCAGGTATGTAAAAGTGGCACTTGCATAAGATCAAGCTAAACCAATACCAGAAGTTCAACTGTTAAATGATAGACAGTTCAAGCAGTATTACCAAAGCAGAGGCATAAAGATATTTTGTCAACAGAAGGCATAATAAACTTCATGTCAAACAAGAAAATATGAAAGGAGGTTCAGGCTAAGAAACACTCACGATTTTTTGGCAGTCTCCATGTAAAGATGTTCGTGACATTCCCTTATTACTGTCAGGAAGTGAATCAAGGATGTCAATGCTCCCACGATATCTATTCAGGACATATGCACTGTAGTGCTATTGAGTCAATTGGCTTGAATAGTATCAAAAAAACCTACCAAAAATGAAAGAAGTGGTGAACACAAACTATAAAGCATAGGTATTAAACAACCGGGATGAACACAAACTTCTTGACAAACTCAGCAAAAGGATGTACATAAAATTAAAAAAAGCAAAGAGTTATGAAAACCTAACCAGCTTTGTGTTAAGAAGGTCTTCTCCCTTGCGAACAAACATTGGGAGGAGTTTAGCCGAATTTTTCGCATCAAACTTTGGAACAGTTGCAGCAAACAAATCATACTCCAGGCAGTACTACGCATTCACAAAAACAGAATTAAAACAACCTCCCAAATGCCACCACACCAAAACTAGAGCAAAAAGGGAGACAGGGGTGCAAAGAACTGAAACATGTATGAAGTAGGGACTAAGTACAATCCTGTCAGGAGAAGAGAATATATCAGAGGTCTCCGGCTTATCCTTCCACAAGCTTATGAGATAATCCATTATATCTCCTTCCATCTGCGGCCCTTCACCGAAAATAGTATAAAGGACACGCCCTGTGAGGTCAATCACATTCCCAGGGATGTTAAACATGCAGTAGCTTGTCCTGCAGATTTAAAAGAATGGGAAAAAATATTATAAGTTCAAACACTAATACAACAGAAGTTCTGAAACTATAACTACAAAAGGCAGGGAGAGATTTACAGAAGTTTAGGTACTAATACAACAGAAGTCCAGAACAAAGTAGCATCTCTGGCAGCAACAAAAATAAGAAGAAGAAAGCTCACTCAGAATACTTCTCGAGACCATCATCACTAAGCACAAACTGTTTCAGTCTCCGGGCCTCGGATAGATGAGGGTAAATGCACTTATTTAGGGGAGCAACAGCAGAACGCCACTTCAAAGGCAATCTCGATGCTCTCTTGGAGGAAGTTACGTTGCCAGACTCAACTGCTGGTTTCCTCCTAGTGATGACAGCATTCTTCCCACCTCTCCCAACAACACTACCAGCAGCAGATTTACCATTCTTCGGGTAAGCAATCTTCTCAAAACCATCATCCGATGAAATCACCTCTGCTTCATCTGGTGCGATTGCACCAATCTTCCTGGAGCGAGGGGTGTTTGGAGCACCACAAATACTGACAGCCTGCTTCCCCAACTTGGAAGGAATAAGGGTTCAAGCGCTATCATCTTCTCTCGAAGTTGTACTCATCGATTCCTCCCTAGGTTGGTATTCTTGTGACCCGAGGAAAGAGCAGTGGTAATCGGTCAAGTCCAACGGATCCACTGTCAAAGAAAAGGAAGAAGAAAAGAGACCATTAATTATAACTGAAGTTCAGGTACAACACAATGTACAGTCCAACTAATATAGATGACATGGTCACTACTAAAGCCGACCTAAAAAATGTGTTGCATTTAAAAACTAAATGAAGTTCAGGCACAAGCAAAGGCACAGCTCAACATAAACTGATGAATTGGAGAACAATCAACTAGAGCTAACTATGCATAAAATGGCATCATATCCTGAAGTTCACGTACAATAAAAGATGAAGTATAGGCAAGCAGTCCAAGTGTCAAGGCTTACATGTATAGTAGGCAAATAGACTTTGGAAGTCTGTTTCAGATAGGTTAGAAGAAGCAATAGAGTACAGCCACGTCTTTCTGATATCCGCGATATTATGATGGGCGTAGTTTCCAAGAACCCCATCATGAAACAAATTAACATTCGTAAGCATGAAGAATCCGCAGTCGATACTGCCATCAAACAAAAAAAAAGAACAGTGTTAGAACAAAAAAGAAAGCCAACGAATAAAAGAAGTTGCAGCTTACGTACAACTACAGTTAAACATAAGTGATAGAGACAAAGTGGAACTCATACTTGTTATTCTACTGGGGACATCAATCCAATCCAAAAGGAAATGGTCAATAGTAACTGGACTGAAGGGTGTCTCCCAGTCGTTGCTGGCATCGTTCCAAAGCTTCTTGATGTTATCAGTCATCCGCCGAAACAGGTGTACCACATAGTCATCTTCTGGTCCATAGTGGGAGTCGAGAAGTTGGAACCTTGAATTCTTCAGGTCAAGAAATATCAAAACCCAATGACCAACACCACCGAAGTTAGCAGGAATCTCAGGCGGGTCAAAAGTGGGGAAAACAACCTGAAGCAACATAAACACACGAATCATTGAAAACTGAAAATTAATATCAAACGGTACAAATAAAAATAAAACAGTATAAACAGAGTGGATCGCAGTGCAAACTAATACAGAGACAAAGAACAATGTATTGCTTACAGAATCATGTGCATCCATCCTATCTGGACCAGTCGCCATGAAGTACATCCTCACACGGGAATCAAATTGACCTCTCAAAATCTTATCCTAAAATAATCTAGACAACGCCAACATATGAAAATATAAAATGAGACAAACAAGTTTTAAATAAAATGGTAAGGAACAAAACAGAAAAGAAATCACTATAGGGTTGACTTACACAAACCCAATACGGCAGAATGAGTTTATCTGATTTCTGGTGTTTCGCACGTAGGCAATACAGTGCAATCTCAGCTACATTAGATCAAAACATTCCGCGAGGAGAAAAAGATATTGCTACATATTCAACAGTAGCTTCACACTCATTGTTTTGGAATATAATCTTTGATCTAAAACAAGCAATAGAAAGCAAAAAAGAACTTAAGCATCAGGAACTCAAGAAAGTCATCACACATATAAGCACAGAAGTTCAGCTACATCACGATAGGCAGTAAAAAAAGACTAGATGTTCAGCACATAGAAGAAATTAGAAGTTCAGCAACAAAGTGTAAACAAGTTCAGGTATGAAACAACAAGCAGTTCATAGTGGTAGATGGATGTAAATTCTGGCCAGCTGCACTCACCTCTTAGAACGGCCATTCTTAAGCCTAGTAACACTGAAATAAAAGTCATCAACCTTCTTTCGTACGACAGCAAGTTCACTATCTGCTCAGCAAAAGAAATGGAAAATAAGAGCAACATTCCAGCACAACATTCAAACACAAGCACATCTTAGGTGCTACACTAGAAAAGATAAAACAACACGATTATAAACATCACAACCCATGCATTATAGATCTCCCCCCACATAGAAACAGGTTCACTTAACTTTATTTACAAACCAACCGACAAAGCACAAACCAAAAGTTTAACTTGCACCACACAGGCAGTTCACAGGGATATCATGAACCAAAACCAAAAACAAAAGGAACGGGGATGGGGAAAGAAGAGAGAAGCATGCTCCTCTCTTTATGGATTCTTGCCTATTCCAGTCGCAGCACTAGAATGATCAACCTCCGCTCCTATTCTATCAATTCCAGTCTCTTCATCGCCATCTCCAGTAGACATTGCATCATCATCGGCAAGGACAGTAGCAACAGTTGGACCAGCTGGAGAATCTGAAACAACAAAAACTACTCGAGCAATTGGAGCAGCTGGAGAACCAGCATCAACAACAACTGATGGCTCTGCTGCAGGAGACTTCTCCAGGCCTGCGGCAGCACTACCACCAGGCTCAACAGTAGCCTCGACGGGACCTGATGAGGACATTAATACCATTGTTACACCCACAGCCCTTGCTGCTATACATACTGGACCAATTACTAGAGCTCGCGCACGCCAACTAAATTACCAGGTACTTTTGTTTCTTGGTAATGATTCTAATGTTCATGAGAATATGATGCTGCCTAAATTGGATACATTTGTTTTGCTTACAAATGAACGGCCTAGCTTGGAGAAGGATGAACATTGGAGCAAGAACAAGCATGGAGATGATGGCATGCGCAAGGGGAACAAGAGCGGAGTTAGAAGTGATGATTTCAGGTCTTTGAAGCCACCATAACGAGTGCATGAAGCCTTGGACAAAATATACAAGATGTCACTTCATAAATTTCGTCCAGAGGCTATTATAGGTGTTGCATCACCTTTCTATTGGGCCAGGCCCATGTAATTTCGAAATACATAAGTATAGGCTATTTTTAGAGTCCATATGTGTGGGGAAACAAGAGATAGGGTTGATTTCGGACCCCTCCACCAAGGGCCACGAAATTCCCCCTCTCTTCCTCCATATATACAGCCCTTAGGGCACCGTTTAGACTTTGGGTTTTGATTAAATTAAAGTTCGCCATAGCTGCAACTTCGTGTACTTCATTTGTGTTCAACGACCAGACAAAGGCGTCACAGAACCCCACCTTGATCAATAAAGCTTTCATCTGATATTCGCAATATCCAGATTGCAATCTCAGTTTCTTGCTTGTTCTTCATTTGCTCACAGGAAACAGACCCTCGTGGTCAGGTTGATCGTGCTCCGGCGTGGTCAATAAGCTCTCGGAGTTGGTTTAGCGATTGCTAAGGCGCGACGTCCTCGCACGTTCATAGTCGGATCGTCAAAGTCGACTTCCACCAAAGAAAAATCCATCATCTCATCGAAAGACGAGGCACCTTTGCCTCTATCAAGTGGTATCAGATTTCCAGGTTGCTCGGTGAGATTTTACAGTTTTTCGTAGTTTAGATCGAGTCTTTTCTTCATACCTATAGTCCACGAAAAAGCCACAAAAAAATTAGGGTTAGTTCATCATATCTGAACCAGTCCGAGCCATTGCATAATCTTTTCTGTATTTGCATTGTTGAATTTGCGGTTGCATCGTCGTGTCTAGTTGCTGGTCTTAGTGTCTAGTCCTTTAGAGTTTCGAGTTCTGTTCACAAGTTGTCACGCCACCGCCGCATCATCATCATCACCGCTGCCATATACCACCATCGTCATCACCACTGCCATATACCACCATCATCATCACCGCTGCCATCTACCACCATCGACATCACCGCAGCCATATACCACATATCCACCTCCATCACGCCAATCCGAGTCCACCTGCAACATATATCTGCCAACAGTCCGAGTTCCACCAGATTCATCTTCGCCACCAGTCCGAGTTCCACCAGATTCATCTCCGCCACCAGTCCTAGTCTGAGTCTAGTATTTGTTGCTTTGTTTTCGACTTCCAGATCACGCCATACTCCGAGTCATGATAGAGAAGGACTCCCGAACTTTCGTGTTACCCGAAGTAGAAAAATAGCTCTAGTTTCAAAATAGCTCCAGCTCCGAGTCCCACTTTTAACATTGCAGATTTGAAGTCTGGAAAATTCTGGCTAGGCAGTTTCTGGACCATTTGTAGACTTTTTCGAAAAAAAATTGTTGCAGAGCAAAAAAAAGAGAAAAAAAAGTGCAAAACCAAAAAAGTGCAAAAAAAAGAGAGAGAAAATTCAGAGTGTGCTTCTCCCTTGTTTACGTGCAGCGCCGTGATTTTGTTAGTGTTCTAGGCTCGCGTCTCTAGCACAGTCTAGCCTAGGACCAGCACAGTACCGTCGTTGAGCGTTTTATTGCTCGCTGCACTACATGTCAAAAAGCTAAGTCACGACTCAATCCTCATGGTTTATATATGCCTTTGCCTGTACCTAGTGTTCCTTGGGAGGATATATCTATGGACTTCATTTTAGGTTTACCTCGAACAAAGAAGGGGAAGGATAGCATATTTTTTGTCGTGGATAGGTTCTCGAAAATGGCACACTTTATACCATGTCATAGAAGCGATGATGCTGTTAATGTTGTTGATTTGTTCTTTCGTGAAATTATTCGCTTGCATGGTGTGCCAAATACTATTGTTTCAGATCGTGATACTAAATTTCTTAGCCACTTTTGGAGATGTTTATGGGATAAGTTGGGGACTAAACTGCTTTTTAGTACTACTTGTCACCCCCAAACTGATGGACAAACTGAAGTAGTCAATAGAACATTGTCTACTATGCTTAGGGCTGTTTTGAAGAGTAATAAGAAAATGTGGGAGGAATGCTTGCCTCATATTGAATTTGCTTATAATCGTTCATTGCATTCTACTACTAAGGTGTGCCCTTTTGAAGTTGTGTATGGTTTCCTACCTCGTGCACCTATTGGTTTGTTGCCTCTTCCATCTTCGGAGAAGGTTAATTTTGATGATAAACAATGTGCTGAATTGATTTTAAAAATGCATGAGTTAACTAAGGAAAACATTGAGCGTATGAATGCCAAATATAAACTTGCTGGAGATAAGGGTAGAAAACATGTTGTGTTTGCACCTGGAGATCTTGTTTGGTTACATTTGCGTAAGGATAGATTTCCTGATTTGCGCAAATCAAAGCTCATGCCACGTGCTAATGGTCCCTTTAAGGTGTTAGAGAAAATAAATGATAATGCATATAAACTTGAGCTGCCTGCAGATTTTGGGGTTAGTCCCACTTTTAAGATTGCAGATTTGAAGTCTGGAAAATTCTGGCTAGGCAGTTTCTACACCATTTGTAGACTTTTTCGAAAAAAAAATTGTTGCGGAGCAAAAAAAAGAGAGAAAAATAAAGTGCAAAAAAAAGAGAGAAAAAAATTCAGAATGTGCTCCTCCCTTGTTTATGTGCAGCATCGTGATTTTGTTAGAGTTCTAGGCTCGCGTCTCTAGCACAGTCTAGCCTAGGACCAGCACAGTATCATCGTTGAGCGTTTATTCAACTTTGCATCTCTGAATTGATTATTGCTGACCCTTTTTGCTACCATATCATAAGCCTTCCCAGCTCCACATACATCTACATTGTGCGTTTGACTCTCCCTGGTAATAGCTCTATCCAAGCTTTGAGAGTTTTGACTACAACGGTTGCCGATCACCACCTGCTGCTGGGTAAGAACTGGTAAGAATTTAAGTGTTTCTTGACGGATTTGTGACACCCACCACCACCACTTGTTAGTAGCCTATAGGATCATATTCTTGTTAGTTTCTATTGCTGCTAACCATGCCAGGATCACAAGCCAACGAGATTGAATGGGAGAACATGACGAACAAGGAGCTTCATGATAAGTTTCATCAAATGTTGGGTCAACAGGTGGAAGACGTGATGGCCAGCTTTGGAAAGGCAATGGAGAAGATGGATGACATTGAGAAGACAATTGACACCAAGTTGGACGCCAAGTTCTATGAATTATTCAAATGTCTCCCACCACCAGTTTCACGCCGCGATATAGTAGGGCGAGCACGGCGTGTTCCTATTGAGCCAGGACAAAATTCTGGTGCTGCTGCTACTGCTGCTGGTGCTTCTGTAGCTCCTGCTGCTACTGTCGTAGCAGAGGTGGAGGACTATTACGAGGATGAGGTTGATCAAAATCAGAACTACGTGCAGCCACCAACACCACCACCAGCAGGCCGACCTCAGGTATATATTCGCAATGGTAGGCCTGCACCACCACCTCAGGTACGAGAAAATGACCATATTCCTAAACTGAAATTGAATATTCCACCATTTGAGGGTAGATATGTTCCTGATATATATCTTACTGGGGAGTTAGAAACTGAACAACATTTTACATGTTTACAATATCCCGAGGAGAGACGGGTTGCTGCTGCTATTTGTGCTTTCACTAGTTTTGCATGTGTGTGGTGGTCTGAACATTGCAGATTATATCCTATTCCAACTACTTAGGCTTCTTTGAAAACTGCTATGCATACTCGTTGGGTTCCACCATATTATCAACGTGAATTGCTTCAAAAATTGCAGCGTTTAAGACAAGGAAAAAATTATGTAGAAGAATATTATCACTAATTACAAACTGGCATGATTAGATGTGGTATTGTTGAGGAGAATGAAGCTATGCTTGCATGTTTTATGGGTGGCTTAAATAGAGAGATTCAGACCATTCTAGAGTATAAGGAGTATACTAATATCACTCTTTTATTTCATCTTGTTTGTAAAGCTGAACGTGAAGTGCAGGATCGACAAGCATTGGCGCGAACTAACTTTTCTGCAGGTCGACTTTCATCATGGACACCGCGTGCATCTTCTAATTCCACTGCACCAGCACCTCCATTAGGTGCCACCTCTAGCCGTGATACAAGAAAGCAGTCACAACCACCACTATCTGCCAAGAGCGTACCTGCCGGGCCTACACAGAGCTCTTCTTCTTCGATGGCATCAACTAGGCACACAAGTGATATTATTTGTCATCGTTGTAAGGGAAGAGGTCATTATGCGAGAGAATGTGATGAGGACATCAATACAATTGTTACACCCACAGGCCCTGCTGCTATACATACTGGACCAATTACTAGAGCTCGCGCACGCCAACTAAATTACCAGGTACTTTCATTTCTTGGTAATGATTCTAATGTTCATGAGAATATGATGCTGCCTAAATTGGATACATTTGTTTTGCTTACAAATAAAGGGCCTAGCTTGGAGAAGGATGAACATTGGAGCAAGAACAAGCATGGAGATGATGGCATGCGCAAGGGGAACAAGAACGGAGTTACAAGTGATGATTTCAGGACTTTGAAGCCACCATAATGGGCGCATGAAGCCTTGGACGAAATATACAAGATGCCACTTCATATATTTCGTCCCGAGGTTATTATAGGTGCTGCGTCACCTTATTATTGGGCCAGGCCCATGTAATTTTGAAATACATAAGTATAGGCTATTTTTAGAGTCTGTATGTGTGGGGAAACAAGAGATAGGGTTGATTTCGGACCCCTCCACCAAGGGCCACGAAATTCCCCCCTCTTCCTCCATATATACAGCCCTTAGGGCATCGTTTAGACTTTGGGTTTTGTTTAGATTAAAAGTTCGCCATAGCTGCAACTTCGCGTACTTCGTTTGTGTTCAACGACCAGACAAAGGCGTCACAGAACCCCACCTTGATCAATAAAGCTTTCACCTTATATTCGCAATATCCAGATTGCAATCTCAGTTTCTTGCTTGTTCTTCGTTTGCTCGCAGGAAACAGACCCTCGTGGTCAGGTTGATCGTGCTCCGGCGTGGTCGATAACCTCTCGGAGTTGGTTTAGCGATTGCTAAGGCGCGACGTCCTCGCACGTTCATAGTCGGATCGTCAAAGTCGACTTCCACCAAAGCGATATCCATCATCTCATCGAAAGACGGGACACCCCGCCTCTATCAAGTGGTATCAGATTTCCAGGTTGCTCGGTGAGATTTTACAGTTTTTTGTAGTTTAGATCGAGTCTGTTTTTCATACCTACAGTCCACGAAAAAGCGAAAAAAAATTAGGGTTAGTTCATCATATCCGAACCAATGTGAGCCTTTGCATAATCTTTTTAGGGTTTTGCTTTGTTGAATTTGCGGTTGCATCGTCGTGTCTAGTTGCTGGTCTTAGAGTCTAGTCTTTTAGAGTTTCGAGTTCTGGTCATAAGTTGTCACGCCGCCGCCGCACCATCATCATCGCCCCTGCCATCTACCACCACCGCTTATCCGCCACCGCTTCGAATCCGTATCCATATACCACCACCGCTGTCATATACCACCACCGCTGACATCTACCGCCATATATCCACCACCAATCCGAGTTCTTGTCATATTAGGTTTGTTTTCGAGATCCATCTAGTTTCCGATTCGTGTTTCCTTGCCGGAGTAGGTTTCGAAAAAAAAAGAGTCCGGAAACCACCCTCCGTTTAGGCCCAAAATTTTCAGAAAACGCACTTGACAAAAAAATTTCTGGCTATCCTAAATTTATGTGTTTCTAAGCGTATTGAGACAGTCGCCGTTATAGAAAGTTTTTTTTGACCCGTTTCCAGTTTTTGGGTCCAGGCAGTCGAAAAAAAAAATTGGTCGAAAAAATTTCGTGCCCATCCTGTCAGTTTGACCTGGGAAGAGTTCTGAGACACTCGCCATTATAGTGATTTTTCGCAAAAAAAAAGAGCAGCGCAAAAAAAAAAAGAGCAGCGCAAAAAAAAGAGCGAAAAAAAAATTCCGGAGTGTGCTTGCCCCTTGTTTACGTGCAGCGCCGTGATTTTGTTAGTGTTCTAGGCTCGCGTCTCTAGCACGGTCTAGCCTAGAACCAGCACAGTACCGTCGTTGAGCGTTTATTCAACTTTGCATCTCTAAATTGATTATTGCTGACCCTTTTTGCTACCATATTATAAGCCTTCCCAGCTCCACATATATCTACGTCGTGCGTTTGACTCTCCCTGGTAATCGCTCTATCCAAGCTTTGAGTGTTTTGACTACAACGGTTGCCGATCACCACCTGCTGCTGGGTAAGAACTGGTAAGAATTTGAGGTTTGCTTGTCGGGTTTGTTATACACCACCACCACTTCTTAGTAGTCTGTAGGATCATATTCTTGTGTGTTTCTATTTGCTGCTAACGATGGTAGGATCACAAGCCGATGAGACTGATTGGGAGAACCTGACGAACAAACAACTACATGATAAATTTCAGCAAATGATGAGTGGACAGGTGCAAGATGTGTTAAACAGATTTGAAGAGGCCATGGAGAAGATAGATGGCATGGAGAAGACATTCGAAACAAAGCTCGATAAAAAGTTTAATGAATTGCTCGCGCGTCTTCCACCACCACCACACGCTGCACCTAACGCACCTCTCCAACAACAACAACAACAACGACTACCTCCACGTCGCGAAACAGACCTCCGCCGAGCGAGCCGTGTCCCTCTTGCGTTTGGCCAAACTGTTGGTGCTGCTGTTGATACTTCTGTGGCTCCTGCTGTTGATGCGGAGGATGATGAGTATGCGGGCGATTATGAGGATGAGATTGATCAAAATCCGAACTACGTGCAGCCACCAGCACCACCACCAGCAGGTCGACCTCAGGTATATATTCGTAATGGTAGGCCTGCACCACCACCTCAGGTACGAGATGATGTCCATATTCCTAAACTGAAATTGAATATTCCACCATTTGAGGGTAGATATGTTCCTGATATATATCTTACTTGGGAGTTAGAAACTGAACAACGATTTACATGTTTACAATATCCTGAGGAGAGACGGGTTGCTGCTGCTGTTTGTGCTTTCACTAGTTTTGCATGTGTATGGTGGTCTGAACATTGTAGATTGTATCCTATTCCAACTACTTGGGCTGCTTTGAAAACTGCTATGCGTACGCGTTGGGTTCCACCATATGATCAACGTGAGTTGCTTCAAAAATTGCAGCGTTTAAGACAAGGGAAAAATTCTGTAGAAGAATATTATCCGGAATTACAAACTGGCATGATTAGATGTGGTATTGTTGAGGAGAATGAAGCTATGCTTGCACGTTTTCTGGGTGGATTAAATAGAGAGATTCAGACCATTCTAGACTATAAGGAGTATACTAATATCACTCGTTTATTCCATCTTGCTTGTAAAGCTGAACGTGAAGTGCAGGATCGACAAGCATTGGCGCGAACTAACTTTTCTGCAGGCCGACTGATGAGGACATCAATACCATTGTTACACCCACAGGCCCTGCTGCTATACATACTGGACCAATTACTAGAGCTCGCGCACGCCAACTAAATTACCAGGTACTTTCGTTTCTTGGTAATGATTCTAATGTTCATGAGAATATGATGCTGCCTAAATTGGATACATTTGTTTTGCTTACAAATGAAGGGCCTAGCTTGGAGAAGGATGAACATTGGAGCAAGAACAAGCATGGAGATGATGGCATGTGCAAGGGGAACAAGAACAGAGTTACAAGTGATGATTTCAGGACTTTGAAGCCACCATAATGGGTGCATGAAGCCTTGGACGAAATATACAAGATGCCACTTCATAAATTTCATCCCGAGGCTATTTTAGGTGCTGCGTCACCTTATTATTGGGCCAGGCCCATGTAATTTCGAAATACATAAGTATAGGCTATTTTTAGAGTCCGTATGTGTGGGGAAACAAGAGATAGGGTTGATTTCGGACCCCTCCACCAAGGGCCACGAAATTCCCCCCTCTTCCTCCATATATACAGCCCTTAGGGCATCGTTTAGACTTTGGGTTTTGTTTAGATTAAAAGTTCGCCATAGCTGCAACTTCGCGTACTTCGTTTGTGTTCAACGACCAGACAAAGGCGTCACAGAACCCCACCTTGATCAATAAAGCTTTCATCTTATATTCGCAATATCCAGATTGCAATCTTAGTTTCTTGCTTGTTCTTCGTTTGCTCGCAGGAAACAGACCCTCGTGGTCAGGTTGATCGTGCTCCGGCGTGGTCAATAACGTCTCGGAGTTGGTTTAGCGATTGCTAAGGCGCGACGTCCTCACACGTTCGTAGTCGGATCGTCAAAGTCGACTTCCACCAAAGCGAAATCCACCATCTCATCGAAAGACGGGACACCTTTGCCTCTATCATTGAGAGTTGGCCGCAGCCCAAAACGGTCACACAAGTGAGGAGTTTTCTTGGCCTCGCTGGATTCTATAGGCGTTTTGTGAGAGATTTCAGCACCATTGCTGCACCTCTCAACGAGCTTACAAAGAAGGATGTGCCTTTTGTTTGGGGTACCGCACAGGAAGAAGCCTTCACGGTATTGAAAGATAAGTTGACACATGCTCCTTTACTCCAACTTCCTGATTTTAATAAGACTTTTGAGCTTGAATGTGATGCTAGTGGAATTGGATTAGGAGGTGTGTTATTACAAGATGGCAAACCTGTTGCATACTTTTCTGAAAAATTGAGTGGGCCTAGTCTGAATTATTCTACTTATGATAAAGAATTATATGCTCTTGTTCGGACTTTAGAAACATGGCAACATTATTTATGGCCCAAAGAATTTGTTATACATTCTGATCATGCATCTTTGAAACATATTAAAAGTCAAGCTAAACTGAATCGTAGACATGCTAAATGGGTTGAATTCATTGAGACTTTCCCTTATGTCATTAAACACAAGAAGGGAAAAGAAAATGTTATTGCTGATGCATTGTCTCGTCGCTATACTATGCTTTCACAACTTGACTTCAAAATATTTGGTTTGGAGACCATCAAAGATCAATATGTGCATGATGCTGATTTTAAAGATGTAATGCAGAATTGTAAAGAAGGAAGAATGTGGAACAAGTTTGTTGTTAACGATGGATTTGTGTTTCGTGCTAACAAGCTATGCATTCCAGCTAGCTCCGTTCGTCTTTTGTTGTTGCAGGAGGCGCATGGAGGAGGATTAATGGGACACTTTGGCGTGAAGAAGACGGAGGACGTACTTGCTACACATTTCTTTTGGCCAAAGATGAGACGGGATGTTGAGCGTTTTATTGCTCGCTGCACTACATGTCAAAAAGCTAAGTCACGACTCAATCCTTATGGTTTATATATGCCTTTGCCTATACCTAGTGTTCCTTGGGAGGATATATCTATGGACTTTGTTTTAGGTTTACCTCGAACAAAGAAGGGAGGGATAGCATATTTGTTGTCGTGGATAGATTCTCGAAAATGGCACACTTTATACCATGTCATAAAAGCGATGATGCTGTTAATGTTGCTGATTTGTTCTTTCGTGAAATTATTCGCTTGCATGGTGTGCCAAATACTATTGTTTCAGATCGTGATACTAAATTTCTTAGCCACTTTTGAAGATGTTTATGGGCTAAGTTGGGGACTAAACTTCTTTTTAGTACTACTTGTCAACCCCAAACTGATGGCCAAACTGAAGTAGTCAATAGAACATTGTCTACTATGCTTAGGGCTGTTTTGAAGAGTAATAAGAAAATGTGGGAGGAATGCTTGCCTCATATTGAATTTGCTTATAATCGTTCATTGCATTCTACTACTAAGATGTGCCCTTTTGAAGTTGTGTATGGTTTCCTACCTCGTGCACCTATTGATTTGTTGCCTCTTCCATCTTCGGAGAAGGTTAATTTTGATGCTAAACAACGTGCTGAATTGATTTTAAAAATGCATGAGTTAACTAAGGAAAACATTGAGCGTATGAATGCCAAATATAAACTTGCTGGAGATAAGGGTAGAAAACATGTTGTGTTTGCACCTGGAGATCTTGTTTGGTTACATTTGCGTAAGGATACATTTCCTGATTTGCGCAAATCAAAGCTCATGCCACGGGCTGATGGTCCCTTTAAGGTGTTAGAGAAAATAAATGATAATGCATATAAACTTGAGCTGCCTGCAGATTTTGGGGTTAGTCCCACTTTTAACATTGCAGATTTGAAGCCTTATTTGGGTGAGGAAGATGAGTTTCCGTCGAGGACGACTTCATTTCAAGAAGGGGAGGATGATGAGGACATCAATACCATTGTTACACCCACAGGCCCTGCTGCTATACATACTGGACCAATTACTAGAGCTCGCGCACGCCAACTAAATTACCAGGTACTTTTGTTTCTTGGTAATGATTCTAATGTTCATTAGAATATGATGCTGCCTAAATTGGATACATTTGTTTTGCTTACAAATGAAGGGCCTAGCTTGGAGAAGGATGAACATTGGAGCAAGAACAAGCATGGAGATGATGGCATGCGCAAGGGGAACAAGAACGGAGTTACAAGTGATGATTTCAGGACTTTGAAGCCACCATAATGGGTGCATGAAGCCTTGGACGAAATATACAAGATGCCACTTCATAAATTTCATCCCGAGGCTATTTTAGGTGCTGCGTCACCTTATTATTGGGCCAGGCCCATGTAATTTCCAAATTCATAAGTATAGGCTATTTTTAGAGTCCGTATGTGTGGGGAAACAAGAGATAGGGTTGATTTCGGACCCCTCCACCAAGGGCCACGAAATTCCCCCCTCTTCCTCCATATATACAGCCCTTAGGGCATCGTTTAGACTTTGGGTTTTGTTTAGATTAAAAGTTCGCCATAGCTGCAACTTCGCGTACTTCGTTTGTGTTCAACGACCAGACAAAGGCGTCACAGAACCCCACCTTGATCAATAAAGCTTTCATCTTATATTCGCAATATCCAGATTGCAATCTCAGTTTCTTGCTTGTTCTTCGTTTGCTCGCAGGAAACAGACCCTCGTGGTCAGGTTGATCGTGCTCCGGCGTGGTCAATAACCTCTCGGAGTTGGTTTAGCGATTGCTAAGGCGCGACGTCCTCGCACGTTCGTAGTCGGATCGTCAAAGTTGACTTCCACCAAAGCGAAATCCACCATCTCATCGAAAGACGGGACACCTTTGCCTCTATCAAGTGGTATCAGATTTCCAGGTTGCTCGGTGAGATTTTACAGTTTTTCGTAGTTTAGATCGAGTCTGTTCTTCATACCTACAGTCCACGAAAAAGCCACAAAAAAAATTAGGGTTAGTTCATCATATCCGAACCAATCTGAGCCTTTGCATAATCTTTTTAGGGTTTTGCTTTGTTGAATTTGCGGTTGCATCGTCGTGTCTAGTTGCTGGTCTTAGAGTCTAGTCTTTTAGAGTTTCGAGTTCTGGTCATAAGTTGTCACGCCGCCGCCGCACCATCATCATCGCCCCTGCCATCTACCACCACCGCTTATCCGCCACCGCTCCGAATCCGTATCCATATACCACCACCAGTCCGTGTCCATATACCACCACCGATCCATATCCATATACTACCACCGCTACCACCACCGCTGCCATATACCACCACCATATATCCACCACCAATCCGAGTTCCTTGCATATTATGTTTGTTTTCGAGATCCATCTAGATTCCGATTCGTGTTTCCTTGCCGGAGTCGGGTAGCCACGCTCCGTTTAGGCCCAAAATTTTTCGAAAACGCATTTTTCGAAAAAAATTCTGGCTATCCTATTTTTAGGTGTTTCTGAGTGTTTTGAGACAGGTGCCATTATAGGAAGTTTTTTTTGACCCGTTTCCAGTTTTTGGGTCCGGGCAGTCGAAAAAAAAAAATTGGTCGAAAAAAATTTCGTGCCCATCCTGTCCGTTTGAGCTAGGAAGAGTTTTGAGACACTCGCCATTATAGTGATTTTTCGCAAAAAAAAAGCAGCGCAAAAAAAAAGAGCGAAAAAAAAAATTCAGAGTGTGCTTTTCCCTTGTTTACGTGCCGCGCCGTGATTTTGTTGGTGTTCTAGGCTCGCGTCTCTAGCAGAGTCTAGCCTAGGACCAGCACAGTACCGTCGTTGAGCGTTTATTCAACTTTGCATCTCTGAATTGATTATTGCTGACCCTTTTTGCTACCATACTATAAGCCTTCCCAGCTCCACATACATATACGTCGTGTGTTTGACTCTCCCTGGTAATCGCTCTATCCAAGCTTTGAGAGTTTTTGACTACAACGGTTGCCGATCACCGCCTGCTGCTGGGTAAGAACTGGTAAGAATTTGAGTTTTGCTTGACGGATTTGTGACACCCACCACCACCACTTGTTCGTAGTCTGTAGGATCATATTCTTGTGTGTTTCTATTGCTGCTAACCATGCCAGGATCACAAGCCGACGAGATTGACTGGGAGAATTTATCGAACAAGGAGCTTCATGATAAGTTTCAGCAAATGATGACTGAACAGGTGCAAGATGTGCTGAACAATTTTGAAGAGGCCATGGAGAAGATCACTGGCCTTGAGAAGACGTTCGAAACAAAGCTCGATAACAGATTTAATGAATTGCTCGCGCGTATTCCACCACCACCACCCGCTGCACCTAACGCACCTCTCCAACAACAACAACAACGACTACCTCCACGTCGCGAAATAGACCTTCGCCGAGCGAGCCGTGTTCCTCTTGCGTTTGGCCAAACTGTTGGTGCTGCTGTTGATACTTCTGTGGCTCCTGCTACTGTTGTTGCTGGTACCCAGGAGGATGATGAGTATGCGGGCGATTATGAGGATGAGGTTGATCAAAATCAGATCTACGAGCAGCCACCAGCACCACCACCAGCAGGTCGACCTCAGGTATATATTCGTAATGGTAGGCCTGCACCACCACCACCTCAGGTACGAGATGATGTCCATATTCCTAAACTGAAATTGAATATTCCACCATTTGAGGGTAGATATGTTCCTGATATATATCTTACTTGGGAGTTAGAAACTGAACAACGATTTACATGTTTACAATATCCTGAGGAGAGACGAGTTGCTGCTGCTGTTTGTGCTTTCACTAGTTTTGCATGTGTATGGTGGTCTGAACATTGTAGATTATATCCTATTCCAACTACTTGGGCTGCTTTGAAAAATGCTATGCGTACGCATTGGGTTCCACCATATTATCAACGTGAATTGCTTCAAAAATTGCAGCGTTTAAGACAAGGAAAAAATTCTGTAGAAGAATATTATCAGGAATTACAAACTGGCATGATTAGATGTGGTATTGTTGAGGAGAATGAAGCTATGCTTGCACGTTTTCTGGGTGGATTAAATAGAGAGATTCAGACCATTCTAGACTATAAGGAGTATACTAATATCATTCGTTTATTCCATCTTGCTTGTAAAGCTGAACGTGAAGTGCAGGATCGACAAGCATTGGGGCGAACTAACTTTTCTGCAGGCTGACCTTCATCATGGACACCACGTGCATCTTCTACTTCAACTGCACCAGCACCTCCATCCGGTGCCACCTCCAGCCGTGATACAAGAAAACAGGCACAACCACCATTATCTGCCAAGAGCGCACCTGCGGGGCCTGCACAGCGTTCTTCTTCTTCCATGGCATCAACAGGGCACACAAGTGATATTATTTGTCGTCGTTGTAAGGGAGGAGGTCATTATGCGAGGGAATGCAAATCTCCGCGTGTGATGATTGCTACTGCGGATGGTGGATATGAGTCCGCTAGTGACTATGATGAGGAGACATTGGCTCTTATTACACGTGAAGAACATGGTGGAGATGATTCTGATCATGAGACGCAATACATGGCTCCTGAAGACGCTGACAGGTATGAATGTTTAGTTGCTCAACGTGTTTTGAGTGTGCAGGTCACACAAGCTGAGCAAAATCAGAGGCACAATTTGTTCCATACCAAGGGAGTTGTGAAGGAACGTTCTGTGCGCGTCATAATAGACGGAGGGAGCTGCAACAACTTGGCTAGCATGGAGATGGTGGAGAAGCTTTCTCTCACCACAAGACCACATCCACATCCTTACTACATCCAATGGTTCAACAACAGCGGCAAGGTTAAGGTAACACGTACTGTTCGTGTGCATTTTAGTATCTCTACATAGGCTGATTATGTTGATTGTGATGTGGTACCTATGCAAGCATGTTCCTTATTACTTGGTAGACCATGGCAATTTGATAAAAATTCTGTACACCATGGTAGAAACAATCACTATACTCTTGTTCATAAGGATAAAAATATTACTTTGCTTCCTATGACTCCTGATTCCATTTTGAAAGATGATATTAATAGAGCTAATAAAGCACAACAGGAGAAGAATAAGAGTGAAAATCAGATTGTGGCAAAAGAATTTGAGCAACAAATGAAGCCTAATAATAAACCATCTAGTGTTGCTTCTGAAATTAAATTGAAAAGTGCATGTTTATTTGCCACCAAATCTGATATTGATGAGCTAGATTTCAGCAAATCTGTTTGCTATGCTTTTGTGTGCAAAGAGGCATTATTTTCATTCGAGGACGTGCCTTCCTCTTTGCCTCCTGCTGTCACTAACATTTTGCAGGAGTTCGCTGACGTTTTTCCACAAGACGTGCCACCGGGATTACCGCCTATTCGAGGGATTGAGCATCAGATTGACTTAATTCCCGGTGTGATAGAGGGAAAGGTGTCCCGTCTTTCGATGAGATGGTGGATTTCGCTTTGGTGGAAGTCGACTTTGACGATCCGACTACGAACGTGCGAGGACGTCGCGCCTTAGCAATCGCTAAACCAACTCCGAGAGGTTATTGACCACGCCGGAGCACGATCAACCTGACCACGAGGGTCTGTTTCCTGCGAGCAAACGAAGAACAAGCAAGAAACTAAGATTGCAATCTGGATATTGCGAATATAAGATGAAAGCTTTATTGATCAAGGTGGGGTTCTGTGACGCCTTTGTCTGGTCGTTGAACACAAACGAAGTACGCGAAGTTGCAGCTATGGCGAACTTTTAATCTAAACAAAACCCAAAGTCTAAACGATGCCCTAAGGGCTGTATATATGGAGGAAGAGGGGGGAATTTCGTGGCCCTTGGTGGAGGGGTCCGAAATCAACCCTATCTCTTGTTTCCCCACACATACGGACTCTAAGAATAGCCTATACTTATGTATTTCGAAATTACATGGGCCTGGCCCAATAATAAGGTGACGCAGCACCTAAAATAGCCTAGGGACGAAATTTATGAAGTGGCATCTTGTTTATTTCGTCCAAGGCTTCATGCACCCATTATGGTGGCTTCAAAGTCCTGAAATCATCACTTGTAACTCCGTTCTTGTTCCCCTTGCACATGCCATCATCTTCATGCTTGTTCTTGCTCCAATGTTCATCCTTCTCCAAGCTAGGCCCTTCATTTGTAAGCAAAACAAATGTATCCAATTTAGGCAGCATCATATTCTCATGAACATTAGAATCATTACGAAGAAACGAAAGTACCTGGTAATTTAGTTGGCGTGCGCGAGCTCTAGTAATTGGTCCAGTATGTATAGCAGCAGGGCCTGTGGGTGTAACAATGGTATTGATGTCCTCATCACCTGGTAATTTAGTTGGCGTGCACGAGCTCTAGTAATTGGTCCAGTATGTATAGCAGCAGGGGCTGTGGGTGTAACAATTGTATTGATGTCCTCATCATCCTCCCCTTCTTGAAATGAAGTCGTCCTCGACGGAAGTCCATCTTCCTCACCCAAATAAGGCTTCAAATCTGCAATGTTAAAAGTGGGACTAACCCCAAAATCTGCAGGCAGCTCAAGTTTATATGCATTATCATTTATTTTCTCTAACACCTTAAAGGGACCATCAGCACGTGGCATTAGCTTTGATTTGCGCAAATCAGGAAATCTATCCTTACGGAAATGTAACCAAACAAGATCTCCAGGCGCAAACACAACATGTTTTCTACCCTTATCTCCAGCAAGTTTATATTTAGCATTCATACGCTCAATGTTTTCCTTAGTTAACTCATGCATTTTTAAAATCAATTCAGCACGTTGTTTAGCATCAAAACTAACCTTCTCCGAAGATGGAAGAGGCAACAAATCAATAGGTGCACGAGGTAGGAAACCATACACAACTTCAAAAGGGCACATCTTAGTAGTAGAATGCCATGAACGATTATAAGCAAATTCAATATGAGGCAAGCATTCCTCCCACATGATAGAGGCGAGGGTGTCCCGATCTTTCGATGAGATGATAACTATCGATTTGGTGGAGACGACTTTGACGATTCGACTACAAACGTGCAACGACGTTGTGCCTTAGCAATCGCTAAACCAACTCCGAGAGGTTATTGACCACGCCGGAGCACGATCAACCTGACCACAAAGGTCTATTCCTGCAAGCAATCGAAGAACAAGCAAGAATATGATAAAAGCAATCTGAATATCGCGAATATGTATGAAGTATTGATAATGGTGGGGATCCGAAAAGTGGTCTTGGTCTGGTCGTTGGACATAAACGAAACACACGAAGTTGCAATGGCTAACTTTTAACTAAACAAATCCCAAGGAAAAGCTACTAGATGGATCTACTTATATAGGAGCAAGGGGTGGCGGCCAAGGAGGTGGGAGGACGTCCCAAGGCAGCCTAAAACTAAATCTAGGTCGTACAAGGCCAATGGGCCCAAGTGGAGGTGATGTAACACCTTTGGACTTGTAGTTTGACTCGGATTCTGCTGCAGCATCAGATTGTTTCGTCCACAACTCAACGCTCCGGACGAATTTGAAGGTGATTCCAATTGGGTTGGAAAGTGCACGAAATCTAGTTTCCAACAAAAAAAGAATCACCCAATTCAGAGTCCGTATGAAAAACTTGTGTCCGTTTTGAGTCAGGTGTGTCTGTGCAGTCCGAATCTGAATCCAGAACGTGAGAGACTTGGACTCTATCTTCTCTTGGGCCAAAAGTGACGTGAGAGAACTTTTTGGACAGCAAATAAACATCTCTTTCTTCCTTATCTTCATATGTGGATTGTACAAATGTCCCATACACCTGCAATTAGACAAAACACAAAAGTGTGTGAAGTATTTTTGTTCTGGATAACATAAATAGATTATTGAATAGTTTGCACTAGAAATCACCTGACAAATATGCATATATGCAATATTTTTGGTCATATCCAGGGTAGTCATGTCCTCATCACAAGAAAACAGGCACAACCACCATTATCTGCCAAGAGCGCATCTGCGGGGCCTGCACAGCGTTCTTCTTCTTCCATGGCATCAACAGGGCACACAAGTGATATTATTTGTCGTCGTTGTAAGGGAGGAGGTCATTATGCGAGAGAATGCAAATCTCCGCGTGTGATGATTGCTACCGCGGATGGTGGATATGAGTCAGCTAGTGACTATGATGAGGAGACTTTGGCTCTTATTACACGTGAAGAACATGGTGGAGATGATTCTGATCATGAGACGCAATACATGGCTCCTGAAGACGCTGACAGGTATGAATGTTTAGTTGCTCAACGTGTTTTGAGTGTGCAGGTCACACAAGCTGAGCAAAATCAGAGGCACAATTTGTTCCATACCAAGGGAGTTGTGAAGGAACGTTCTGTGCGCGTCATCATATACGGAGGGAGCTGCAACAACTTGGCTAGCATGGAGATGGTGGAGAAGCTTTCTCTCACCACAAGACCACATCCACATCCTTACTACATCCAATGGTTCAACAACAGCGGCAAGGTTAAGGTAACACGTACTGTTCGTGTGCATTTTAGTATCTCTACATATGCTGATTATGTTGATTGTGATGTGGTACCTATGCAAGCATGTTCCTTATTACTTGGTAGACCATGGCAATTTGATAAAAATTCTGTACACCATGGTAGAAACAATCACTATACTCTTGTTCATAAGGATAAAAATATTACTTTGCTTCCTATGACTCCTGATTCCATTTTGAAAGATGGTATTAATAGAGCTAATAAAGCACAACAGGAGAAGAATAAGAGTGAAAATCAGATTGTGGCAAAATAATTTGAGCAACAAATAAAGCCTAATAATAAACCATCTAGTGTTGCTTCTAAAATTAAATGGAAAAGTGCATGTTTATTTGCCACCAAATCTGATATTGATGAGCTAGATTTCAGCAAATCTGTATGCTATGCTTTTGTGTGCAAAGAGGCATTATTTTCATTCGAGGACGTGCCTTCCTCTTTGCCTCTTGCTGTCACTAACATTTTGCAGGAGTTCGCTGACGTTTTTCCACAAGACGTGCCACCGGGATTACCGCCTATTCGAGGGATTGAGCATCAGATTGACTTAATTCCCGGTGCTTCACTGCCGAACCGTGCACCATACCGTACCAATCCAGAGGAGACGAAGGGGATTATGCGTCAAGTACAAGAGCTTCTCGACAAAGGTTATATACGCGAATCCCTTAGTCCTTGTGCTGTTCCTATTATTCAATGCCGAAAAAGGATGGTACATCACGTATGTGTGTTGATTGTAGACGCATTAATAATATTACTATTCGTTATCGTCATCCTATTCCTAGGCTAGATGATATGCTTGATGAATTGAGTGGCTCTACAATATTCTCCAAAGTTGATTTGCGTAGTGGCTACCATCAAATTCTTATGAAATTGGGAGATGAATGGAAAACAGCATTTAAAACTAAGTTTGGATTATATGAGTGGTTAGTCATGCCTTTTGGGTTAACTAATGCACCTAGTACTTTCATGAGATTAATGAACGAAGTTTTACGTGCTTTCATTGGACGATTTGTGGTAGTTTACTTTGATGACATATTGATTTATAGCAGATCTTTGGAAGAACATTTGGAACATTTACGTGCTGTTTTTATTGCTCTACGTGATGCACGTTTGTTTGGTAACCTTGGGAAGTGCACCTTTTGCACCGACCAAGTATCTTTTCTTGGCTATGTTGTTACTCCACAGGGAATTGAAGTTGATAAAGCCAAGATTGAAGCTATTGAAAGTTGGCCACAACCCAAAACGGTCACACAAGTGAGGAGTTTTCTTGGCCTCGCTGGATTCTATAGGCGTTTTGTGAGAGATTTCAGCACCATTGCTGCACCTCTCAATGAGCTTACAAAGAAAGATGTGCCTTTTCTTTGGGGTACCGCACAGGAAGAAGCCTTCACGGTATTGAAAGATAAGTTCACACATGCTCCTTTACTCCAACTTCCTGATTTTAATAAGACTTTTGAGCTTGAATGTGATGCTAGTGGAATTGGATTAGGAGGTGTGTTATTACAAGATGGCAAACCTGTTGCATACTTTTCTGAAAAATTGAGTGGGCCTAGTCTGAATTATTCTACTTATGATAAAGAATTATATGCTCTTGTTCGGACTTTAGAAACATGGCAACATTATTTATGGCCCAAAGAATTTGTTATACATTCTGATCATGAATCTTTGAAACATATTAAAAGTCAAGCTAAACTGAATCGTAGACATGCTAAATGGGTTGAATTCATTAAGACTTTCCCTTATGTCATTAAACACAAGAAGGGAAAAGAAAATGTTATTGCTGATGCATTGTCTCGTCGCTATACTATGCTTTCACAGCTTGACTTCAAAATATTTGGTTTGGAGACCATCAAAGATCAATATGTGCATGATGCTGATTTTAAAGATGTAATGCAGAATTGTAAAGAAGGAAGAATGTGGAACAAGTTTGTTGTTAACGATGGATTTGTGTTTCGTGCTAACAAGCTATGCATTCCAGCTAGCTCCGTTCGTCTTTTGTTGTTGCAGGAGGCGCATGGAGGAGGATTAATGGGACACTTTGGCGTGAAGAAGACGGAGGACGTACTTGCTACACATTTCTTTTGGCCAAAGATGAGACGGGATGTTGAGCGTTTTATTGCTCGCTGCACTACATGTCAAAAAGCTAAGTCACGACTCAATCCTTATGGTTTATATATGCCTTTGCCTATACCTAGTGTTCCTTGGGAGGATATATCTATGGACTTTGTTTTAGGTTTACCTCGAACAAAGAAGGGAGGGATAGCATATTTGTTGTCGTGGATAGATTCTCGAAAATGGCACACTTTATACCATGTCATAAAAGCGATGATGCTGTTAATGTTGCTGATTTGTTCTTTCGTGAAATTATTCGCTTGCATGGTGTGCCAAATACTATTGTTTCAGATCGTGATACTAAATTTCTTAGCCACTTTTGAAGATGTTTATGGGCTAAGTTGGGGACTAAACTTCTTTTTAGTACTACTTGTCAACCCCAAACTGATGGCCAAACTGAAGTAGTCAATAGAACATTGTCTACTATGCTTAGGGCTGTTTTGAAGAGTAATAAGAAAATGTGGGAGGAATGCTTGCCTCATATTGAATTTGCTTATAATCGTTCATTGCATTCTACTACTAAGATGTGCCCTTTTGAAGTTGTGTATGGTTTCCTACCTCGTGCACCTATTGATTTGTTGCCTCTTCCATCTTCGGAGAAGGTTAATTTTGATGCTAAACAACGTGCTGAATTGATTTTAAAAATGCATGAGTTAACTAAGGAAAACATTGAGCGTATGAATGCCAAATATAAACTTGCTGGAGATAAGGGTAGAAAACATGTTGTGTTTGCACCTGGAGATCTTGTTTGGTTACATTTGCGTAAGGATACATTTCCTGATTTGCGCAAATCAAAGCTCATGCCACGGGCTGATGGTCCCTTTAAGGTGTTAGAGAAAATAAATGATAATGCATATAAACTTGAGCTGCCTGCAGATTTTGGGGTTAGTCCCACTTTTAACATTGCAGATTTGAAGCCTTATTTGGGTGAGGAAGATGAGTTTCCGTCGAGGACGACTTCATTTCAAGAAGGGGAGGATGATGAGGACATCAATACCATTGTTACACCCACAGGCCCTGCTGCTATACATACTGGACCAATTACTAGAGCTCGCGCACGCCAACTAAATTACCAGGTACTTTTGTTTCTTGGTAATGATTCTAATGTTCATTAGAATATGATGCTGCCTAAATTGGATACATTTGTTTTGCTTACAAATGAAGGGCCTAGCTTGGAGAAGGATGAACATTGGAGCAAGAACAAGCATGGAGATGATGGCATGCGCAAGGGGAACAAGAACGGAGTTACAAGTGATGATTTCAGGACTTTGAAGCCACCATAATGGGTGCATGAAGCCTTGGACGAAATATACAAGATGCCACTTCATAAATTTCATCCCGAGGCTATTTTAGGTGCTGCGTCACCTTATTATTGGGCCAGGCCCATGTAATTTCCAAATTCATAAGTATAGGCTATTTTTAGAGTCCGTATGTGTGGGGAAACAAGAGATAGGGTTGATTTCGGACCCCTCCACCAAGGGCCACGAAATTCCCCCCTCTTCCTCCATATATACAGCCCTTAGGGCATCGTTTAGACTTTGGGTTTTGTTTAGATTAAAAGTTCGCCATAGCTGCAACTTCGCGTACTTCGTTTGTGTTCAACGACCAGACAAAGGCGTCACAGAACCCCACCTTGATCAATAAAGCTTTCATCTTATATTCGCAATATCCAGATTGCAATCTCAGTTTCTTGCTTGTTCTTCGTTTGCTCGCAGGAAACAGACCCTCGTGGTCAGGTTGATCGTGCTCCGGCGTGGTCAATAACCTCTCGGAGTTGGTTTAGCGATTGCTAAGGCGCGACGTCCTCGCACGTTCGTAGTCGGATCGTCAAAGTTGACTTCCACCAAAGCGATATCCATCATCTCATCGAAAGACGGGACACCTTTGCCTCTATCACCGACCTTCATCATGGACACTGCGTGCATCTTCTACCTCAACTGCACCAGCACCTCAATCAGGTGCCTCCTCCAGTCGTGATACAAGAAAACAGGCACAACCACCATTATCTGCCAAGAGCGCACCTGCCGGGCCTGCACAGAGTTCTTCCATGGCATCAACACAAGTGATATTATTTGTCGTCGTTGTAAGGGAGGAGGTCATTATGCGAGAGAATGCAAATCTCCGCGTGTGATGATTGCTACTGCGGATGGTGGATATGAGTCCGCTAGTGACTATGATGAGGAGACTTTGGCTCTTATTACACGTGAAGAACATGGTGGAGATGATTCTTATCATGAGACGCAATACATGGCTCCTGAAGACGCTGACAGGTATGAATGTTTAGTTGCTCAACATGTTTTGAGTGTGCAGGTCACACAAGCTGAGCAAAATCAGAGGCACAATTTGTTCCATACCAAGGGAGTTGTGAAGGAACGTTCTGTGCGCGTCATCATAGACGGAGGTAGTTGCAACAACTTGGCTAGCATGGAGATGGTGGAGAAGCTTTCTCTCACCACAAGACCACATCCACATCCTTACTACATCCAATGGTTCAACAACAGCGGCAAGGTTAAGGTAACACGTACTGTTCGTGTGCATTTTAGTATCTCTACATATGCTGATTATGTTGATTGTGATGTGGTACCTATGCAAGCATGTTCCTTATTACTTGGTAGACCATGGAAATTTGATAAAAATTCTGTACACCATGGTAGAAACAATCACTATACTCTTGTTCATAAGGATAAAAATATTACTTTGCTTCCTATGACTCCTGATTCCATTTTGAAAGATGATATTAATAGAGCTAATAAAGCAAAATAGGAGAAGAATAAGAGTGAAAATCAGATTGTGGCAAAAGAATTTGAGCAACAAATGAAGCCTAATAATAAACCATCTAGTGTTGCTTCTGAAATTAAATTGAAAAGTGCATGTTTATTTGCCACCAAATCTGATATTGATGAGCTAGATTTCAACAAATCTGTTTGCTATGCTTTTGTGTGCAAAGAGGCATTATTTTCATTCGAGGACGTGCCTTTCTCTTTGCCTCCTGCTGTCACTAACATTTTGCAGGAGTTCGCTGACGTCTTTCAACAAGACGTGCCACCAGGATTACCGCCTATTCGAGGATTGAGCATCAGATTGACTTAATTCCCGGTGCTTCACTGCCAAACCGTGCACCATACCGTACCAATCCAGAGGAGACGAAGGAGATTATGCGTCAAGTACAAGAGCTTCTCGACAAAGGTTATATACGCGAATCCCTTAGTCCTTGTGCTGTTCCTATTATTCTAGTGCCGAAAAAGGATGGTACATCACGTATGTGTGTTGATTGTAGAGGCATTAATAATATTACTATTTGTTATCGTCATCCTATTCCTAGGCTAGATGATATGCTTGATGAATTGAGTGGCTCTACAATATTCTCCAAAGTTGATTTGCGTAGTGGATACCATCAAATTCGTATGAAATTGGGAGATGAATGGAAAACAGCATTTAAAACTAAGTTTGGATTATATGAGTGGTTAGTCATGCCTTTTGGTTTAACTAATGCACCTAGTACTTTCATGAGATTAATGAACGAAGTTTTACGTGCTTTCATTGGACGATTTGTGGTAGTTTACTTTGATGACATATTGATTTATAGCAGATCTTTGGAAGAACATTTGGAACATTTACGTGCTGTTTTTATTGCTTTACGTGATGCACGTTTGTTTGGTAACCTCGGGAAGTGCACCTTTTGCACCGACCGAGTATCTTTTCTTGGCTATGTTGTTACTCCACAGGGAATTGAAGTTGATAAAGCCAAGATTGAAGCTATTGAGAGTTGGCCGCAGCCCAAAACGGTCACACATGTGAGGAGTTTTCTTGGCCTCGCTGGATTCTATAGGCGTTTTGTGAGAGATTTCAGCACCATTGCTGCACCTCTCAATGAGCTTACAAAGAAAGATGTGCCTTTTCTTTGGGGTACTGCACAGGAAGAAGCCTTCTCGGTATTGAAAGATAAGTTGACACATGCTCCTTTACTCCAACTTCCTGATTTTAATAAGACTTTTGAGCTTGAATGTGATGCTAGTGGAATTGGATTAGGAGGTGTGTTATTACAAGATGGCAAACCTGTTGCATACTTTTCTGAAAAATTGAGTGGGCCTAGTCTGAATTATTCTACTTATGATAAAGAATTATATGCTCTTCTTCAGACTTTAGAAACATGGCAACATTATTTATGGCCCAAAGAATTTGTTATACATTCTGATCATGAATCTTTGAAACATATTAAAAGTCAAGCTAAACTGAATCGTAGACATGCTAAATGGGTTGAATTCATTGAGACTTTCCCTTATGTCATTAAACACAAGAAGGGAAAAGAAAATGTTATTGCTGATGCATTATCTCGTCGCTATACTATGCTTTCACAACTTGACTTCAAAATATTTGGTTTGGAGACCATCAAAGATCAATATGTGCATGATTCTGATTTTAAAGATGTAATGCAGAATTGCAAAGAAGGAAGAATGTGGAACAAGTTTGTCGTTAACGATGGATTTGTGTTTCGTGCTAACAAGCTATGCATTCCAGCTAGCTCCGTTCGTCTTTTGTTGTTGCAGGAGGCGCATGGAGGAGGATTAATGGGACACTTTGGCGTGAAGAAGACGGAGGACGTACTTGCTACACATTTCGTTTGGCCAAAGATGAGACGGGATGTTGAGCGTTTTATTGCTCGCTGCACTACATGTCAAAAAGCTAAGTCACGACTCAATCCTCATGGTTTATATATGCCTTTGCCTATACCTAGTGTTCCTTGGGAGGATATATCTATGGACTTTGTTTTAGGTTTACCTCGAACAAAGAAGGGAGGGATAGCATATTTGTTGTCGTGGATAGATTCTCGAAAATGGCACACTTTATACCATGTCATAAAAGCGATGATGCTGTTAATGTTGCTGATTTGTTCTTTCGTGAAATTATTCGCTTGCATGGTGTGCCAAATACTATTGTTTCAGATCGTGATACTAAATTTCTTAGCCACTTTTGAAGATGTTTATGGGCTAAGTTGGGGACTAAACTTCTTTTTAGTACTACTTGTCAACCCCAAACTGATGGCCAAACTGAAGTAGTCAATAGAACATTGTCTACTATGCTTAGGGCTGTTTTGAAGAGTAATAAGAAAATGTGGGAGGAATGCTTGCCTCATATTGAATTTGCTTATAATCGTTCATTGCATTCTACTACTAAGATGTGCCCTTTTGAAGTTGTGTATGGTTTCCTACCTCGTGCACCTATTGATTTGTTGCCTCTTCCATCTTCGGAGAAGGTTAATTTCGATGCTAAACAACGTGCTGAATTGATTTTAAAAATGCATGAGTTAACTAAGGAAAACATTGAGCGCATGAATGCTAAATATAAACTTGCTGGAGATAAGGGTAGAAAACATGTTGTGTTTGCACCTGGAGATCTTGTTTGGTTACATTTGCGTAAGGATAGATTTCCTGATTTGCGCAAATCAAAGTTAATGCCACGTGCTGATGGTCCCTTTAAGGTGTTAGAGAAAATAAATGATAATGCATATAAACTTGAGCTGCCTGCAGATTTTGGGGTTAGTCCCACTTTTAACATTGCAGATTTGAAGCCTTATTTGGGTGAGGAAGATGAACTTCCGTCGAGGACGACTTCATTTCAAGAAGGGGAGGATGATGAGGACATCAATACAATTGTTACACCCACAACCCCTGCTGCTATACATACTGGACCAATTACTAGAGCTCGTGCACGCCAACTAAATTACCAGGTACTTTCGTTTCTTGGTAATGATTCTAATGTTCATGAGAATATGATGCTGCCTAAATTGGATACATTTGTTTTGCTTACAAATGAAGGGCCTAGCTTGGAGAAGGATGAACATTGGAGCAAGAACAAGCATGGAGATTGATAGAGGCAAAGGTGTCCCGTCTTTCGATGAGATGGTGGATTTCGCTTTGGTGGAAGTCGACTTTGACGATCCGACTACGAACGTGTGAGGACGTCGCGCCTTAGCAATCGCTAAACCAACTCCGAGAGGTTATTGACCACGCCGGAGCACGATCAACCTGACCACGAGGGTCTGTTTCCTGCGAGCAAACGAAGAACAAGCAAGAAACTAAGATTGCAATCTGGATATTGCGAATATAAGATGAAAGCTTTATTGATCAAGGTGGGGTTCTGTGACGCCTTTGTCTGGTCGTTGAACACAAACGAAGTACGCGAAGTTGCAGCTATGGCGAACTTTTAATCTAAACAAAACCCAAAGTCTAAACGATGCCCTAAGGGCTGTATATATGGAGGAAGAGGGGGGGAATTTCGTGGCCCTTGGTGGAGGGGTCCGAAATCAACCCTATCTCTTGTTTCCCCACACATACGGACTCTAAAAATAGCCTATACTTATGTATTTCGAAATTACATGGGCCTGGCTCAATAATAAGGTGACGCAGCACCTAAAATAGCCTCGGGACGAAATTTATGAAGTGGCATCTTGTATATTTCGTCCAAGGCTTCATGCACCCATTATGGTGGCTTCAAAGTCCTGAAATCATCACTTGTAACTCCGTTCTTGTTTCCCTTGCGCATGCCATCATCTCCATGCTTGTTCTTGCTCCAATGTTCATCCTTCTCCAAGCTAGGCCCTTCATTTGTAAGCAAAACAAATGTATCCAATTTAGGCAGCATCATATTCTCATGAACATTAGAATCATTACCAAGAAACGAAAGTACCTGGTAATTTAGTTGGCGTGCACGAGCTCTAGTAATTGGTCCAGTATGTATAGCAGCAGGGGCTGTGGGTGTAACAATTGTATTGATGTCCTCATCAAGATCTTTGGAGGAACATTTGGAACATTTACGTGCTGTTTTTATTGCTCTACGTGATGCACGTTTGTTTGGTAACCTTGGGAAGTGCACCTTTTGCACCGACCGAGTATCTTTTCTTGGCTATGTTGTTACTTCACAGGGAATTGAAGTTGATAAAGTCAAGATTGAAGCTATTGAGAGTTGGCCGCAGCCCAAAACGGTCACACAAGTGAGGAGTTTTCTTGGCCTCGCTGGATTCTATAGGCGTTTTGTGAGAGATTTCAGCACCATTGCTGCACCTCTCAATGAGCTTACAAAGAAAGATGTGCCTTTTCTTTGGGGTACCGCACAGGAAGAAGCCTTCACGGTATTGAAAGATAAGTTGACACATGCTCCTTTACTCCAACTTCCTGATTTTAATAAGACTTTTGAGCTTGAATGTGATGCTAGTGGAATTGGATTAGGAGGTGTGTTATTACAAGATGGCAAACCTGTTGCATACTTTTCTGAAAAATTGAGTGGGCCTAGTCTGAATTATTCTACTTATGATAAAGAATTATATGCTCTTCTTCAGACTTTAGAAACATGGCAACATTATTTATGGCCCAAAGAATTTGTTATACATTCTGATCATGAATCTTTGAAACATATTAAAAGTCAAGCTAAACTGAATCGTAGACATGCTAAATGGGTTGAATTCATTGAGACTTTCCCTTATGTCATTAAACACAAGAAGGGAAAAGAAAATGTTATTGCTGATGCATTGTCTCGTCGCTATACTATGCTTTCACAACTTGACTTCAAAATATTTGGTTTGGAGACCATCAAAGATCAATATGTGCATGATGCTGATTTTAAAGATGTAATGCAGAATTGTAAAGAAGGAAGAATGTGGAACAAGTTTGTCGTTAATGATGGATTTGTGTTTCGTGCTAACAAGCTATGCATTCCAGCTAGCTCCGTTCGTCTTTTGTTGTTGCAGGAGGCGCATGGAGGCACTTTGGCGTGAAGAAGACGGAGGATGTACTTGCTACACATTTCTTTTGGCCAAAGATGAGACGGGATGTTGAGCGTTTTATTGCTCGATGCACTACATGTCAAAAAGCTAAGTCACGACTCAATCCTCATGGTTTATATATGCCTTTGCCTGTACCTAGTGTTCCTTGGGAGGATATATCTATGGACTTTGTTTTAGGTTTACCTCGAACAAAGAAGGGGAGGGATAGCATATTTGTTGTCGTGGATAGATTCTCGAAAATGGCACACTTTATACCATGTCATAAAAGCGATGATGCTGTTAATGTTGCTGATTTGTTCTTTCGTGAAATTATTCGCTTGCATGGTGTGCCAAATACTATTGTTTCAGATCGTGATACTAAATTTCTTAGCCACTTTTGGAGATGTTTATGGGCTAAGTTGGGGACTAAACTGCTTTTTAGTACTACTTGTCACCCCAAACTGATGGCCAAACTGAAGTAGTCAATAGAACATTGTCTACTGTGCTTAGGGCTATTTTGAAGAGTAATAAGAAAATGTGGGAGGAATGCTTGCCTCATATTGAATTTGCTTATAATCGTTCATTGCATTATACTACTAAGATGTGCCCTTTTGAAGTTGTGTATGGTTTCCTACCTCGTGCACCTATTGATTTGTTGCCTCTTCCATCTTCGGAGAAGGTTAATTTTGATGCTAAACAACGTGCTGAATTGATTTTAAAAATGCATGAGTTAACTAAGGAAAACATTGAGCGTATGAATGCCAAATATAAACTTGTTGGAGATAAGGGTAGAAAACATGTTGTGTTTGCACCTGGAGATCTTGTTTGGTTACATTTGCGTAAGGATAGATTTCCTGATTTGCGCAAATCAAAGCTCATGCCACGGGCTGATGGTCCCTTTAAGGTGTTAGAGAAAATAAATGATAATGCATATAAACTTGAGCTGCCTGCAGATTTTGGGGTTAGTCCCACTTTTAACATTGCAGATTTGAAGCCTTATTTGGGTGAGGAAGATGAACTTCCGTCGAGGACGACTTCATTTCAAGAAGGGGAGGATGATGAGGACATCAATACAATTGTTACACCCACAGGCCCTGCTGCTATACATACTGGACCAATTACTAGAGCTCGCGCACGCCAACTAAATTACCAGGTACTTTCATTTCTTGGTAATGATTCTAATGTTCATGAGAATATGATGCTGCCTAAATTGGATACATTTGTTTTGCTTACAAATAAAGGGCCTAGCTTGGAGAAGGATGAACATTGGAGCAAGAACATGCATGGAGATGATGGCATGCGCAAGGGGAACAAGAACGGAGTTACAAGTGATGATTTCAGGACTTTGAAGCCACCATAATGGGTGCATGAAGCCTTGGACGAAATATACAAGATGCCACTTCATAAATTTCGTCCCGAGGTTATTATAGGTGCTGCGTCACCTTATTATTGGGCCAGGCCCATGTAATTTCGAAATACATAAGTATAGGCTATTTTTAGAGTCCGTATGTGTGGGGAAACAAGAGATAAGGTTGATTTCGGACCCCTCCACCAAGGGCCACGAAATTCCCCCCTCTTCCTCCATATATACAGCCCTTAGGGCATCGTTTAAACTTTGGGTTTTGTTTAGATTAAAAGTTCGCCATAGCTGCAACTCCGCGTACTTCGTTTGTGTTCAACGACCAGACAAAGGCGTCACAGAACCCCACCTTGATCAATAAAGCTTTCATCTTATATTCGCAATATCCAGATTGCAATCTCAGTTTCTTGCTTGTTCTTTGTTTCCTCGCAGGAAACAGACCCTCGTGGTCAGGTTGATCGTGCTCCGGCGTGGTCGATAACCTCTCGGAGTTGGTTTAGCGATTGCTAAGGCGCGACGTCCTCGCACGTTCGTAGTCAGATCGTCAAAGTCGACTTCCACGAAAGAGATATCCATCATCTCATCGAAAGACGGGACACCCCGCCTCTATCAGAATGCAAATCTCAGCATGTGATGATTGCTACTGAGGATGGTGGGTATGAGTCTGCTAGTGACTATGATGAGGAGACGTTGGCTCTTATTACACATGAAGAACACGGTGGAGATGATTCTGATCATGAGACGCAATACATGACTCCTGAAGACGCTGACAGGTATGAATGTTTAGTTGCTCAACGTGTTTTGAGTGTGCAGGTCACACAAGCTGAGCAAAATCAGAGGCATAATTTGTTCCATACAAAGGGAGTTGTGAAGGAACGTTCTGTGCGCGTCATCATAGACGGAGGGAACTGCAACAACTTGGCTAGCATGGAGATGTGATGACCCACAAGTATAGGGGATCTATCGTAGTCCTTTCGGTAAGTAAGATTGTCGAATCCAACGAGGAGCAGAAGGAAATGATAAGCGGTTTTCAGTAAGGTTTTCTCTGCAAGCACTGAAATAGTAAGTGATAGATAGTTTTGTGATAAGATAAATAGTAACGAGCAAAAAGAAAATAAAGTAAATAAAGTGCAGCAAGGTGGCCCAATCCTTTATGTAGCAAAGGATAAGTCTGGACAAATTCTAATAATGAAGAAGGAGCTCCCGAGGACACATTGGGAATTATCGTCAAGCTAGTTTTCATCACGTTCATAAGATTCGTGTTCGGTACTTTGATAATTTGATATGTGAGTGGACCGGCACTTGGGTACTGCCCTAACATGGACAAGCATCCCACTTATGATTAACCCCTATTGCAAGGATCTGCAACTACAAAAAGGAGTATTAAGGTAAACCTAACCACAGCATTAAACATATGGGACCATATCGACCCCTAACGAAGAAACACATAAACTAGGGTTTATGCTTCTATCACTCTAGCAACCCATCATCTACTTATTACTTCCCTATGCCTTCCTCTAGGCCCAAATAATGGTGAAGTGTCATGTAGTCGACGTTCACATAACACCACTAGAGGAGAGACAACATACATCTCATCAAAATGTCGAACGAATACCAAATTCACATGACTACTAATAGCAAGACTTCACCCATGTCCTTAGGAACAAACGTAACTACTCACAAAGCATATTCATGTTCATAATCAGAGGAGTAATAATATGCATAAAGGATCTGAACATATGATCTTCCACCAAGTAAACCAAATAGCATCAACTACAAGGAGTAATCAACACTACTAGCAACCCACAGGTACCAATTTGTGGTTTTGATACAAGATTGGATACAAGAGATGAACTAGGGTTTTGAGAGGTGATGAGGACATCAATACAATTGTTACACCCACAGCCCCTGCTGCTATACATACTGGACCAATTACTAGAGCTCGTGCACGCCAACTAAATTACCAGGTACTTTCGTTTCTTGGTAATGATTCTAATGTTCATGAGAATATGATGCTGCCTAAATTGGATACATTTGTTTTGCTTACAAATGAAGGGCCTAGCTTGGAGAAGGATGAACATTGGAGCAAGAACAAGCATGGAGATGATGGCATGCGCAAGGGGAACAAGAACGGAGTTACAAGTGATGATTTCAGGACTTTGAAGCCACCATAATGGGTGCATGAAGCCTTGGACGAAATATACAAGATGCCACTTCATAAATTTTGTCCCGAGGCTATTATAGGTGCTGCATCACCTTATTATTGGGCCAGGCCCATGTAATTTCGAAATACATAAGTATAGGCTATTTTTAGAGTCCGCTTGTGTGGGGAAACAAGAGATAGGGTTGATTTCGGACCCCTCCACCAAGGGTCACAAAATTCCCCCCTCTTCCTCCATATATACAGCCCTTAGGGCATCGTTTAGACTTTGGGGTTTTGTTTAGATTAAAAGTTCGCCATAGCTGCTACTTCGCGTACTTCGTTTGTGTTCAACGACCAGACAAAGGCGTCACAGAACCCCACCTTGATCAATAAAGCTTTCATCTTATATTCGCAATATCCAGATTGCAATCTCAGTTTCTTGCTTGTTCTTCGTTTGCTCGCAGGAAACAGACCCTCGTGGTCAGGTTGATCGTGCTCCGGCGTGGTCAATAACCTCTCGGAGTTGGTTTAGCGATTGCTAAGGCGCGACGTCCTCGCACGTCCGTAGTCGGATCGTCAAAGTCGACTGCCACCAAAGCGATATCCATCATCTCATCGAAAGACGGGACACCTTTGCCTCTATCAAGTGGTATCAGATTTCCAGGTTGCTCGGTGAGATTTTACAGTTTTTCGTAGTTTAGATCGAGTCTGTTCTTCATACCTACAGTCCACAAAAAAGCCACAAAAAAAATTAGGGTTAGTTCATCATATCCGAACCAATCTGAGCCTTTGCATAATCTTTTTAGGGTTTTGCTTTGTTGAATTTGCGGTTGCATCGTCGTGTCTAGTTGCTGGTCTTAGCATTAGTCTTTTAGAGTTTTGAGTTCTGGTCATAAGTTGTCACCCCGCCATCGCACCATCATCATCGCCCCTATCACCTACCACCACCGCTCCGAATTCGTATCCATATACCACCACCAATCTGTATCCATATACCACCACCGATCCATATCCATATATTACCACAGCTGCCATATACCACCACCGCTGCCATATACCACCACCATATATCCACCACCAATCCGAGTTCTTGTCATATTAGGTTTGTTTTCGAGATCCATCTAGATTCCGATTCGTGTTTCCTTCCTGAAGTAGGTTTCGAAAAAAAAGAGTCCGGAAACCACCCTCCGTTTAGGCCCAAATTTTTTCGAAAACGCATTTTCGAAAAAAATTCTGGCTATCCTATTTTTAGGTGTTTCTGAGTGTTTTGAGACAGGTGCCATTATAGGAAGTTTTTTTTGACCCGTTTCCAGTTTTTGGGTCCGGGCAGTCGAAAAAACAAAAAAAAAAATTTGGTCGAAAAAATTTCGTGCCCATCCTGTCAGTTTGACCTAGGAAGAGTTTTGAGACACTCTCCATTATAGTGATTTTTCGCAAAAAAAAAAGCAGCGCAAAAAAAAAGAGCGCAAAAAAAAGAGCGAAAAAAAAATTCCAGAGTGTGCTTTTTCCTTGTTTACGTGCAGCGTCGTGATTTTGCAAGTGTTCTAGGCTCGCGTCTCTAGCACGGTCTAGCCTAGGACCAGCACAGTACCGTCGTTGAGCGTTTATTCAACTTTGCATCTCTGAATTGATTATTGCTGACCCTTTTTGCTACCATATTATAAGCCTTCCCAGCTCCACATACATCTACGTCGTGCGTTTGACTCTCCCTGGTAATCGCTCTATCCAAGCTTTGAGAGTTTTGACTACAACGGTTGCCGATCACCGCCTGCTGCTGGGTAAGAACTGGTAAGAATTTGAGTTTTGCTTGACGGGTTTGTGATACACCACCACCACTTCTTAGTAGTCTGTAGGATCATATTCTTGTGTGTTTCTATTTGCTGCTAACCATGGTAGGATCACAAGCCGATGAGACTAATTGGGAGAACCTGACGAACAAACAGCTACATGATAAATTTCAGCAAATGATGAGTGGACAGGTGCAAGATGTGCTAAACAGATTTGACGAGGCCATGGAGAATATAGATGGCATGGAGAAGACGTTCGAAACAAAGCTTGATAGCAAGTTTAATGAATTGCTCGTGCGTTTACCACCAACACCGCCGGCTGCACCTATCGCACCTCTGCAACACCAACAACAACGCATCCTTCCGAATCAGTATGGACGAGCGAAGCGTGTTCCTATTGAGGATGGCCAAACTTCTGGTGCTGCTGTTCCTCTTATTGATGCTTCTTTGGCTCCTGCTACTGCTGCTGCTGGTACCCAGGAGGATGATGAGTATGCGGGCGATTATGAGGATGAGGTTGATCAAAATCAGAACTACGTGCACCCACCAGCACCACCACCAGCAGGTCGACCTCAGGTATATATTCGTAATGGTAGGCCTGCACCACCACCTCAGGTACGAGATGATGTGCATATTCCTAAACTGAAATTGAATATTCCACCATTTGAGGGTAGATATGTTCCTGATATATATCTTACTTGGGAGTTAGAAACTGAACAACATTTTACATGTTTACAATATCCCGAGGAGAGACGGGTTGCTGCTGCTGTTTGTGCTTTCACTAGTTTTGCATGTGTATGGTGGTCTGAACATTGTAGATTATATCCTATTCCAACTACTTGGGCTGCTTTGAAAACTGCTATGCGTACGCATTGGGTTCCACCATATTATCAACGTGAATTGCTTCAAAAATTGCAGCGTTTAAGACAAGGGAAAAATTCTGTAGAAGAATATTATCAGGAATTACAAACTGGCATGATTAGATGTGGTATTGTTGAGGAGAATGAAGCTATGCTTGCATGTTTTCTGGGTGGATTAAATAGAGAGATTCAGACCATTCAAGACTATAAGGAGCATACTAATATCACTCGTTTATTCCGTCTTGCTTGTAAAGCTGAACGTGAAGTGCAGGATAGACAAGCATTGGCGCGATCTAACTTTTCTGCAGGCCGACCTTCATCATGGACACCGCGTGCATCTTCTACTTCAAGTGCACCAGCACCTCAATCAGGTGCCTCCTCCAGTCGTGATACAAGAAAACAGGCACAACCACCATTATCTGCCAAGAGCGCACCTGCTGGGCCTGCACAGAGTTCTTCTTCTTCCATGGCATCAACAGGGCACACATGTGATATTATTTGTCGTCGTTGTAAGGGAGGAGGTCATTATGCGAGAGAATGCAAATCTCCGCGTGTGATGATTGCTACAGCAGATGGTGGATATGAGTCCGCTAGTGACTATGATGAGGAGACTTTGGCTCTTATTACACGTGAAGAACATGGTGGAGATGATTCTGATCATGAGACGCAATAAATGGCTCCTGAAGACGCTGACAGGTATGAATGTTTAGTTGCTCAACGTGTTTTGAGTGTGCAGGTCACACAAGCTGAGCAAAATCAGAGGCACAATTTGTTCCATACCAAGGGAGTTGTGAAGGAACGTTCTGTGCGCGTCATAATAGACGGAGGGAGCTGCAACAACTTGGCTAGCATGGAGATGGTGGAGAAGCTTTCTCTCACCACAAGACCACATCCACATCCTTACTACATCCAATGGTTCAACAACAGCGGCAAGGTTAAGGTAACACGTACTGTTCGTGTGCATTTTAGTATCTCTACATATGCTGATTATGTTGATTGTGATGTGGTACCTATGCAAGCATGTTCCTTATTACTTGGTAGACCATGGCAATTTGATAAAAACTCTGTACACCATGGTAGAAACAATCACTATACTCTTGTTCATAAGGATAAAAATATTACTTTGCTTCCTATGACTCCTGATTCCATTTTGAAAGATGATATTAATAGAGCTAACAAAGCAAAACAGGAGAAGAATAAGAGTGAAAATCAGATTGTGGCAAAAGAATTTGAGCAACAAATGAAGCCTAATAATAAACCATCTAGTGTTGCTTCTGAAATTAAATTGAAAAGTGCATGTTTATTTGCCACCAAATCTGATATTGATGAGCTAGATTTCAGCAAATCTGTTTGCTATGCTTTTGTGTGCAAAGAGGCATTATTTTCATTCGAGGACGTGCCTTCCTCTTTACCTCCTGCTGTCACTAACATTTTGCAGGAGTTCGCTGACATCTTTCCACAAGACGTGCCACCGGGATTACCGCCTATTTGAGGGATTGAGCATCAGATTGACTTAATTCCCGGTGCTTCACTGCCAAACCGTGCACCATACCGTACCAATCCAGAGGAGACGAAGGAGATTATGCGTCAAGTACAAGAGCTTCTCGACAAAGGTTATATACGCGAATCCCTTAGTCCTTGTGCTGTTCCTATTATTCTAGTGCTAAAAAAGGATGGTACATCACGTATGTGTGTTGATTGTAGAGGCATTAATAATATTACTATTCGTTATCGTCATCCTATTCCTAGGCTCGATGATATGCTTGATGAATTGAGTGGCTCTACAATATTCTCCAAAGTTGATTTGCGTAGTGGATACCATCAAATTCGTATGAAATTGGGAGATGAATGGAAAACAGCATTTAAAACTAAGTTTGGATTATATGATGATAGAGGCGAGGGTGTCCCGATCTTTCGATGAGATGATAACTATCGATTTGGTAGAGACGACTTTGACGATCCGACTACAAACGTGCACGACGTTGCGCCTTAGCAATCGCTAAACCAATCTCCTGAGGTTACTGACGATGCCGGAAGCACGGTCAGCCTGACCACGAAGGTCTATTCCTGCAAGCAATCGAAGAACGAGCAAGAATATGATAAAGCAATCTGAATATTGCAAATATGTATGAAGTATTGATAAAGGTGGGGATCCAAAAGCGGTCTTGGTCTGGTCGTTGGACACAAACGAAGTACACGAAGTTGCGTTGGCTAACTTTTAACTAAACAAATCCCAAGGAAAAGCTACTAGATGGATCTACTTATATAGGAGCAAGGGGTGGCGGCCAAGGAGGTGGGAGGTCGTCCCAAGGCAGCCTAAAACTAAATCTAGGTCGTACAAGGCCAATGGGCCCAAGTGGAGGTGATGTAACACCTTTTGGACTTGTAGTTTGACTCGGATTCTGCTGCAGCATCAGATTGTTTCGTCCACAACTCAACGCTCCGGACGAATTTGAAGGTTATTCCACTTGGGTTGGAAAGTGCACGAAATCTAGTTTCCAACAAAAAAAGAATCACCCAATTCGGAGTCCGTATGAAAAACTTGTGTGCGTTTTGAGTCAGGTATGTCTGTGCAGTCCGAATCTGAATCCAGAACGTGAGAGACTTAGACTCTATCTTCTCTTGGGCCAAAAGTGACGTGAGAGAACTTTTTGGACAGCAAATAAACATCTCTTTCTTCCTTATCTTCATATGTGGATTGTACAAATGTCCCATACACCTGCAATTAGACAAAACACAAAAGTGTGTGAAGTATTTTTGTTCTGGATAACACAAATAGATTATTGAATAGTTTGCACTAGAAATCACCTGACAAATATGCATATATGCAATATTTTTGGTCATATCCAAGGTAGTCATGTCCTCATCATCCTCCCCTTCTTGAAAATAAAGCCGTCCTTGGCGTTGCTTAATCTGAAATGTGGCTAACAAAAGAGACAAGGTGTACATGTTGTATATGTATATGTCATCCATTTTTACTTCCCTTGATTTTTGCATATATGACACATGAATAGATGAGTAACTTGCATAGTTCATAAAATCTAAAGCCAAAAAATTAGCACAAGAAGTAGAAGGCATGAAAATATTGCAACTCAGTTTGCACATATAAGTGAAGCTCTTATTCATTTCAAAAGATTGACAATGGTCATCATTAAACCATCCCAACATTGGTGAATAAACCTTACTTGCATCAAATTTACATGCTACAACATGCTTAAATAAGCAAACATGCAATAAGTCATTCCACACAGAATCATCACCAAGATTAGAGGTCATATCAAAATGATTAAACATTGGTTCTTTTGCATCAATAGTTAATTCAATGGGTGCACTCAAAATTGTTGGTATTTCAGTTGTTTGATCACATGGCAAAGTCAAATTATCAACGTAGTCCTCTAAAATAGGTGGTGTGATCAAAGTAGTGGGTAGCTCATCAGATGGTGCATTCAAATTGACAAGGCATTCATCATTCTCATGTAGAGATGGAAGATCAGTACCTTTGTCATTACCTCTTATGATCAACTCAGATGATGTAGCCACTCTCGGGGGCAATGTGTCACATGGTGGAGGTGATGTAGTCCTGACAACAATGGATGTGGTTGTCATAGTATGCCTAGTAGTTGAAGGAACAATCATATCAACTCTTGGAATGTGCACCGTGCGCTTGTTCTCCTCGTGGCCAACACGTCGTTTTATTTCCTGTTCAGCTTTGCAAGCAAGATGAAACAAATGGTCCATAGGATAACACTCTTCATGAATTAGTATCTCTTGAATATCACGGTTTAATCCTCCCCAAAATCTATCCATAAAATCATCTTCACTTTCTTCTAAAGAGGAATGCAACAAGGTAGTTTGTAAATCATCATAATATTTTGTTACAGTTTCACTACCTTGTTTTAAGTGTTGCAGCTTCTTAATCATGTCACGAGTATAATAAGCAGGGACGAAAGTATGTCGCATGGCAAGTTTCAAATCATCCCAAGTAGTAGGTATATAATCAGGGTGTAACCGACAATATTCACTCCACCAAACCAAAGCATAACTAGTGAAAGAACCAACCGCAACCTTAACCTTTTTATGTTCATCGAAATTATGGGAAGCAAATATATTTTTTATGTCGAACTCCCATTCAATATATAAAGCAGGTTTAAAACGGCCATTAAATGGTGGTATAGATACATTAACCTGATCATGTGCATTTGGATGTTTGTGCACCTCTCGTGACGGTTGTGGTATTTGCAAAGGTGGTGGCACGTCTCCCGCGATCGACAAAGCCCATGAATTGACTCTGGATCCTGTCATGATTAGTAGAACAAGAAACAAAACCCAAAAATAATGTTCCTATAACTACTAGGATGTGGTGGTAAAATGCTCACAGTAAAGCAAATATCAATGTCTTACAAGTTCTTACCATGCAGCAGGCGGTGATCGGCAACCAGCGGTGTCAAGTAACTCCGAATATTGAGTAAAGCGATTGCCAGGGGAGTGTACGTATACACGGTGTAGAAATATGTGGAGCTGGGTTGGCTATATATGGTAGCAAAAGATTAGCAATAATCAATTCAAAGATGCAGTGTTGAATAAACGCTCAACGACGGTACTGTGCTGGTCCTAGGCTAGACCGTACTAGAGACGCGAGCCTAGAACACTAATGAGGTCACGGCGTAGCACAACTAGCATCAATGAAGGATACTAAGTAGCTCTTGACAGCAAGATATAAGTGAAGATCACAACGGCAGTGAAGATAATGATGAAAAACAACTGCCAAGCAGGATATACAACAACTCTCTCTCCAACTTTCCTCTTGAAAAGTTTGAGACAATTTTCTGATAAATTCTTTCAAAGAATGCTATTAACTCAAGCTTTCCAATGCAAAAAGAATCACTCAATTCCGAGTTGATATGAGGAGTCAAAGAATTCTAAAACTGGCCTGAAAAATTGGAACAAGCTGTGTTCATGAACTTCGGAGGGCAGAAAGACCTATTTAGAAGCCGATTTTTAGGTGTCAAATATTGAACTAGCTTCTGCAACTATTTAGATGCGGCTCGTCGCTAGCTTCAATTTGAGTACTCACGGAGCCAAAACGGACTTCGTATGAGGAAGATACACCTGTTTTACTGAACAGTGCGCAAAACAGATTCCAACCCGAATTCAGGTACGAGATTGATTCTAGATAGATCCAATTTTTTTCTTCTCTCTTTTTTTTCTCACGCTTTTTTTTTCTTTTTCTTCTCCCTCTTTTTCTTTTTTTTCTTTCCTTTTTTCTCTCTTTTTTTTCTTTATCTTCTTTTTCTCTCTCTTTCCAAGACAAACTAGATAAGATGCAGATTCGATCTGGCGAAGATGTGAGTGACCTCAACTATGATTATGACAATAAACAGTGCGTAGCACGTGGTGGAAATTGGTGGATGGGATGGTGGACAGCGGATGGGATAATGATGCAGCGGCTGCGTGACTAACGTGAACAGAACTCGAAACTCTAAAGGAACTAGACACTAAGACCAGCAACTCGACACGGCGATGCAACCGATAATTCAATAATGCACACAATGAAAAGAAAATTGCAAAGGCTCAGTCTGGCTAGGACAAAGGATGAATAGATCTAACTTTTGTTTTGTGGCTTTTTCTTGGACAATAGGTAAGAAAATAAATCTAATCTAGGAAAAACTGGAAATTCTCACCGAGCAACCTGAAAACTGATACCACTTGATAGAGGCGGGGTCCCGATCTTTCGATGAGATGATAACTATCGATTTGGTGGAGACGACTTTGATGATCCGACTACAAACGTGCACGACGTTGCGCCTTAGCAATCGCTAAACCAATCTCCTGAGGTTACTGACGATGCTGGAAGCACGGTCAGCCTGACCACGAAGGTCTATTCCTGCAAGCAATCGAAGAACGAGCTAGAATATGATAAAGCAATCTGAATATTGCAAATAAATATGAAGTATTGATAATGGTGGGGATCCGGAAGCGGTCTTGGTCTGGTCGTTGGACACAAACGAAGTACACGAAGTTGCAATGGCTAACTTTTAACTAAACAAATCCCCAGGAAAAGCTACTAGATGGATCTACTTATATAGGATCAAGGGGTGGCGGCCAAGGAGGTGGGAGGACGTCCCAAGGCAGCCTAAAACTAAATCTAGGTCGTACAAGGCCAATGGGCCCAAGTGGAGGTGATGTAACACCTTTGGACTTGTAGTTTGACTCGGATTCTGCTGCAGCATCAGATTGTTTCGTCCACAACTCAACGCTCCGGACGAATTTGAAGGTGATTCCAATTGGGTTGGAAAGTGCACGAAATCTAGTTTCCAACAAAAAAAGAATCACCCAATTCGGAGTCCGTATGAAAAATTTGTGTGCGTTTTGAGTCAGGTATGTCTGTGCAGTCCGAATCTGAATCCAGAACGTGAGAGACTTGGACTCTATCTTCTCTTGGGCCAAAAGTGACGTGAGAGAACTTTTTGGACAGCAAATAAACATCTCTTTCTTCCTTATCTTCATATGTGGATTGTACAAATGTCCCATACACCTGCAATTAGATAAAACACAAAAGTGTGTGAAGTATTTTTGTTCTGGATAACATAAATAGATTATTGAATAGTTTGCACTAGAAATCACCTGACAAATATGCATATATGCAATATTTTTGGTCATATCCAAGGTAGTCATGTCCTCACCATCCTCCCCTTCTTGAAAATAAAGCCGTCCTCGGCGTTGCTTAATCTGAAATGTGGCTAACAAAAGAGACAAGGTGTACATGTTGTATATGTATATGTCATCCATTTTTACTTCCCTTGATTTTTGCATATATGACACATGAATAGATGAGTAACTTGCATAGTTCATAAAATCTAAAGCCAAAAAGTTAGCACAAGAAGTAGAAGGCATGAAAATATTGCAACTCAGTTTGCACATATAAGTGAAGCTCTTATTCATTTCAAAAGATTGACAATGTTCATCATTAAACCATCCCAACATTGGTGAATAAACCTTACTTGCATCAAATTTACATGCTACAACATGCTTAAATAAGCAAACATGCAATAAGTCATTCAACACAGAATCATCACCAAGATTAGAGGTCATATCAAAATGATTAAACATTAGTTCTTTTGCATCAATAGTTAATTCAATGGGTGCACTCAAAATTGTTGGTATTTCAGTTGTTTGATCACATGGCAAAGTCAAATTATCAACGTAGTCCTCTAAAATAGGTGGTGTGATCAAAGTAGTGGGTAGCTCATCAGATGGTGCATTCAAATTGACAAGGCATTCATCATTCTCATGTAGAGATGGAAGATCAGTACCTTTGTCATTACCTCTTATGATCAACTCAGATGATGTAGCCACTCTCGGGGGCAATGTGTCACATGGTGGAGGTGATGTAGTCCTGACAACAACGGATGTGGTTGTCATAGTATGCCTAGTAGTTGAAGGAACAATCATATCAACTCTTGGAATGTGCACCGTGCGCTTGTTCTCCTCGTGGCCAACACGTCGTTTTATTTCCTGTTCAGCTTTGCAAGCAAGATGGAACAAATGGTCCATAGGATAACACTCTTCATGAATTAGTATCTCTTGAATATCACGGTTTAATCCTCCCCAAAATCTATCCATAAAATCATCTTCACTTTCTTCTAAAGAGGAATGCAACAAGGTAGTTTGTAAATCATCATAATATTTTGTTACAGTTTCACTACCTCGTTTTAAGTGTTGCAACTTCTTAATCATGTCACGAGTATAATAAGCAGGGACGAAAGTATGTCGCATGGCAAGTTTCAAATCATCCCAAGTAGTAGGTATATAATCAGGGTGTAACCGACAATATTCACTCCACCAAACCAAAGCATAACCAGGGAAAGAACCAACCGCAACCTTAACCTTTTTATGTTCATTGAAATTATGGGAAGCAAATATATTTTTTATGTCGAACTCCCATTCAATATATAAAGCAGGTTTAAAACGGCCATTAAATGGTGGTATAGATACATTAACCTGATCATGTGCATTTGGATGTTTGTGCACCTCTCGTGACGGTTGTGGTATTTGCAAAGGTGGTGGCACGTCTCCCGCGATCGACAAAGCCCATGAATTGACTCTGGATCCTGTCATGATTAGTAGAACAAGAAACAAAACCCAAAATAATGTTCCTATAACTACTAGGATGTGGTGGTAAAACGCTCACAGTAAAGCAAATATCAATGTCTTACAAGTTCTTACCATGTAGCAGGCGGTGATCGGCAACCAGCGGTGTCAAGTAACTCCGAATATTGAGTAAAGCGATTGCCAGGGGAGCGTACGTATACACGGTGTAGAAATATGTGGAGCTGGGTTGGCTATATATGGTAGCAAAAGATTAGCAATAATCAATTCAAAGATGCAATGTTGAATAAACGCTCAACGACGGTACTGTGCTGATCCTAGGCTAGACCGGACTAGAGACGCGAGCCTAGAACACTAATGAGGTCACAGCGTAGCACAACTAGCATCAATGAAGGATACTAAGTAGCTCTTGACAGCAAGATATAAGTGAAGATCACAACGGCAGTGAAGATAATGATGAAAAACAACTGCCAAGCAGGATATACAACAACTCTCTCTCCAACTTTCCTCTTCAAAAGTTTGAGATAATTTTCTGATAAATTCTTTCAAAGAATGCTACTAACTCAAGCTTTCCAATGCAAAAAGAATCACTCAATTCCGAGTTGATATGAGGAGTCAAAGAATTCTAAAACTGGCCTGAAAAATTGGAACAAGTTGTGTTCACGAACTTCGGAGGGCAAAAAGACCTATTTAGAAGCCGATTTTGAGGTGTCAAATATTGACTGAGCTTCTGCAACTATTTAGATGCGGCTCGTCGCTATCTTCAATTTGAGTACTCACGGAGCCAAAACTGACTTCGTATGAGGAAGATACACCTGTTTTACTGAACAGTGCGCAAAACAGATTCCAATCCGAATTCAACTACGAGATTGAGTCTAGATAGATCCGAATTTTGTTTTTTTTTTCTCCTCTCTTTTTTTTTCTCACACTTTTTTTCTTTTCCTTTCTTTTTTTTCTCTGACTTTTGATGGATGGGTGGTGGACAGCGGAAGGGATAACGATGCAGCGGCGACGTGACTAATGTGAACAGAACTCGAAACTCTAAACGACCTAGACACTAAGACCAGCAACTCGACACGGCGATGCAACCGATAATTCAATAATGCAAACAATGAAAAGAAAATTGCAAAGGCTCAGTCTGGCTAGGACAAAGGATGAATAGATCTAACTTTTTTTTGTGGATTTTTCATGGACAATAGGTAAGAAAATAAATCTAATCTAGGAAAACTGGAAATTCTCACCGAGCAACCTGAAAACTGATACCACTTGATAGAGGCGAGGGTGTCCCGATCTTTCGATGAGATGATAACTATCGATTTGGTAGAGACGACTTTGACGATCCGACTACAAACGTGCACGACGTTGCGCCTTAGCAATCGCTAAACCAATCTCCTGAGGTTACTGACGATGCCGGAAGCACGGTCAGCCTGACCACGAAGGTCTATTCCTGCAAGCAATCGAAGAACGAGCAAGAATATGATAAAGCAATCTGAATATTGCAAATATGTATGAAGTATTGATAAAGGTGGGGATCCGAAAGCGGTCTTGGTCTGGTCGTTGGACACAAACGAAGTACACGAAGTTGCGTTGGCTAACTTTTAACTAAACAAATCCCAAGGAAAAGCTACTAGATGGATCTACTTATATAGGAGCAAGGGGTGGCGGCCAAGGAGGTGGCAGGACGTCCCAAGGCAGCCTAACACTAAATCTAGGTCGTACAAGGCCAATGGGCCCAAGTGGAGGTGATGTAACACCTTTTGGACTTGTAGTTTGACTCGGATTCTGCTGCAGCATCAGATTGTTTCGTCCACAACTCAAGCTCCGGACGAATTTGAAGGTGATTCCACTTGGGTTGGAAAGTGCACGAAATCTAGTTTCCAACAAAAAAAGAATCACCCAATTCGGAGTCCGTATGAAAAACTTGTGTGCGTTTTGAGTCAGGTATGTCTGTGCAGTCCGAATCTGAATCCGAACGTGAGAGACTTGGACTCTATCTTCTCTTGGGCCAAAAGTGACGTGAGAGAACTTTTTGGACAGCAAATAAACATCTCTTTCTTCCTTATCTTCATATGTGGATTGTACAAATGTCCCATACACCTGCAATTAGACAAAACACAAAAGTGTGTGAAGTATTTTTGTTCTGGATAACACAAATAGATTATTGAATAGTTTGCACTAGAAATCACCTAACAAATATGCATATATGCAATATTTTTGGTCATATCCAAGGTAGTCATGTCCTCATCATATGAGTGGTTAGTCATGCCCTTTGGGTTAACTAATGCACCTAGTACTTTCATGAGATTAATGAACGAAGTTTTACGTGCTTTCATTGGACGATTTGTGGTAGTTTACTTTGATGACATATTGATTTATAGCAGATCTTTGGAAGAACATTTGGAACATTTACGTGCTGTTTTTATTGCTCTACGTGATGCACGTTTGTTTGGTAACCTTGGGAAGCGCACCTTTTGCACCGACCGAGTATCTTTTCTTGGCTATGTTGTTACTCCACAGGGAATTGAAGTTGATAAAGCCAAGATTGAAGCTATTGAGAGTTGGCCGCAGCCCAAAACGGTCACACAAGTGAGGAGTTTTCTTGGCCTCACTGGATTCTATAGGCGTTTTGTGAGAGATTTCAGCACCATTGCTGCACCTCTCAATGAGCTTACAAAGAAAGATGTGCCTTTTCTTTGGGGTACCGCACAGGAAGAAGCCTTCTCGGTATTGAAAGATAAGTTGACACATGCTCCTTTACTCCAACTTCCTGATTTTAATAAGACTTTTGAGCTTGAATGTGATGCTAGTGGAATTGGATTAGGCGGTGTGTTATTACAAGATGGCAAACCTGTTGCATACTTTTCTGAAAAATTGAGTGGGCCTAGTCTGAATTATTCTACTTATGATAAAGAATTATATGCTCTTGTTCGGACTTTAGAAACATGGCAACATTATTTATGGCCCAAAGAATTTGTTATACATTCTGATCATGAATCTTTGAAACATATTAAAAGTCAAGCTAAACTGAATCGTAGACATGCTAAATGGGTTGAATTCATTGAGACTTTTCCTTATGTCATTAAACACAAGAAGGGAAAAGAAAATGTTATTGTTGATGCATTGTCTCGCCGCTATACTATGCTTTCACAACTCGACTTCAAAATATTTGTTTGGAGACCATCAAAGATCAATATGTGCATGATGCTGATTTTAAAGATGTAATGCAGAATTGTAAAGAAGGAAGAATGTGGAACAAGTTCGTCGTTAACGATGGATTTGTGTTTCGTGCTAACAAGCTATGCATTCCAGCTAGCTCCGTTCGTCTTTTGTTGTTGCAGGAGGCGCATGGAGGAGGATTAATGGGACACTTTGGTGTGAAGAAGACGGAGGACGTACTTGCTACACATTTCCTTTGGCCAAAGATGAGACGGGATGTTGAGCGTTTTATTGCTCGCTGCACTACATGTCAAAAAGCGAAGTCACGACTCAATCCTCATGGTTTATATATGCCTTTGCCTGTACCTAGTGTTCCTTGGGAGGATATATCTATGGACTTTGTTTTAGGTTTACCTCGAACAAAGAAGGGGAGGGATAGCATATTTGTTGTCGTGGATAGATTCTCGAAAATGGCACACTTTATACCATGTCATAAAAGCGATGATGCTGTTAATGTTGCTGATTTGTTCTTTCGTGAAATTATTCGCTTGCATGGTGTGCCAAATACTATTGTTTCAGATCGTGATACTAAATTTCTTAGCCACTTTTGGAGATGTTTATGGGCTAAGTTGGGGACTAAACTGCTTTTTAGTACTACTTGTCACCCCCAAACTGATGGACAAACTGAAGTAGTCAATAGAACGTTGTCTACTATGCTTAGGGTTGTTTTGAAGAATAATAAGAAAATGTGGGAGGAATGCTTGCCTCATATTGAATTTGCTTATAATCGTTCATTGCATTCTACTACTAAGATGTGCCCTTTTGAAGTTGTGTATGGTTTCCTACCTCGTACACCTATTGATTTGTTGCCTCTTCCATTTTCGGAGAAGGTTAATTTTGATGCTAAACAACGTGCTGAATTGATTTTAAAAATGCATGAGTTAACTAAGGAAAAAATTGAGCGTATGAATGCTAAATATAAACTTGCTGGAGATAAGGGTAGAAAACATGTTGTGTTTGCACCTGGAGATCTTGTTTGGTTACATTTGCGTAAGGATAGATTTCCTGATTTGCGCAAATCAAAGTTAATGCCACGTGCTGATGGTCCCTTTAAGGTGTTAGAGAAAATAAATGATAATGCATATAAACTTGAGCTGCCTGCAGATTTTGGGGTTAGTCCCACTTTTAACATTGCAGATTTGAAGCCTTATTTGGGTGAGCAAGATGGACTTCCGTCGAGGATGACTTCATTTCAAGAAGGGGAGGATGATGAGGACATCAATACAATTGTTACACCAACAGCCCCTGCTGCTATACATACTGGACCAATTACTAGAGCTCGTGCAGGCCAACTAAATTACCAGGTACTTTCGTTTCTTGGTAATGATTCTAATGTTCATGAGAATATGATGCTGCCTAAATTGGATACATTTGTTTTGCTTACAAATGAAGGGCCTAGCTTGGAGAAGGATGAACATTGGAGCAAGAACAAGCATGGAGATGATGGCATGCGCAAGGGGAACAAGAACGGAGTTACAAGTGATGATTTTAGGACTTTGAAGCCACCATAATGGGTGCATGAAGCCTTGGACGAAATATACAAGATGCCACTTCATAAATTTCGTCCCGAGGCTATTATAGGTGCTGCATCACCTTATTATTGGGCCAGGCCCATGTAATTTCGAAATACATAAGTATAGGCTATTTTTAGAGTCCGTATGTGTGGGGAAACAAGAGATAGGGTTGATTTCGGACCCCTCCACCAAGGGTCACGAAATTCCCCCCTCTTCCTCCATATATACAGCCCTTAGGGCATCATTTAGACTTTGGGGGTTTTGTTTAGATTAAAAGTTCACCATAGCTGCAACTTCACGTACTTCGTTTGTGTTCAACGACCAGACAAAGGCGTCACAGAACCCCACCTTGATCAATAAAGCTTTCATCTTATATTCGCAATATCCAGATTGCAATCTCAGTTTCTTGCTTGTTCTTCGTTTGCTCGCAGGAAACAGACCCTCGTGGTCAGGTTGATCGTGCTCCGGCGTGGTCAATAACCTCTCGGAGTTGGTTTAGCGATTGCTAAGGTGCGACGTCCTCGCACGTTCGTAGTCGGATCGTCAAAGTCGACTGCCACCAAAGCGATATCCATCATCTCATCGAAAGACAGGACACCTTTGCCTCTATCAAGAGGAGATGGTGCTGGTGAAGATGTTGATGGAGATTGACCCCCTCTCAATGAGAGGATCGTTGGTGATGACGTTGGTGATGATTTCCCCCTCCCGGAGGGAAGTGTCCCCGGCAGAACAACTCCGCCAGAGCCCTAGATTGATTCCGCCAAGGTTCCGCCTCGTGGCCGCGGAGTTTCATCCTGTAAGCTTGCCCACGATTTTTTCCAGGACAGAACCCTTCATATAGCAGAAGATGGACGCCGGAAGGCCACCAAGGGGCCCAGGAGATAGGGGGTCGTGCCCTACAGGGGGGCTGTCTCCTGGACAGGGTGTGGGCCCCCTGGCCTATTTCTTTTGCCCATAAATTCTTATTAAATCCAAAAAGTTGTTTGATGGAGTCTCAGGTCTTTTGGAGTTGTGCAGAATAGGTTTCCAACGTTTGCTCCTTTTCCAGCCAGAATTCCAGCTGCCGGCATCCCCCCTCTTCATGGTAAACCTTGTAAAATAAGAGAGAATAACCATAAGTATTGAGATATAATGTGTAATAACAGCCCATAATGCAATAAATATTGATATAAAAGCATGATGCAAAATGGACGTATCAACTCCCCCAAGCTTAGACCGCGCTTGTCCTCAAGCGGAAGCCGAAATCAAAAAATATGTCCACATGTTTAGAGATAGAGGTGTCGATAAAAATAAAATACGGACATGAGGGCATCATGATCATTCTAATAACAACAACATAAAAGGATTTTGTCATATGATTTCCTATGTTCAAGTAATAAGCAATTCACAATGTCAAGTATGGTTCAAAAATTTCATTGGGAACTAACAAACTATAATCTCAGTCATTGAAGCAATTGCAATTTATTGTAACATCAGAAAGAGTCAATAGTAGAGCTTTTCAGCAAGCTCACATACTCAACTATCTCATAGTCCCCTATAATTGTCAACACTCACGCGATACTTGTGGTTATAGAGTTTCAGCCGGACACTGAGAAAGATAGGGGCTTATTGTGTTGCCTCCCAACATATTCACCTTTAGGTGATGTCAACAATAATAGCCTATGCCAACTTACATCCAATTGGATATATGTATCATGATCTTTCAAACAGGAGGAGCTTGTCAATGGATAAAAATAAAAAGGGAAAGGTGAGGATCACCTTGACTCAAGCATAAAGTAAAAAAATAAAGTAAAAGATAGGCCCTTCGCAGATGGAAGAAGAGGTTGTCATGTGTGTTTAGGGTTGATGCACGAAATCTTAATGCAAAAGAACGTCACTTTATATTGCCCCTTGTATGTGGACCTTTATTATGCAATCCGTCGCTTTTATTACTTCCACAACAAGTTCGTACAAAGCTTATTTTCTCTGCACTAATAAGTCATACATATTTAGAGAGCAATTTTTATTGCTTGCATCGATGACAACTTACTTGAAGGATCTTACTCAATCCATAGGTAGGTATGGTGGACTCTCATGGCAAAACTGGGATTAAGGATGTTTGGAAGCACAAGTAGTATCTCTACTTGGTGCAAGGAATTTGGCTAGCTTGAGGGGGAAAGGCAACCTCAACATGTTTGGAAGGTCAATGACAATATATGATAGAGACAAAGGTGTCCCGTCTTTCGATGAGATGGTGGATTTCGCTTTGGTGGAAGTCGACTTTGACGGTCCGACTACGAACGTGCGAGGACGTCGCGCCTTAGCAATCGCTAAACCAACTCTGAGAGGTTATTGACCACGCCGGAGCACGATCAACCTGACCACGAGGGTCTGTTTCCTGCGAGCAAACGAAGAACAAGCAAGAAACTGAGATTGCAATCTGGATATTGCGAATATAAGATGAAAGCTTTATTGATCAAGGTGGGGTTCTGTGACGCCTTTGTCTGGTCGTTGAACACAAACGAAGTACGCGAAGTTGCAGCTATGGCGAACTTTTAATCTAAACAAAATCCAAAGTCTAAACGATGCCCTAAGGGCTGTATATATGGAGGAAGAGGGGGGGAATTTCGTGGCCCTTGGTGGAGGGGTCCAAAATCAACCCTATCTCTTGTTTCCCCACACATACGGACTCTGAAAATAGCCTATACTTATGTATTTCGAAATTACATGGGCCTGGCCCAATAATAAGGTGACGCAACACCTAAAATAGCCTCGGGACGAAATTTATGAAGTGGCATCTTGTATATTTCGTCCAAGGCTTCATGCACCCATTATGGTGGCTTCAAAGTCCTGAAATCATCACTTGTAACTCCGTTCTTGTTCCCCTTGCGCATGCCATCATCTCCATGCTTGTTCTTGCTCCAATGTTCATCCTTCTCCAAGCTAGGCCCTTCATTTGTAAGCAAAACAAATGTATCCAATTTAGGCAGCATCATATTCTCATGAACATTAAAATCATTACCAAGAAACGAAAGTACCTGGTAATTTAGTTGGCGTGCACGAGCTCTAGTAATTGGTCCAGTATGTATAGCAGCAGGGGCTGTGGGTGTAACAATTGTATTGATGTCCTCATCATCCTCCCCTTCTTGAAATGAAGTCGTCCTCGACAGAAGTTCATCTTCCTCACCCAAATAAGGCATCAAATCTGCAATGTTAAAAGTGGGACTAACCCCAAAATCTGCAGGCAGCTCAAGTTTATATGCATTATCATTTATTTTCTCTAACACCTTAAAGGGACCATCAGCACGTGGCATTAACTTTGATTTGCGCAAATCAGGAAATCTATCCTTACGCAAATGTAACCAAACAAGATCTCCAGGTGCAAACACAACATGTTTTCTACCCTTATCTCCAGCAAGTTTATATTTAGCATTCATGCGCTCAATGTTTTCCTTAGTTAACTAATGCATTTTTAAAATCAATTCAGCACGTTGTTTAGCATCAAAATTAACCTTCTCCGAAGATGGAAGAGGCAACAAATCAATAGGTGCACGAGGTAGGAAACCATACACAACTTCAAAAGGGCACATCTTACTAGTAGAATGCAATGAACGATTATAAGCAAATTCAATATGAGGCAAGCATTCCTCCCACATTTTCTTATTATTCTTCAAAACAGCCCTAAGCATAGTAGACAACGTTCTATTGACTACTTCAGTTTGTCCATCAGTTTGTGGGTGACAAGTAGTACTAAAAAGCAGTTTAGTCCCCAACTTAGCCCATAAACATCTCCAAAAGTGGCTAAGAAATTTAGTATCACGATCTGAAACAATAGTAATTGGCACACCATGCAAGCGAATAATTTCACGAAAGAACAAATCAGCAACATTAACAGCATCATCGCTTTTATGACATGGTATAAAGTGTGCCATTTTCGAGAATCTATCCACGACAACAAATATGCTATCCCTCCCCTTCTTTGTTCGAGGTAAACCTAAAACAAAGTCCATAGATATATCCTCCCAAGGAACACTAGGTACAGGTAACGGCATATATAAACCATGAGGATTGAGTCGTGACTTAGCTTTTTGACATGTAGTGCAGCGAGCAATAAAACGCTCAACATCCCGTCTCATCTTTGGCCAAAAGAAATGTGTAGCAAGTACGTCCTCCGTCTTCTTCACGCCAAAGTGTCCCATTAATCCTCCTCCATGCGCCTCCTGCAACAACAAAAGACGAACGGAGCTAGCTGGAATACATAGCTTGTTAGCACGAAACACAAATCCATCGTTAACGACGAACTTGTTCCACATTCTTCCTTCTTTACAATTCTGCATTACATCTTTAAAATCAGCATCATGCACATATTGATCTTTGATGGTCTCCAAACCAAATATTTTGAAGTCAAGTTGTGAAAGCATAGTATAGCGATGAGACAATGCATCAGCAATAACATTTTCTTTTCCCTTCTTGTGTTTAATGACATAAGGGAAAGTCTCAATGAATTCAACCCATTTAGCATGTCTACTATTCAGTTTAGCTTGACTTTTAATATGTTTCAAAGATTCATGATCAGAATGTATAACAAATTCTTTGGGCCATAAATAATGTTGCCATGTTTCTAAAGTCCGAACAAGAGCATATAATTCTTTATCATAAGTAGAATAATTCAGACTAGGCCCACTCAATTTTTCAGAAAAGTATGCAACAGGTTTGCCATCTTGTAATAACACACCTCCTAATCCAATTCCACTAGCATCACATTCAAGCTCAAAAGTCTTATTAAAATCAGGAAGTTGGAGTAAAGGAGCATGTGTCAACTTATCTTTCAATACCGTGAAGGCTTCTTCCTGTGCGGTACCCCAAACAAAAGGCACATCCTTCTTTGTAAGCTCGTTGAGAGGTGCAGCAATGGTGCTGAAATCTCTCACAAAACGCCTATAGAATCCAGGGAGGCCAAGAAAACTCCTCACTTGTGTGACCGTTTTGGGCTGCGGCCAACTCTCAATAGCTTCAATCTTGGCTTTGTCAACTTCAATTCCCTGTGGAGTAACAACATAGCCAAGAAAAGATACTCGGTCGGTGCAAAAGGTGCACTTCCCAAGGTTACCAAACAAACGTGCATCACGTAGAGCAATAAAAACAACACGTAAATGTTCCAAATGTTCTTCCAAAGATCTGCTATAAATCAGTATGTCATCAAAGTAAACTACCACAAATCGTCCAATGAAAGCACGTAAAACTTCGTTCATTAATCTCATGAAAGTACTAGGTGCATTAGTTAACCCAAAAGGCATGACTAACCACTCATATAATCCAAACTTAGTTTTAAATGCTGTTTTCCATTCATCTCCCAATTTCATACGAATTTGATGATAGCCACTACGCAAATCAACTTTGGAGAATATTGTAGAGCCACTCAATTCATCAAGCATATCATCTAGCCTAGGAATAGGATGACGATAACGAATAGTAATATTATTAATGCCTCTACAATCAACACACATACGTGATGTACCATCCTTTTTCGGCACTAGAATAATAGGAACAGCACAAGGACTAAGGGATTCGCGTATATAACCTTTGTCGAGAAGCTCTTGTACTTGACGCATAATCTCCTTCGTCTCCTCTGGATTGGTACGGTATGGTGCACGGTTTGGCAGTGAAGCACCGGGAATTAAGTCAATCTGATGCTCAATCCCTCGAATAGGCGGTAATCCCGGTGGCACGTCTTGTGGAAAAACGTCAGCGAACTCCTGCAAAATGTTAGTGACAGCATGAGGCAAAGAGGAAGGCACGTCCTCGAATGAAAATAATGCCTCTTTGCACACAAAAGCATAGCAAACAGATTTGCTGAAATCTAGCTCATCAATATCAGATTTGGTGGCAAATAAACATGCACTTTTCAATTTAATTTCAGAAGCAACACTAGATGGTTTATTATTAGGCTTCATTTGTTGCTCAAATTCTTTTGCCACAATCTGATTTTCACTCTTATTCTTCACCTGTTGTGCTTTATTAGCTCTATTAATATCATCTTTCAAAATGGAATCAGGAGTCATAGGAAGCAAAGTAATATTTTTATCCTTATGAACAAGAGTATAGTGATTGTTTCTACCATGGTGTACAGAATTTTTATCAAATTGCCATGGTCTACCAAGTAATAAGGAACATGCTTGCATAGGTACCACATCACAATCAACATAATCAGCATATGTAGAGATAGTAAAATGCACACGAACAGTACGTGTTACCTTAACCTTGCCGCTGTTGTTGAACCATTGGATGTAGTAAGGATGTGGATGTGGTCTTGTGGTGAGAGAAAGCTTCTCCACCATCTCCATGCTAGCCAAGTTGTTGCAGCTCCCTCCGTCTATTATGACGCGCACAGAACGTTCCTTCACAACTCCCTTGGTATGGAACAAATTGTGCCTCTGATTTTGCTCAGCTTGTGTGACCTGCACACTCAAAACACGTTGAGCAACTAAACATTCATACCTGTCAGCGTCTTCAGGAGCCATGTATTGCGTCTCATGATCAGAATCATCTCCACCATGTTCTTCACGTGTAATAAGAGCCAATGTCTCCTGATCATAGTCACTAGCGGACTCATATCCACCATCCGCGGTAGCAATCATCACACGTGTGTTTTTTGCATTCCCTCGCATAATGACCTCCTCCCTTACAACGACGACAAATAATATCACTTGTGTGCCCTGTTGATGCCATGGAAGAAGAAGAACGCTGTGCAGGCCCCGCAGGTGCGCTCTTGGCAGATAATGGTGGTTGTGCCTGTTTTCTTGTATCACGGCTGGAGGTGGCACCGGATGGAGGTGCTGGTGCAGTTGAAGTAGAAGATGCACGTGGTGTCCATGATGAAGGTCGGCCAGCAGAAAAGTTAGTTCGCCCCAATGCTTGTCGATCCTGCACTTCACGTTCAGCTTTACAAGCAAGATGGAATAAACGAGTGATATTAGTATACTCCTTATAGTCTAGAATGGTCTGAATCTCTCTATTTAATCCACCCAGAAAACGTGCAAGCATAGCTTCATTCTCCTCAACAATACCACATCTAATCATGCCAGTTTGTAATTCCTGATAATATTCTTCTACAGAATTTTTTCCTTGTCTTAAGCGCTGTAATTTTTGAAGCAATTCACGTTGATAATATGGTGGAACCCAACGCGTACGCATAGCAGTTTTCAAAGCAGCCCAAGTAGTTGGAATAGGATACAATCTACAATGTTCAGACCACCATACACATGCAAAACTAGTGAAAGCACAAACAACAGCAGCAACTCGTCTCTCCTCAGGATATTGTAAACATGTAAATCGTTGTTCAGTTTCTAACTCCCAAGTAAGATATATATCAGGAACATATCTACCCTCAAATGGTGGAATATTCAATTTCAGTTTAGGAATATGGACATCATCTCGTACCTGAGGTGGTGGTGCAGGCCTACCATTACGAATATATACCTGAGGTCGACCTGCTGGTGGTGGTGCTGGTGGCTGCTCATAGATCTGATTTTGATCAACCTCATCCTCATAATCGCCCGCATACTCATCATCCTCCTGGGTACCAGCAACAGCAGTAGCAGGAGCCACAGAAGTATCAACAGCAGCACCAACAGTTTGGCCAAACGCAAGAGGAACACGGCTCGCTCGGCGAAGGTCTATTTCGCGACGTGGAGGTAGTCGTTGTTGTTGTTGTTGGAGAGGTGCGTTAGGTGCAGCGGGTGGTGGTGGTGGAAGACGCGCGAGCAATTCATTAAATCTGTTATCGAGCTTTGTTTCGAACATCTTCTCAAGGCCAGTGATCTTCTCCATGGCCTCTTCAAAATTGTTCAGCACATCTTGCACCTGTTCAGTCATCATTTGCTGAAACTTATCATGAAGCTCCTTGTTCGATAAATTCTCCCAGTCAATCTCGTCGGCTTGTGATCCTGGCATGGTTAGCAGCAATAGAAACACACAAGATATGATCCTACAAACTACGAACAAGTGGTGGTGGTGGGTGTCACAAATCCGTCAAGCAAAACTCAAATTCTTACCAGTTCTTACCCAGCAACAGGCAGTGATCGGCAACCGTTGTAGTCAAAACTCTCAAAGCTTGGATAGAGCGATTACCAGGGAGAGTCAAACGCACGACGTAGATGTATGTGGAGCTGGGAAGGCTTATACTATGGTAGCAAAAAGGGTCAGCAATAATCAATTCAGAGATGCAAAGTTGAATAAACGCTCAACGACGGTACTGTGCTGGTCCTAGGCTAGACTGTGCTAGAGACGCGAGCCTAGAACACCAACAAAATCACGGCGCGGCACGTAAACAAGGGAAAAGCACACTCTGAAAAAAAAATTTCGCTTTTTTTTTTGCGCTCTTTTTTTTTTGCGCTGCTTTTTTTTTTGCTAAAAATCACTATAATGGCGAGTGTCTCAAAACTCTTCCTAGCTCAAACTGACAGGATGGGCACGAAATTTTTCGACCAATTTTTTTTTTTTGACTGCCCGGACCCAAAAACTGGAAACGGGTCAAAAAAACTTCCTATAATGGCACCTGTCTCAAAACACTCAGAATCACCTAAAAATAGGATAGCCAGAAATTTTTTCGAAAAATGCGTTTTCGAAAAATTTTGGGCCTAAACGGAGCGTGGCTACCCGACTTTTTTTTTTCC
>NC_041387.1:279137124-279195732 GCF_002162155.2 Triticum dicoccoides | reverse complement strand
GGTTATTGACCACGCCGGAGCACGATCAACCTGACCACGAGGGTCTGTTTCCTGCGAGCAAATGAAGAACAAGCAAGAAACTAAGATTGCAATCTGGATATTGCGAATATAAGATGAAAGCTTTATTGATCAAGGTGGGGTTCTGTGACGCCTTTGTCTGGTCGTTGAACACAAACGAAGTACGCGAAGTTGCAGCTATGGCGAACTTTTAATCTAAACAAAACCCAAAGTCTAAACGATGCCCTAAGGGCTGTATATATGGAGGAAGAGGGGGGGAATTTCGTGGCCCTTGGTGGAGGGGTCCAAAATCAACCCTATCTCTTGTTTCCCCACACATACGGACTCTAAAAATAGCCTATACTTATGTATTTCGAAATTACATGGGCCTGGCCCAATAATAAGGTGACGCAACACCTAAAACAGCCTCGGGACGAAATTTATGAAGTGGCATCTTGTATATTTCGTCCAAGGCTTCATGCACCCATTATGGTGGCTTCAAAGTCCTGAAATCATCACTTGTAACTCCGTTCTTGTTCCCCTTGCGCATGCCATCATCTCCATGCTTGTTCTTGCTCCAATGTTCATCCTTCTCCAAGCTAGGCCCTTCATTTGTAAGCAAAACAAATGTATCCAATTTAGGCAGCATCATATTCTCATGAACATTAAAATCATTACCAAGAAACGAAAGTACCTGGTAATTTAGTTGGCGTGCACGAGCTCTAGTAATTGGTCCAGTATGTATAGCAGCAGGGGCTGTGGGTGTAACAATTGTATTGATGTCCTCATCAATATACTTTAACTGAGATGTCGGAAAACATAAACCATTACGTTGTCTCCCTTGCCCAACGTCAACTCTTTTAGCATGTCATACTTAATGAGTGCTTCACAATCATAAAAGATGTCAAGGATAATATATTTATATGTGAACCCCTCTTTCCTTATCACTTCCTATTAATTGCAACGATGACCAAGGCTACGTTCATCAACTCTCAACAATTTTTATGCCTCATACTTTCTATGTGTGAAGTTATCACTATCCATAAGATCAATATGAACTCTTTTGTTCTTTCTACTTTCTCAAGATCATAGCAACATAGCAAAGCCCTTGACTCAACACTAATCTTTATTATAGATAGCACACGGACTCAATTACATAAAGGGATCACAAAGCAAAACTCAAAGCTACTTGATATCAAAACTTCAAACTAAAAGATCAAGATACTACTAAAAGGATCGAACTAAATAAAGCGGTAAAAATAGGAGTGTGATGGTGATACAATACCGGGGCACCTCCCCCAAGCTTGGCAGTTGCCAAGGGGAGTACCCATACCCATGTGATTTTTCCTTCGGAGGTGATGGAGGTGGTGATGATGACGATGGATAATCGCACATCGAGCGTAAAAGCTCCTCCAACTTGTGGATAATGCCCTTGAGCCCAACAATATGATCTTTCAACAAAATATTCTCCTGTGTGATATACTTGTTCAGTATGCGGGCTAACTCAATCATCTTGAAAGCTTCAATCTCTGTTGGAGTGAAAAGGTTAGGTAAAGGTTGAGGGATGTCTTCTTCTTTCACCACCGGAGCTTGGACCTCCATGGCCTTCTTGATCCCTTCATCCTTGTTGATCTCTTCTGGTTCCTCTCTTTTTAACTCTATCTTCAATCCAAGCATCCTTGTCTTCGTTGTTGGAGGAGGGAGAAGTCATGGTGCTCTAAATCTGCAACAGAAACGGCTCGAAACGAAAACAGAGGATATTTGCATGATACGGTGGTCAAAACCTTCGGGAGTATATATAATGAATTTTTACCCACCAAAATACGTAACATACAAGAAAATGGAGTCCGGGAGGCACATGAGGTGCCCACGAGACAGGGGGCGCGCCCTATAGGGGGGGCGCCCTCCTCTCTCATGGGAGCCTTGTGTCCCTTTTGGACAACTTATTTCTTCCTAAAATCATTAAATAATCCAAAACTGATAAAAATTGCCATTAGAGTTGTTTTGGAGTCGGTTTACTTACCGTACCACATACCTATGCCTTTTCGGAGTCTGGAACGTTCTGGAAAGTGTCTCTTATGTATTCCTCAGGGGTTATGGTTTCAATAATATTAGTTTCAACATTGATAGGATTACCTAAAATATAATGTTTAATTCTTTGACCGTTTACCACCCTCGGATTTGTGCCTTCGAAGTTGTTGATTTTTATAGCACCAGAACGATAGACCTCCTCGATAACGTAGGGACCTTCCCATTTTGAGAGAAGTTTTCCTGCAAAAAATCTTAAACGAAAGTTGAACAATAACACATAATCTCCTATGTTAAACTCACGCTTTTGTATCCTCTTATCGTGCCAGCGTTTGACTTTTTCTTTGAAAAGCTTGGCATTCTCATATGCTTGGGTTCTCCATTCATCAAGTGAGCTAATATCAAATAACCTTTTCTCACTGGCAAGTTTGAAGTCATAATTGAGCTCTTTAATAGCCCAATATGCTTTATGTTCAAGTTCAAGAGGTAAATGACATGCTTTTCCATAAACCATCTTATATGGAGACATACCCATAGGGTTTTTGTATGCAATTCTAAAGGCCCATAATGCATCATCAAGTTTTTTGGACCAATTCTTTCTAGATCTATTCATAGTCTTTTGCAAAATTAATTTGAGCTCTCTATTTCTCAACTCTACTTGACCACTAGACTGCGGGTGATAAGGAGATGCGATTCTATGATTAACATCATACTTAGCGAGCATCTCACGGAAAGCACCGTGAATAAAGTGTGAACCACTATCAGTCATAAGATATCTAGGGACTCCAAACCTCGGAAAAATAACTTCTTTAAGCATTTTAATAGAAGTGTAATGATCAGCACTACTAGTTGGAATAGCTTCTACCCACTTAGTAACGTAATCAACAGCAACTAAAATATGTGTATAACCATTGGAGGCAGGAAAAGGTCCCATATAATCAAAGCCCCAAACATCAAATGGTTCAATAATAAGAGAATAATTCATAGGCATTTCTTGACATCTACTGATGTTACCTATTCTTTGACATTCATCACAAGATAAGACAAACTTACGAGCATTTTTGAAAAGAGTAGGCCAATAAAAACCAGATTGTAATACCTTGTGTGCAGTTCTATCTCCAGCGTGGTGTCCTCCATAGGATTCAGAGTGACACTTGCGTAGGATTTGTTCCTGTTCCTGCCTAATAATACCATCTACTCCTTCTTTATAAAGGTGTGGATCATCCCAGAAATAATGTCTTAAATCATAAAAGAACTTTTTCTTTTGCTGCTATGTGAAACTAGGCGGTATATATTTAGCAACAATGTAATTAGCATAATCAGCATACCAAGGAGCAGTACGAGAAGCATTGACGACCGCTAATTGTTCATCAGGAAAGCTATCATTAATAGGCAGTGGGCCATCAAGAACATTCTCTAGCCTAGACAAGTTGTCTCCAACGGGGTTCTCAGCTCCCTTTCTATCAATAATATGCAAGTCAAATTCTTGGAGCAAGAGAACCCATCTAATGAGTCTAGGCTTAGCATCTTTCTTTTCCATAAGATATTTAATAGCAGCATGATCAGTGTGAATAGTAACTTTGGAATCAACAATATAAGGTCTAAACTTATCACATGCAAACACAACTGCTAAGAACTCTTTTTGAGTAGTAGCTTAATTTCTCTGGGCAGTATCAAGAGTCTTACTAGCATACTGGATAACATTCAATTTCTTATCGACTCTTTGCCCTAAAACAACACCTATAGCATAATCACTAGCATCGCACATAATTTCAAAAGGTAAATTCCAATCCGGTGGCTGAACAATAGGTGCAGTGATCAAAGCTTTCTTGAGTGTTTCAAATGCTTCTACACAATCATCATCAAAGACAAAAGGAATATCTTCTTGCAATAAATTAGTTAGAGGCCTAGAGATTTTAGAAAAGTCCTTAATGAACCTCCTATAAAAGACGGCATGACCAAGGAAACTTCTTATACCTTTTATGTCCTTGGGACATGGCATCTTTTCAATAGCATCAACTTTGGCTTTATCAACTTCAATACCTCCCTCGAAGATCTTGTGCCCCAAGACAATGCCTTCATTAACCATAAAGTGACACTTTTCCCAATTCAGGATGAGACTAGTGTCTTCGCATCTCTGCAAAACTCGATCAAGGTTGCTCAAACAATCATCAAAAGAGGATCGATAGACGGAGAAGTCATCCATGAATACCTCACAAATCTTTTCACAAAAATCAGAAAATATAGCCATCATGCATCTTTGAAAGGTAGCAGGTGCATTACATAAACCAAAAGGCATACGTCTATAAGCAAAGGTACCAAAAGGGCAAGTAAAAGTAGTTTTAGATTGGTCCACCGCTGATACAGGTATCTGAGAGAAGCCAGAATAACCATCTAGAAAGCAAAAATGTGTGTGTTTGGATAGCCTTTCTAGCATTTGATCAATAAAAGGTAAAGGGTAATGATCTTTCTTAGTAGCTTTATTTAACTTATGGAAATCAATTACCATCCTATAACCTGTAATAATTCTTTGCGGGGTCAATTCATCTTTATCATTAGGAACAACGGTAATACCCCCCTTTTTAGGGACACAATGGACAGGGCTTACCCATTCACTATCAGCAACGGGATAAATAATACCTACCTCAGGGAGCTTTAGTATCTCCTTTCTTACCACTTCCTTCATTTTGGGATTTAATCGTCTTTGAGGATCTCTAACTGGTTTGGCATCTTTCTCCACTGAAATTTTGTGTTGACATAATGTGGGACTAATGCCCTTAAGATCATCCAGAGTATATCCAATAGCAGCTCGGTGCTTCTTCAGAGTTTTCAATAATCTTTCTTCTTCTTTCTCTGAAAGGTTAGCACTAATAATAACAGGATATATTTCTTTTCCATCAAGATAAGCATACTTAAGATTATCAGGTAAGGGTTTGAGTTCAAACACGAGATGACCCTTGGGTGGAGGGGGATCCCCAAGAATTTCAACGGGAAGGTTATGTTTCAGCATAGGCTCCTATTTAAGGAACACTTCATCTATTTCTTCCCTTTCCTTCATAAACATATCGTTTTCATGGTCTAGCAAATATTGTTCTAACGGATCAGTTGGAGGAACAACAATGGAAGCAAGACCAATAATTTCATCCTTATTAGATAGTTCCCTTTCACGAGGTTGTCTACTAAACTTGGAAAAATTAAACTCATGAGACGTACCATCTATGCCAACAGTGACAACCTTCCTCTTACAGTCAATCTTAGCACTAGCAGTATTCAAGAAGGGTCTACCATAAATAATGGGACAAAAATCATCTTGTGGGGAACAAAGAACAAGAAAATCAGCAGGGTATTTAATCTTCCCACACAAGACTTCAACATCTCTAACAATCCCAATAGGTTTAATGGTGTCCCTATTAGCAAGCTTAATAGTAACATCAATGTCTTCTAATTCAACAGGTGCAATATCGTGCATAATTTATTTATAAAGATCATAAGGTATCGCATTAGCACTAGCACCCATATCACATAAACCATGATAACAATGATCTCCAATTTTAACAAAAATAACAGGCGTGCCTACAACAGGTCTACGTGTCTTAGTATCGGGTCTAGCAATATTAGCAGTTTCACCCAAGAAAGAGATAACATGCCCATCTAAATCCTCATCCAAGAGATCTTTAATCATAGCAATACCAGGTTGAACATTAATTTTCTCAGGAGGTGTATAGGTCCTAGTATTACTGTTACGAACAACAGTCGAAGCTTTAACATGATCTTTTATCCTAACAGGAAAAGGAGGTTTTTCGACATAAGCAGTAGGAATAATAGGATCACTATATGTAATAGTCTTCTCTTCGACTGTAATAGGTGCAACTACTTTCACTTCAATAGGAGGATTATATTTAAACCACTTCTCTTTAGGGAGATCAACGTGAGTAGCAAAAGTTTCACAAAAAGTAGCTACTATCTCAGAGTCAAGTCCTTACTTAGAGCTAAATCCACGGAAAGCTTCCATAAAAGATTTAACACAATCGAACTTAGGTGTCATACCTGACTCCTTACCATCGTCGGTACCCCAATCTTTAGAGTTGCGTTTAATTCTTTCCAATAAGTCCCATTTGAATTCAATAGTCTTCAGCATATAGGAACCAGCACAGGAAGTATCGACCAAGTTGCGATTATCAAGAGAAAGCCGAGCATAAAAATTCTGAATAATCATTTCCCGAGAGAGCTCATGATTGGGGCAGGAATACAACATTGACTAAAGCCTACCCCAAGCTTGAGCGATGCTTTCTCCTTCGCGAGGCTAGAAATTATATATGTAATTACGATCATGATGAACAAGATGCATAGGATAGAACTTCTGGTGAAATTCCAACTTCAATTGCTTATAATTCCAATATCTCGTATCATCACATAGCCTATACCATGTCATTGCATCTCCCTTCAAAGATAAAGGGAAGACCTTACTTTTCACAACATCATCGGGAAAACCTGCAAGCTTAAATAATCCACAAACTTCATACACAAAGATAAGGTGTAAGTCGGGATGCAATGTTCCGTCTCCTGCAAAAGGATTAGCTAGCAGTTTTTCTATCATACCCGAAGGAATCTCAAAGTGAATATTTTCATAAGGTTCAGTAGGTTGAGGTGCATCTCTTTGCTCTTCTGGTTGGGGTGAAGATGCCCCAAACAAGCCCCTCAAAGGATTAGTTTCCATAGTGACAAGTGACAGAAAATTACAACACACTATATAAATCTTTCCTTACCAAGTTCCACTCACCAAGAGCGCTATGCTCCCCGGCAACGTCGCCAGAAAAGACTCTTGATAACCCACAAGTATAGGGGATCTATCGTAGTCCTTTCGATAAGTAAGAGTGTCGAACCCAACGAGGAGCAGAAGGAAATGATAAGCGGTTTTCAGTAAGGTTTTCTCTGCAAGCACTAAAATAGTAGGTGACAGATAGTTTTGTGATAAGATAAATAGTAATGAGAAAAAAGTAAATAAAGTAAACAAAGTGCAGCAAGGTGGCCCAATCCTTTATGTAGAAAAGGATAAGCCTGGACAAATTCTAATAATGAAGAAGGAGCTCCCGAGGACACATTGGGAATTATCGTCAAGCTAGTTTTCATCACGTTCATAAGATTCGCGTTCGGTACTTTGATAATTTGATATGTGGGTGGAACGGCACTTGGGTACTGCCCTAACATGGACAAGAATCCCACTTCTGATTAACCCCTATTGCAAGCATCCGCAACTACAAAAAGGAGTATTAAGGTAAACCTAACCACCTCATTAAACATATGGGTCCATATCAACCCCTAACGAAGCAACGCATAAACTAGGGTTTAATCTTATGTCACTCTAGCAACCCATCATCTACTTATTAATTCCCTATGCCTTCCTCTAGGCCCGAATGATGGTGAAGTGTCATGTAGTCAACGTTCACATAACACCACTAGAGGAGAGACAACATACATCTCATCAAAATATCGAACGAATACCAAATTCACATGACTACTAATAGCAAGACTTCACCCATGTCCTCAGGAACAAACGTAACTACTCACAAAGAATATTCACGTTCATAATCAGAGGAGTAATAATATGCATAAAGGATCTGAACATATGATCTTCCACCAAGTAAACCAAATAGCATCAACTACAAGGAGTAATCAACACTACTAGCAACCCATAGGTACCAATTTGTGGTTTTGATACAAGATTGGATACAAGAGATGAACTAGGGTTTTGAGAGGAGATGGTGCTGGTGAAGATGTTGATGGAGATTGACCCCCTCTCGATGAGAGGATCGTTGGTGATGACGTTGGTGATGATTTCCCCCTCCCAGAGGGAAGTGTCCCGACAGAACAGCTCCGCCAGAGCCCTAGATTGATTCCGCCAAGGTTCCGCCTCGTGGGGGCGGAGTTTCGTCCCGTAAGCTTGCCCACGATTTTTTCCAGGACAAAACCCTTCATGTAGCAGAAGATGGACGCCGAAAGCCCACCAGGGGGCCCAGGAGATAGGGGGTCGCGCCCTACAGGGGGGCGCGCCCCCTGTCTCCTGGACAGGGTGTCGGCCCACTGGCCTATTTCTTTTGCCCATAAATTCTTATTAAATCCAAAAAGTTGTTTCGTGGAGTCTCGTCCAACGTTTGCTCCTTTTCCAGCCAGAATTCCAGCTGCCGGCATCCCTCCTCTTCATGGTAAACCTTGCAAAATAAGAGAGAATAGCCATAAGTATTGAGATATAATGTGTAATAACAACCCATAATGCAATAAATATTGATATAAAAGCATGATGCAAAATGGACGTATCAAGATGGTGGAGAAGCTCTCTCTCACCACAAGACGACATCCACATCCTTACTACATCCAATGGTTCAACAACAATGGCAAGGTTAAGGTAACACGTACTATTCGTGTGCATTTTAGTATCTCTACATATGTTGATTATTTTGATTGTGATGTGGTACCTATGCAAGCATGTTCCTTATTACTTGGTAGACCATGGCAATTTGATAAAAATTCTGTACACCATGGTAGAAATAATCAGTATACTCTTGTTCATAAGGATAAAAATATTACTTTGCTTCCTATGACTCCTGATTCCATTTTGAAAGATGATATTAATAGAGCTAATAAAGCAAAATAGGAGCAGAATAAGAGTGAAAATCAGATTGTGGCAAAAGAATTTGAGCAACAAATGAAGCCTAATAATAAACCATCTAGTGTTGCTTCTGAATTAAATTGAAAAGTGCATGTTTATTTGCCACCAAATCTAATATTGATGAGCTAGATTTCAACAAATCTGTTTGCTATGCTTTTGTGTGCAAAGAGGCATTATTTTCATTCGAGGACGTGCCTTCCTCTTTGCCTCCTGCTATCACTAACATTTTGCGGGAGTTCGCTGACGTCTTTCCACAAGACGTGCCACCGGGATTACCACCTATTCGAGGGATTGAGCATCAGATTGACTTAATTACGGTGCTTCACTGCCAAACCGTGCGCCATACCGTACCAATCCAGAGGAGACAAAGGAGATTACGCGTCAAGGACAAGAGCTTCTCGACAAAGGTTATATACGTGAATCCCTTAGTCCTTGTGTTATTCCTATAATTCTAGTGCCGAAAAATGATGGTACATCGCATATGTGTGTTGATTGTAGAGGCATTAATAATATTACTATTCGTTATCGTCATCCTATTCCTAGGCTAGATGATATGCTTGATGAATTGAGTGGCTCTACAATATTCTCCAAAGTTGATTTGCATAGTGGATACCATCAAATTCGTATGAAATTGGGGGATGAATGGAAAACAGGATTTAAAACTAAGTTTGGATTATATGAGTGGTTAGTGATGGCTTTTGGGTTAACTAATGCACCCAGTACTTTCATGAGATTAATGAACGATGAGTGGGCCTAGTCTGAATTATTCTACTTATGATAAAGAATTATATGCTCTTGTTCGGACTTTAGAAACATGGCAACATTATTTATGGCCCAAAGAATTTGTTATACATTCTGATCATGAATCTTTAAAACATATTAAAAGTCAAGCTAAACTGAATCGTAGACATGCTAAATGGGTTGAATTCATTGAGACTTTCCCTTATGTCATTAAACACAAGAAGGGTAAAGAAAATGTTATTGCTGATGCATTGTCTCGTCGCTATACTATGCTTTCACAACTTGACTTCAAAATATTTGGTTTGGAGACCATCGAAGATCAATATGTGCATGATGCTGATTTTAAAGATGTATTGCAGAATTGTAAAGAAGGAAGAACATGGAACAAGTCCATCATTAATGATGGATTTGTGTTCTGTGCTAACAAGCTATGCATTCCAGCTAGCTCCGTTCGTCTTTTGTTGTTGCAGGAGGCGCATGGAGGAGGACTAATGGGACACTTTGGCGTGAAGAAGACGGAGGACGTACTTGCTACACATTTCTTTTGGCCAAAGATGAGACAGGATGTTGAGTGCTTTGTTGCTTGCTGCACTACATGTCAAAAAGCTAAGTCACGACTCAATCCTCATGGTTTATATATGCCTTTGCCTATACCTAGTGTTCCTTGGGAGGATATATCTATGGATTTTGTTTTAGGTTTACCTCGAACAAAGAAGGGGAGAGATAGCATATTTGTTGTCGTGGATAGATTCTTGAAAATGGCACACTTTATACCATGTCATAAAAGCGATGATGTTGTTAATGTTGCTGATTTGTTCTTCCGTGAAATTATTCGCTTGCATGGTGTGCCAAATACTATTGTTTAAGATCGTGATGCTAAATTTCTTAGCCACTTTTAAAGATGTTTATGGGTTAAGTTGGGGACTAAACTGCTTTTTAGTACTACTTGTCACCCCCAAACTGATGGACAAACTGAAGTAGTCAATAGAACATTGTCTACTATGCTTAGGGCTTTTTTGAAGAATAATAAGAAAATGTGGGAAGAATGCTTGCCTCATATTGAATTTGCTTATAATCGTTCATTACATTCTACCACTAAGATGTGCCCTTTTGAAATTGAGTATGGTTTCCTACCTCGTGCACCTATTGATTTTTTGCCTCTTCCATCTTCGGAGAAGGTTAATTTTGATGCTAAACTACATGCTGAATTGATTTTAAAAATGCATGAGTTAACTAAGGAAAACATTGAACGTATGAATGCTAAATATAAACTTGTTGGAGATAAAGGCAGAAAACATGTTGTGTTTGCACCTGGAGATCTTGTTTGGTTACATTTGTGATGAGGACATGACTACCTTGGATACGACGAAAAATATTGCATACATGCATATTTGTCAGGTGACTTCTAGTGCAAACTATTCAATAATCTATTTATGTTATCCAGAACAAAAATACTTCACACACTTTTGTGTTTTGTCTAATTGCAGGTGTATGTGATATTTGTACAATTCACATATGAAGATAAGGGAGAAAGAGATGTTTAAGTGCTGTTCAAAAAGTTCTTTCACGTCACTTTTGGGCCAAGAGAAGATAGAGTCCAAGTCTCTCACGTTTTGGATTCAGATTCGGACTACACAGACATACCTGACTCAAAACGCCAACAACTTTTTCATACGGACTCCGAATTGGGTGATTCGTTTTTTGTTGGATTCTAGATTTCGTGCTCTTTGCAGCCCAATTGGATTCACCTTCAAATTCGTCCGGAGCATTGAGATATAGACGAAACAATCAGACGCTACAGCAGAATCCGAGTCAAACAACAAGTCCAAAGGTGTTGCATCACCTCCACTTGGGCCCATTGGCCTTGTACGACCTAGGGTTAGTTTTAGGCTGCCTTGGGACATCCTCCCACCTCCTAGGCCGCCACCCCTTGCTCCTATATAAGTAGATCTATCTAGTAGCTTTTCCCTTGGGATTTGTTTAGTTAAAAGTTAGCCATTGCAACTTCGTGTACTTCGTTTGTGTCCAATGACCAGACCAAGACCGCTTCCGGATCCCCACCATTATCAATACTTCATATATATTTGCAATATTCATATTGCTTTATCATATTCTTGCTCGTTCTTCGATTGCTTGCAGGAATAGACCTTCGTGGTCAGGCTGACCATGCTTACAGCATCGTCAGTAACCTCAGGAGATTGGTTTAGCGATTGCTAAGGCGTAACGTTGTGCACGTTTGTAGTCGGATTGTCAAAGTCGTCTCCACCAAATTGTTAGTTATCATCTCATCGAAAGATCGGGACCCTCGCCTCTATCAAGTGGTATCAGTTTTCAAGTTGCTCGGTGAGAATTTCTAGTTTTCCCTAGATTAGATTTATTTTCTTACCTATTGTCCAAGAAAAAGCCACAAAAAAGTTAGATCTATTCATCCTTTGTCCAAGCCAGTCTGAGCCTTTGCATTTTTCTTTTCATTGTTTGCTTTATTGAATTATCGATTGCATCGCCGTGTCGAGTTGCTGGATTTAGTGTCTAGTTCCTTTAGAGTTTTGAGTTCTGTTCACATTAGTCACGCCGTCGCTGCATCGTTATCCCTTCCGCTGTCCATTATCCCATCCATCAATTTTCACCATGTGTTACGCACTGTTTGTTGTCATAATCATAGTTGAGGTCATTCACATGTTCGCCTGATCCAATCTGCATCTTATCTAGCTTGTCTTGGAAAGAGGGAGAAAAAAAAAGATAGAGAAAAAAAGAAAAAAAAGAAAGAGAAAAAAAGTCAGAGAAAAAAAAGTTAGAGAAAAAGAAAAAAAAGAAAAAAAAAGAAAAAAAAAGTGTGAGAAAAAAAAGAGAAGAGAAAAAAAACAAAATTCGGATCTATCTAGACTCAATCTCGTAGTTGAATTCGGACTGGAATCTGTTTTGTGCACTGTTCAGTAAAAAAGGCATAACTTCCTCATACGAACTCCGTTTTGGCTCCACAAGTACTCAAATTAAAGCTAGAGACTAGACGCATCTGAATAGTTGCAAAAGCTAGTTCAATATTTCGCGTCTCAAAATCAGCTTCTAAATAGGTTTTGCCCTCCGAAGTTCACGCACATAGTTTGTTCCAGTTTTTCAGGCCAGTTTTAGAATTCTTTGACTCCTGATATCAATTCAGAATTGAGTGATTCTTTTTGCATTGGAAAGCTTGAGTTAGTAGCAAACTTTTCAAGAGGAAAGTTGGAGAGAGAGTTGTTATATATCCTGCTTGGCAGTTGTTATTCATCATTATCTTTACTGCCGTTGTGTTCTTCACTTATATCTTGCTGTCCAGAGCTACTTATCCTTCATTGATGCTAGTTGTGCTATGCCGTGACCTCATTAGTGTTCTAGGCTCGCGTCTCTAGTCCGGTCTAGCCTAGGACCAGCACAGTACCGTCGTTGAACGTTTATTCAACATTGCATCTTCGAAATGATTATTGCTAATCTTTTGCTACCATATATAGCCAATGATGAGGACATGACTACCTTGGATATGACCAAAAATATTGCATATATGCATATTTGTCAGGTGATTTCTAGTGCAAACTATTCAACAATCTATTTATGTTATCCAGAACAAAAATACTTCACACACTTTTGTGTTTTGTCTAATTGCAGGTGTATGGGACATTTGTACAATCCACATATGAAGATAAGGAAGAAAGAGATGTTTATTTGCTGTCCAAAAAGTTCTCTCATGTCACTTTTGGCCCAAGAGAAGATAGAGTCCAAGTCTCTCACGTTCGGATTCAGATTCGGACTGCACAAACATACCTGACTCAAAACGCACACAAGTTTTTCATACGGACTCTGAATTGGGTGATTCTTTTTTTGTTGGAAACTAGATTTCGTGCACTTTCCAACCCAATTGGAATCACCTTCAAATTCGTCCGTTGTGGACGAAACAATCTGATGCTGCAGCAGAATCCGAGTCAAACTACAAGTCCAAAGGTGTTACATCACCTCCACTTGGGCCCATTGGCCTTGTACGACCTAGATTTAATTTTAGGCTGCCTTGGGACGTCCTCCCACCTCCTTGGCCGCCACCCCTTGCTCCTATATAAGTAGATCCATCTAGTAGCTTTTCCTTGGGATTTGTTTAGTTAAAAGTTAGCCATTACAACTTCGTGTACTTGGTTTGTGTCCAACGACCAGACCAAGACCGCTTACGGATCCCCACCTTTATCAATACTTCATATATACTCGCAATATTCAGATTGCTTTTATCATATTCTTGCTTGTTCTTCGATTGCTTGCAGGAATAGACCTTCGTGGTCAGGTTGATTGTGCTCCAGCGTGGTCAATAACCTCTCGGAGTTGGTTTAGCGATTGCTAAGGCGCAATGTTGTGCACGTTTGTAGTCGGATCGTCAAAGTCATCCTCACCAAATCGATAGTTATCATCTCATCGAAAGATCGGGACCCCCGCCTCTATCAAGTGGTATCAGTTTTCAGGTTGCTCGGTGAGAATTTCCAGTTTTTCTTAGATTAGATTTATTTTCTTACCTATTGTCCAAGAAAAATCCACAAAAAAAAGTTAGATCTGTTCATCCTTTATCTAAGCCAGTCTGAGCCTTTGCAATTTTCTATTCATTGCTTGCATAGTTGAATTATCGATTGCATCGTCGTGTCAGTTGCTGGTCTTAGTGTCTAGTTCCTTTAGAGTTTCGAGTTCTGTTCACATTAGTCACGCCGCCGCTGCATCATTATCCGTTCTGTTGTCCACCATCCCATCTATTAATTTCCACCACGTGCTATGCACTGTTCATTGTCATAATCATAGTTGAGGTCATTCACATCTTCGCCTGATCCAATCTGCATCTTATCTAGTTTGTCTTGGAAAGAGGGAGAAAAAAAAGATAGAGAAAAAAAAGAGAAAAAAACGAAAGAAAAAGAGAGAGAAGAAAAAAAAAGCGTGAGAAAAAAAAGAGAGAAGAAAAAAAATTGGATCTATCTAGAATCAATCTCGTACCTGAATTCGGATTGGAATCTGTTTTGCGCACTGTTCAGTAAAACAGGTGTATCTTCCTCATACGAAGTCAGTTTTGGCTCCGTGAGTACTCAAATTGAAGATAGCGACGAGCCGCATCTAAATAGTTGTAGAAGCTAGTTCAATATTTGACACCTCAAAACCGGCTTCTAAATAGGTCTTTTTGCCCTCCGAAGTTCGTGAACACAACTTGTTCCAATTTTTCAGGCCAGTTTTAGAATTCTTTGACTCCTCATATCAACTCGGAATTGAGTGATTCTTTTTGTATTGGAAAGTTTGAGTTAGTAGCATTCTTTGAAAGAATTTATCAGAAAATTGTCTCAAACTTTTCAAGAGGAAAGTTGGAGAGAGAGTTGTTGTATATCCTGCTTGGCAGTTGTTTTTTATCATTATCTTCACTGCCGTTGTGATCTTCACTTATATCTTGCTGTCAAGAGCTACTTAGTATCCTTCATTGATGCTAGTTGTGCTACGCCGTGACCTCATTAGTGTTCTAGGCTCGCGTCTCTAGTCCGGTCTAGCCTAGGACCAGCACAGTACCGTCGTTGAGCGTTTATTCAACATTGCATCTTTGAATTGATTATTGCTAATCTTTTGCTACCATATATAGCCAACCCAGCTCCACATATTTCTACACCGTGTATACGTACGCTCCCCTGGCAATCGCTTTACTCAATATTCGGAGTTACTTGACACCGCTGGTTGCCGATCACCGCTTGCTGCATGGTAAGAACTTGTAAGACATTGATATTTGCTTTACTGTGAGCGTTTTACCACCACATCCTAGTAGTTATAGGAACATTATTTTTGGGTTTCGTTTCTTGTTCTACTAATCATGACAGGATCCAGAGTCAATTCATGGGCTTTGTCGATCGCGGGAGACGTGCCACCACCTTTGCAAATACCACAACCGTCACGAGAGGTGCACAAACATCCAAATGCACATGATCAGGTTAATGTATCTATACCACCATTTAATGGCCGTTTTAAACCTGCTTTATATATTGAATGGGAGTTCGACATAAAAAATATATTTGCTTCCCATAATTTCAATGAACATAAAAAGGTTAAGGTTGCGGTTGGTTCTTTCACTGGTTATGCTTTGGTTTGGTGGAGTGAATATTGTCGGTTACACCCTGATTATATACCTACTACTTGGGATGATTTGAAACTTGCCATGCGACATACTTTCGTCCCTGCTTATTATACTCGTGACATGATTAAGAAGTTGCAACACTTAAAACAAGGTAGTGAAACTGTAACAAAATATTATGATGATTTACAAACTACCTTGTTGCATTCCTCTTTAGAATAAAGTGAAGATGATTTTATGGATAGATTTTGGGGAGGATTAAACCGTGATATTCAAGAGATACTAATTCATGAAGAGTGTTATCCTATGGACCATTTGTTTCATCTTGCTTGCAAAGCTGAACAGGAAATAAAACGACGTGTTGGCCACGAGGAGAACAAGCACACGGTGCACATTCCAAGAGTTGATATGATTGTTCCTTCAACTACTAGGCATACTATGACAACCACATCCGTTGTTGTCAGGACTACATCACCTCCACCATGTGACACATCGCCCCCGAGAGTGGCTACATCATCTGAGTTGATCATAAGAGGTAATGACAAAGGTACTGATCTTCCATCTCTACATGAGAATGATGAATGCCTTGTCAATTTGAATGCACCATCTGAAGAGCTACCCACTACATTGATCACACCACCTATTTTAGAGGACTACGTTGATAATTTGACTTTGCCATGTGATCAAACAACTGAAATACCAACAATTTTGAGTGCACCCATTGAATTAACTATTGATGCAAAAGAACCAATGTTTAATCATTTTGATATGACCTCTAATCTTGGTGATGATTCTGTGTTGAATGACTTATTGCATGTTTGCTTATTTAAGCATGTTGTAGCATGTAAATTTGATGCAAGTAAGGTTTATTCACCAATGTTGGGATGGTTTAATGATGAATATTGTCAATCTTTTGATAGGAATAAGAGCTTCACTTATATGTGCAAACTGAGTTGCAATATTTTCATGCCTTTTACTTATGATAATATTTTGGCTTTATATTTTATGATCTATGAAAGTTACTCATGTATACATGTCTCATATGTGCAAAAATCAAGGGAAGTAAAAATGGATGACATATACATATACAACATGTATACCTTGTCTCTTTTGTTAGCCACATTTCAGATTAAGCAACGCCGAGGACGGCTTTGTTTTCAAAAAGGGGAGGATGATGAGGACATGACTACCTTGGATACGACCAAAAATATTGCATACATGCATATTTGTCAGGTGATTTCTAGTGCAAACTATTCAATAATCTATTTATGTTATCCCGAACAAAAATACTTCACACACTTTTGTGTTTTGTCTAATTGCAGGTGTATGTGATATTTGTACAATTCACATATGAAGATAAGGGAGAAAGAGATGTTTAAGTGTTGTTCAAAAAGTTCTTTCACGTCACTTTTGGGCCAAGAGAAAATAGAGTCCAAGTCTCTCACGTTCTGGATTCAGATTCGGACTACACAGACATACCTGACTCAAAACGCCAACAACTTTTTCATACGGACTCCGAATTGGGTGATTCTTTTTTTGTTGGATTCTAGATTTCGTGCTCTTTGCAGCCCAATTGGATTGACCTTCAAATTCGTCCGGACCATTGAGATATAGACGAAACAATCAGACGCTGCAGCAGAATCCGAGTCAAACAACAAGTCCAAAGGTGTTGCATCACCTCCACTTGGGCCCATTGGCCTTGTACGACCTAGGGTTAGTTTTAGACTGCCTTGGGACGTCCTCCCACCTCCTAGGCCGCCACCCCTTGCTCCTATATAAGTAGATCTATCTAGTAGCTTTTCCCTCGGGATTTGTTTAGTTAAAAGTTAGCCATTGCAACTTCGTGTACTTCGTTTGTGTCCAACGACCAGACCAAGACCGCTTCCGGATCCCCACCATTATCAATACTTCATATATATTTGCAATATTCAGATTGCTTTATCATATTCTTGCTCGTTCTTCGATTGCTTGCAGGAATAGACCTTCGTGGTCAGGCTGACCATGCTTCCAGCATCGTCAGTAACCTCAGGAGATTGGTTTAGCGATTGCTAAGGCGCAACGTTGTGCACATTTGTAGTCGGATTGTCAAAGTCGTCTCCACCAAATCGTTAGTTATCATCTCATCGAAAGATCGGGACCCTCGCCTCTATCAAGTGGTATCAGTTTTCAGGTTGCTCGGTGAGAATTTCTAGTTTTCCCTAGATTAGATTTACTTTCTTACCTATTGTCCAAGAAAAAGCCACAAAAAAAGTTAGATCTATTCATCCTTTGTCCAAGCCAGTCTGAGCCTTTGCATTTTTCTTTTCATTGTTTGCTTTATTGAATTATCGCTTGCATCGCCGTGTCGAGTTGCTGGTCTTAGTGTCTAGTTCCTTTAGAGTTTCGAGTTCTGTTCACATTAGTCACGCCGCCGCTGCATCGTTATCCCTTCCGCTGTCCACTATCCCATCCATCAATTTTCACCATGTATTACGCACTGTTCGTTGTCATAATCATAGTTGAGGTCATTCACATCTTCACCTGATCCAATCTGCATCTTATCTAGTTTGTCTTGGAAAGAGGGAGAAAAAAAATATAGAGAAAAAAAGAAAAAAAAAGAAAGAGAAAAAAAGTCAGAGAAATTTTTTTTTAGAGAAATAGAAAAAAAAAGAAAAAAAGTGTGAGAAAAAAAACAAAATTCGGATCTATCTAGACTCAATCTCGTAGTTGAATTTGGACTGGAATCTGTTTTGTGCACTGTTCAGTAAAAAAGGCATAACTTCCTCATATGAACTCCGTTTTGGCTCCACAAGTACTCAAATTAAAGCTAGGGACTAGACGCATTTGAATAGTTGCAAAAGCTTGTTCAATATTTCGCCTCTCAAAATCAGCTTCTAAATAGGTCTTTTTGCCCTCCGAAGTTCACGCATACAGTTTGTTCCAGTTTTTCAGGCCAGTTTTAGAATTCTTTGACTCCTCATATCAATTCAGAATTGAGTGATTCTTTTTGCATTGGAAAGCTTGAGTTAGTAGCAAACTTTTCAAGAGGAAAGTTGGAGAGAGAGTTGTTATATATCCTGCTTGGCAGTTGTTATTCATCATTATCTTTACTGCCGTTGTGATCTTCAGTTATATCTTGCTGTCCAAAGCTACTTATCCTTCATTGATGCTAGTTGTGCTATGCCGTGACCTCATTAGTGTTCTAGGCTCGCGTCTCTAATCCGGTCTAGCCTAGGACCAGCACAGTACCGTCGTTGAACGTTTATTCAACATCGCATCTTTGAATTGATTATTGCTAATCTTTTGCTACCATATATAGCCAACCCAGCTCCACATATTTCTACACCGTGTATATGTACGTTCCCCTGGAAATCGCTTTACACAATCTTCAGAGTTACTTGACACTGCTGATTGCCTGTCACCACCTGCCGCATGGTAAGAACTTGTAAGATATTGATATTTGCTTTACTGTGAGCACTTTACAACCACACCCTAGTAGTGCATAGGAACATTATTCTCGAATTTTGTTTCTTGTTTCTACTAATCATGATTGGTTCCGGAGAAAAAAGTTCTTGGACGACGAACACATCTTCACCATCACGAGAGTTGGGACAACACATACAAGCACATGGTCAGGTTATCTCTTTACCATCATTTGAGGGTAGATTTAATCCTGCTATTTATCTAGCTTGGGAGCTTGAAGTAGAACAAATTTTTAGTTACCATGACTATTCTGAACTTGAGCGAGTACAAGCTGCCACTAGAGCATTTACTGGTTTTGCTTCTGTTTGGTGGAGTGTGCATTGTAAGAAAAACATTGATAACCAACCCACAACTTGGAAAGATTTGAAACATGTAATGAGACAACAATTTTTCCCTCCTTACTATCATCGTGAATTGCTTTGCAAATTTGAACAATTTAAACAAGGCAATAACACTGTTCATGCTTACTACCAAGAGTTCAAATCTTATATGCATCATTGTGACATAGAAAAATCTGAGAACGATACAATGAATAGATTTTTTGGTGGTTTGAACCATGATATTCAGGCAAGATTTAGGTATATTCCTTGTTGCATTACTGGTATGTATGTTCGTGCTTGTACCTTTGAGAGACAGTTACAGGAGGATGCATTGGGTGACTACAACAACTACTATTCCAATTCATGCTCACTACCATCGGTTGATTCCTCCACCGTTGTACCTACTAGAGCAGCCATACCTCAGATTGTGAGTGCGACATCATCTCAAGTGTATGGTGCATTGTCATTGTCCATACCGACATCAGCTACGTCTTTGCGACAAGGTAACAGTATATGTATTGATGATATAACTTCACATGAGAATGATGCATCCCTAATTAACTTAAATACATCATGTGTTGAGTTACCTGTTGATTTGAGCATGCCACCTATTTTCGAGAATCATGTTACTATCATGAATGCATCATGTGATCAAACAACTGAAATACCAACAATTTTGAGTGCACCCATTGAATTAACTATTGATGCAAAAGAACCAATGTTTAATCATTTTGATATGGCCTCTAATCTTGGTGATGATTCTGTGTCCAATGACTTACTGCATGTTCGCTTATTTAAGCATGTTGTAGCATTTAAATTTGATGCAAATAAGGTTTATTCACCAATGTTGGGATGGTTTAATGATGAATATTGTCAATCTTTTGATAGGAATAAGAGCTTCACTTATATGTGCAAACCGAGTTGCAATATTTTCATGCCTTTTACTTATGATAATATTTTGGCTTTATATTTTATGATCTATGAAAGTTACTCATGTATACATGCCTCATATGTGCAAAAATCAAGGGAAGTAAAAATGGATGACATATACATATACAACATGTATACCTTGTCTCTTTTGTTAGCCACATTTCAGATTAAGCAACGCCGAGGACGGCTTTGTTTTCAAAAAGGGGAGGATGATGAGGACATGACTACCTTGGATACGACCAAAAATATTGCATACATGCATATTTGTCAGGTGATTTCTAGTGCAAACTATTCAATAATCTATTTATGTTATCCAGAACAAAAATACTTCACACACTTTTGTGTTTTGTCTAATTGCAGGTGTATGTGATATTTGTACAATTCACATATGAAGATAAGGGAGAAAGAGATGTTTAAGTGTTGTTCAAAAAGTTCTTTCACGTCACTTTTGGGCCAAGAGAAGATAGAGTCCAAGTCTCTCACGTTCTGGATTCAGATTCGGACTACACAGACATACCTGACTCAAAACGCCAACAACTTTTTCATACGGACTCCGCATTGGGTGATTCTTTTTTTGTTGGATTCTAGATTTCGTGCTCTTTGCATCCCAATTGGATTCACCTTCAAATTCGTCCGGAGCATTGAGATATAGACGAAACAATCAGACGCTGCAGCAGAATCCGAGTCAAACAACAAGTCCAAAGGTGTTGCATCACGTCCACTTGGGCCCATTGGCCTTGTACGACCTAGGGTTAGTTTTAGGCTGCCTTGGGACGTCCTCCCACCTCCTAGGCCGCCACCCCTTGCTCCTATATAATTAGATCTATCTAGTAGCTTTTCCCTTGGGATTTGTTTAGTTAAAAGTTAGCCATTGCAACTTCGTGTACTTCGTTTGTGTCCAACGACCAGACCAAGACCGCTTCCGGATCCCCACCATTATCAATACTTCATATATATTTGCAATATTCAGATTGCTTTATCATATTCTTGCTCGTTCTTCGATTGCTTGCAGGAATAGACCTTCGTGGTCAGGCTGACCATGCTTCCAGCATCGTCAGTAACCTCAGGAGATTGGTTTAGCGATTGCCAAGGCGCAACGTTGAGCATGTTTGTAGTCGGATTGTCAAAGTCGTCTCCACCAAATCGTTAGTTATCATCTCATCGAAAGATCGGGACCCTCGCCTCTATCAATTTGCGTAAGGATAGATTTCCTGATTTGCGCAAATCAAAGCTAATGCCACGAGTTGATGGTCCTTTTAAGGTGTTAGAGAAAATAAATGATAATGCATATAAACTTGAGCTGCCTGCAGATTTTGGGGTTAGTCCCACTTTTAACATTGCAGATTTGAAGCCTTATTTGGGTGAGGAAGATGAGCTTCCGTCGAGGACGACTTCATTTCAAGAAGGGGAGGATGATGAGGACATCAATACCATTGTTACAACCACAACCCATGCTGCTATACATACTGGACCAATTACTAGAGCTCGCGCACGCCAATTAAATTACCAGGTACTTTTGTTTCTTGGTAATGATTCTAATGTTCATGAGAATATGATCTTGCCTAAATTGGATACATTTGTTTTGCTTACAAATGAAGGGCCTAGCTTGTAGAAGGATGAACATTGGAGCAAGAACAAGCATGGAGATGATGGCATGCGCAAGGGGAACAAGAACGGAGTTACAAGTGATGATTTCATGACGTTGAAGCCACCATAATGTGTGCATGAAGCCTTGGACGAAATATACAAGATGCTACTTCATAACTTTCGTCCAGAGGCTATTCTAGGTGCTGCGTCACCTTATTATTGGGCCAGGCCCATGTATTTTCGAAATACTTGAGTATAGGCTGTTTTTAGAGTCCGTATGTGTGGGGAAACAAGAGATAGGGTTGGTTTCGGACCCCTTCCCCAAGGGCCACGAAATCCCCCCCCCCTCTTGTTCCATATATACATCCCTTAGGACGTCGTTTAGACTTTGGGATTTGTTTAGTTAAAAGTTAGCAATTGCAACTTCGTGTACTTCGTTTGTGTCCAACGACCAGACCAAGACCGCTTATGGATCCCCACCTTTATCAATACTTCATATACTCGCAATATTCAGATTGCTTTTATCATATTCTTGCTTGTTCTTCGGTTGCTTGAGGAATAGACCTTCGTGGTCAGGTTGATTGTGCTCCGGCGTGGTCAATAACCTCTCGGAGTTGGTTTAGCGATTGCTAAGGCGCAACATCGTGCACGTTTGTAGTCAGATCGTCAAAGTCATCTCCACCAAATCGATAATTATCATCTCATCAAAAGATTGGGACACCCCGCCTCTATCAACCGAGGGCTAGCCCTTCCTCTTCAGCAATTTCTACAGACTTTGAAACACGTGGGCTCCTCCGAGGAGTAAGTTCACCAACTAAATTCTTCCTGGCAGCCGTCTTCTTTATTTTCTTCTTCACAGTAACAACCACGGCATCAGCGCCACATGGCACGTCTTCCTCAACAACAGAGCAATGCCCAATAGTGAGCTCAGCAACATCAACAGTGTTAGGAACATCAGAACATTTTTGAAGGCGGGCCGCCATCTTCTTGTCAAAATCTTCTTGCTTCTTCCTCTTGCTGGTCCTCCAGAAGAAGCTGAAGAGGCACATCCTCAGGTTGCGTGACAGGTTTAGTGCCATCAATAGACTACGACTGTGTCTCTGACATCTGAATAGAGCACAAAGGATCCGGAACGCAATCAGAACCTTTGACTGACGGAGCCCCCTGCTCGGCAGCAGTAGTGTTTTCTCATAAACAAATCTCAGATAGAATATCATTGATGGTGTTCACAACTTCCTCTCCTGTGGACACATCTGCAAAGAACACAAAAAGCATAGCAAAAAACAAAAATAGTCAGCAACAAAAAACAAAAAGCACACGACATGAATAAGTAAAAAAACATGGCTCGAGAATTTATAATAAAAAGAAAAGGAGCTGCACATACTAGGTGAAGCAAGAGCTGCAGAAGCAAGTTCCTCTAGGCTTGAATTATTCTCCATGCTCGAAGCAACCTCAAAAATAAAAGTCAAAGGAATAATAGGTGATTTAGCCGCATCAGATATTGGAGCATCAGTATTAACTTCTGAAGCTCCATCTTGATCACAGGCATTTTTTCAGAACTAATCAATTCATCATCAACTACAAAAAATGCAAGTAAAAAGGAAGTTGAGTCCTAATCAACAATCCTACACCAAAAGGAGGTTCTACTATTGTACCAAAATATAGTACCCAGAAGTTTAACAATACCTAACAAAGAAGTAAACACAAATGAACAATTTACAATTTACATACTAAATATAGAACAATCTACACTAGAGAGGGTACTACATATAAGATGAATGTCCAGAAGTTCAACAATATATAACAAAGCAGTAGAACAAAATACACAGAACATAAGTTCAACCAAATTTCATTATAAACAAACAATAATTAAAACCAGAAGTTCAACTATGTGGCCCAAGCAAGTACCACACAAAAAAGATGTAGCATGAGCAGAACTACTATTTCACAGGCAAACTAAATATCAATACCATGAAAATGATCACACACAAAAAACAAAGATATACACTATAAAAATATGAAACATCTGGGAAGTCCAACAACACTTGCTGACATAGTTCACCAGCAGTTCATCAAATAAAAATTAAGCAACACCCTTCTAACTTAAACTAAGGGTAAAATGCATACACATCAACTTTGCTAGAAGTTCACACTTTTAAGAATGGGCAGTCCAACAAGAAAACCCAGTGAAGATATGGGCAGACATATATAACAAAACTTATACTTGAAATACAAAATGCAACTACATTAAAATACCTGGAGAAGGTTTTGAAGCCATGACAACACAACCCCCTTGATGAATGGTACTCCAAACACTATATCAACCTACAAAAAACAGGGGATAGAATGCATATAGTTAGCAAGTAGAAAATCATACAACAAATACAGTAGCACATCTAGAAAAGCAAATAAATCAAACCTAGGATGAATACAGTAGAAAATCTAGGCAAGCACAACAAAAAAATGTATCCATAAACTAACTAGAATGTGATAGAGACAGTCTAGACTTCGAAATCAACAACACTAAGACAATTACATACATCAGATCCAGAATCAACCATCACACCACACCCTCTCTTACATGCATCTGACTGCTGAAAACACAAAAGGGGAAATGGAATCCACTAAAGTCTGAAGGGAGAAATAGCACACACAAGCATCTCACATACAAATCTGACCACGGGGGAATAGAATCAACCCACCACACGCACAAGAACCCTACCTAATCTCCAACCCAACCATCAAAACAAACGGGAGGACGCGGATGCGAGAGCACAGAAGAAACAAGGAGCCCTCGTCAGATCTGGCGAACACTAAGAGCAAGGATTGGAGGGAGGTAGCATTTGTACCTCTCCAAACGAACCCCGCACGCACAAATCCGGGGCGGTTCTTCCACCCCCATGAAGCCACGCGCGCCTTGCAACCACGCAGGTAGTTGCCGCCCTCTCTTCAGAGCAGAAAGGCTGGGAGAGGGAGAGTGGGCTAGGCGAGGGAGAGCGAGGCATGGGGGAGAAATAGGAGTGTCGCGGGCGCCGGTTACTACACGCACGACCGTAGGGGACAGCGATGGAGAAATAGGGGGAGGTTGGAGGCAGCGGAGCGACAGAGAGGGAGAAGAGAGCGAGCGAGAGGGAGGGGGGTTTTCTGACAGGTGGTGTCGAGGGAGACAGAGACTTAATGCCTCTCTGTAGTGGGGTGTTGCAGCGTCGTGGTAATTACACTTTTACCCCCCCAACAACTACATCTATTGGTAAATAAATGCACCATTTGAATGCATCTATTTTTTAAAAGTTAAGATCACATAACAAATCTGCTGGTATCCTACAAACAAACAATTGATTGCAAGCACAAAGGTCAAGTACTCTAACAAGGGAAGAAAAATACATAAACAAATATTCACGTATAAAAACAAGAGAAAGAAGTTCAAAAAATAAAGAACAGAAGTTCAAGTACACTAATCACAGAAGTAAAGGCATATGAATCAATAAACACAAAGAAACAAAAAGAAGAAGTTCAAGTACAAAAACAGATGAAGTCCATATCTAACTAAAATACACAACTTAAAAACAATATAGAAGCTCAAAATTCAAATACACACAAAGTACACATGCGACTCGGCCTCGCCCTACCACATTGCTGCGCGTTGGGTTTTGATAGGATGCAATGCGGTTATTCTGTTTCCACCCCCACCGCACGGACCCTAGAGCCACACCCATAAGATAGATAGTGTGGTAACGGATGTGACGGACTCGCCTCCGCATGCGACGACGCGCAGCCGCGTCGTCGCCTGCTCCGGCTCGTTCCTATCTCGGCCTCACAAGGGGAGGGGAGAGGGGTCCCCCCCTGCTCGGCCTCGCGCTACCGCATTGTTGCGCGCTAGGTTTTGACAGGATGCAATGTGGTTATTCTGTTTCCACCCCCACCACACGCATCCCAGAGACACACCCCTAAGATAGATAGTGGGGTCACGGATGTGGCGGACTCGCCTCCGCATGCGATGACGCTGCATGCCGCGTCGTCGCCTGCTCCGGATAGTTCCTGTCTCGGCCTCACAGGGGGAGGGGAGGGGGGTCTCCACCCCCCCTGCTCGGCCTCGCGCTGCCGCATTGCTGGACGCTAGGTTTTGACAGGACACAATGCGGTTATTCTGTTTCCACCCCCACCAGATGCACCCCAGAGCCACACCCCTAAGATAGATAGTGGGGTCACAGATATGATGGACTCGCGTCCGCATGCGACGACACGGCACGCTGCATCGTCGCCTGCTCCAGCTCGTTCCTGTCTCGGCCTCGCAGGGGAAGGGGAGGGGGGTCCCTCCCTCCCTGCTCGGCCTCACGCTACCGCATTGCTGTGCGCTAGGTTTTGACAGGACGCAATGCGGTTATTCTGTTTCCACCCCCACCGCACGCAGCCTAGAGCCACACCTCGAATATAGATAGTGGGGTTACAGATGTGACGGACTCGCCTCTGCATGCGACGAGTCGGCATGCTGCGTCGTCGCCTGCTCCGGCTCGTTCGTGTCTCGGCCTCATAGGTTGAGGGGAGGGGTTCCCCCTGCTCGGCCTCGCGCTACCGCATTGCTGCGCCTAGGTTTTGACAGGACGCAATGCGTTTGGTCCTCGAATAAGGTTCAATCTTGAGAGTGATGTTGTTCACTTGCGCCCAACATGAAAGTGCAAAAAATATAGCAAAACAATGAGATAGTAATGCGGTGAGAAAATCCACGCCCGACAAAAGAATTCATGAAGTTCACTAGCCCGTCTGATGCAGTGCAATTTTCATTATGAAGTAGTGCGGTCGGCCGTATGATGTTGTTCATCACGTAAGTGCAAAAAAAATGTTACGGAAGCGAAGAAAAGTAATGTGGTTCACTTCTTGATAGTGTTGTAGTTCATTTACACCCGATATGACGTGCACTATACTTTCTCGTTCTTAAAAAAATTACGTTTGAATAAAAGAAACCATGCAGTTCTCTTACCCGTGTGATGCAGTGCGGTTTTTCGTTTGTTGGAGTGCGGTTTTCAGTTGGATGAAGTACCCACGTCGATTTGGGTGTCGCGAAAAACAGTGTCCGCATTTCGGTAAATTCAAAATTCCTCTTAAACCGTAAAGAATTAGAGAGAGTGTTCTACATGAAAGAGTTGCGTATCGTCGATATCTTTCCAACGGCGTGTCGTTTGAATCATTTTGACGAGCGGTTGGCAAAAATTTCGCGAAAAATGGCTGCTGCCACTCGTCGTCCGCCGCACGATTTTCAAAATTAACTTAAAACCGTAAGGAATCTCAAAAATATTTCAACATATGAAAGTTGTGCCTCATTTGTAGCTTTCCAACGGCGTATGACACACCTGGTTTCGACAAACGATTCAAAAACTGGAGCTAAAACAGTACCAAAACTTTTAAAAAACTAGAAAAACAGAATTCCGCGATTTAGTAAATTTGAAACTGTTCTTAAACCGTAACGAATTAAAGAAAGTTTTATATATGAAAAAGATGCACCTCGACGATATCAACCCAACGGCGTATCATTTGCCTCATTCCAACAAGCGATTTACAAAAAAACGCGAAAAAACGCTCGCTGCCACTTAAACCGTGTGGAATCTGCAAAAGTGTTCAACATGTCGAAGTTGAGCCTAATCCATAGCTCTTCAACGGTATATTACACGCCTCATTCCGATAAACGGTTAAAAAATTAGAGCGAAAACAGTACCGAAAAAATAACGCGTGGAGTTTTTTCCGACGAGAAGTTCACTCGTGTGAGTACTGCAGCACACTTGGTTAAAAGAATGACGTGCACTTGCGTTTAGCATGCAGTGCGGAAGTGGTGTGCAGAATAGTTATTCTGTTAATATTAGCAGAATAGACCGTCTGTATATATATATATATATATATATATATATATATATATATATATATATAGGGATTGACTATTCGTCACCCTGGGTGAGGAATAGTTATTCTTCACCCCCACTATTTTACCACCAATGCACTATAATTTTACGTTTCGTAAGTTTTGTCTTATTTCTGACATAAAAAGAGATCGTAAGAAAATATACAATCACCGTAAAAAATATTTTATGTTATGTAGAATTACAAACGTAAAAAGATAGTGTAAAATATACATGAACTCCAAATTTTCTTGTCTTATGACTTATATTTTTTTCCTTATACCAAATTTTACGTAGTGAATCAATAGGAATGTAACTATTTGAACTCCAAATGTAACTTAATTATGAAGTGACCGTAAGATTACCTCGGGTGAAGAATAACTTATTCTGCACCCTTATATATAGGGAAAATGCATCGTACTACCGGGTGCAGTTACACCCATTTCTCATATACTACCATGTGGTAGTATATTGTTCACATACTATATCTAAGATACTCCAAAGTGAGTTCGATGAAAAAATTGCAAGTGAGCCCATAGTTTTATTGTTTTTGTGAAATACGTACATATTTGCATGTGAAATGGAGTATGCACAAAATATGATACATACTACCAAAAAAGTAGTATATATACTACCTATACATTCTTATATACTACATACTATGCGTACATACTCTCCGATATGATAGATACTACCTAGAACCTATGAAACAAAAATGGGAGTAACTACACCCAATAGTAGGAAAAATTCGTCCTATATATATACAGTCGGTCTATTCTGCTAATATTAGCAGAATAACTATTCTGATAACACTTCCGCACAGCACGCTTAACGCAAGTGCACGTCATTGTTTGAACCAAGTGTGCTGCAGTACTCACGCGAGGGAACTTCGTGCCGGAAAAAACTGTGCGCAGTGTTTTTTCGGTACTGTTTTCGCTCTAATTTTTTAACCGTTTATCGGAACGAGGCGTAATATACCATTGGAAAGCCATTGATTTGGGCAACTTTGCCATGTTGAACACTTTTCGAGATTCCTCGCAATTTAAGAGCAGTTTCAAAAATGGTGCGGCGGACGACGAGTGGCAGCGGGCGTTTTTCGTGTTTTTTTAAACCGCTCGTCGTAATGTAGCAAATGATACACCGTTGGATAGATATCGTCGAGGCTCATCTTTTTCTTATCTAAATTTTTCTCTAATTCGTTACGGTTTAAGAGCAGTTTCAAATTTCCTAAATCGCGAAATTCTGTTTTTCAAATTTTTTCAAATTTTTGGTATTGTTTTTGCTCCAGTTTTCTAAAGGTTTGTCTAAACGAGGAATGTAATATATCTTTGAAAAGCTATGGACGAGGCGCAACTTTCACATGCTGAAATACTTTTGAGATTCCTTATGGTTTTAAGTTAATTTTGAAAATCCTGCGGTGGACGACGAGTGGTAGCGGCCGTTTTTCGCAAATTTTTTACAAACCGCTGGTTGGAATGATTCAAATGATATTCCGTTGGAAAGATATCGACGAGACGCAAATTTTTCATGTAGAACACTCTCTCTAATTCCTTAGGGTTTAAGAGCAGTTTTAAATTTACTAAAATGCGGACACTCTGTTTTTCGCGACACCCAAATTGATAGAGGCAAAGGTGTCCCATCTTTCGATGAGATGATGGATATCGCTTTGGTGGCAGTCGACTTTGACGATCCGACTACGAACGTGCGAGGACGTCGCGCCTTAGCAATCGCTAAACCAACTCCGAGAGGTTATTGACCACGCCGGAGCACGATCAACCTGACCACGAGGGTCTGTTTCCTGCGAGCAAATGAAGAACAAGCAAGAAACTGAGATTGCAATCTGGATATTGCGAATATAAGATGAAAGCTTTATTGATCAAGGTGGGGTTCTGTGACGCCTTTGTCTGGTCGTTGAACACAAACGAAGTACGCGAAGTTGTAGCTATGGCGAACTTTCAATCTAAACAAAACCCCCCAAGTCTAAACGATGCCCTAAGGGCTGTATATATGGAGGAAGAGGGTGGGGGAATTTTGTGGCCCTTGGTAGAGGGGTCCGAAATCAACCCTATCTCTTGTTTCCCCACACATACGTACTCTAAAAATAGCCTATACTTATGTATTTCGAAATTACATGGGCCTGGCCCAATAATAAGGTGACGCAGCACCTAAAATAGCCTCGGGACGAAATTTATGAAGTGGCATCTTGTATATTTCGTCCAAGGCTTCATGCACCCATTATGGTGGCTTCAAAGTCCTGAAATCATCACTTGTAACTCCGTTCTTGTTCCCCTTGCGCATGCCATCATCTCCATGCTTGTTCTTGCTCCAATGTTCATCCTTCTCCAAGCTAGGCCCTTCATTTGTAAGCAAAACAAATGTATCCAATTTAGGCAGCATCATATTCAAATGAACATTAGAATCATTACCAAGAAACGAAAGTACTTGGTAATTTAGTTGGCGTGCACGATCTCTAGTAATTGGTCCAGTATGTATAGCAGCAGGGGCTGTGGGTGTAACAATTGTATTGATGTCCTCATCATCCTCCCCTTCTTGAAATGAAGTCGTCCTCGACGGAAGTTCATCTTCCTCACCCACATAAGGCTTCAAATCTGCAATGTTAAAAGTGGGACTAACCCCAAAATCTGCAGGCAGCTCAAGTTTATATGCATTATCATTTATTTTCTCTAACACCTTAAAGGGACCATCAGGACGTGGCATTAACTTTGATTTGCGCAAATCAGGAAATCTATCCTTACGCAAATGTAACCAAACAAGATCTCCAGGTGCAAACACAACATGTTTTCTACCCTTATCTCCAGCAAGTTTATATTTAGCATTCATACGCTCAATGTTTTCCTTAGTTAACTCATGCATTTTTAAAATCAATTCAGCACGTTGTTTAGCATCAAAATTAACCTTCTCCGAAGATGGAAGAGGCAACAAATCAATAGGTGCACGAGGTAGGAAACCATACACAACTTCAAAAGGGCACATCTTAGTAGTAGAATGCAATGAACGATTATAAGCAAATTCAATATGAGGCAAGCATTCCTCCCACATTTTCTTATTACTCTTCAAAACAGCCCTAAGCATAGTAGACAATGTTTTATTGACTACTTCAGTTTGTCCATCAGTTTGGGGGTGACAAGTAGTACTAAAAAGCAGTTTAGTCCCCAACTTAGCCCATAAACATCTCCAAAAGTGGCTAAGAAATTTAGTATCATGATCTGAACCAATAGTATTTGGCACACCATGCAAGCGAATAATTTCATGAAAGAACAAATCAGCAACATTAACAGCATCATCGCTTTTATGACATGGTATAAAGTGTGCCATTTTCGAGAATCTATCCACGACAACAAATATGCTATCCCTCCCCTTATTTTTTCGAGGTAAACCTAAAACAAAGTCCATAGATATATCCTCCCAAGGAACACTAGGTACAGGCAAAGGCATATATAAACCATGAGGATTGAGTCATGACTTAGCTTTTTGACATGTAGTGCAGCGAGCAATAAAACGCTCAACATCCTATCTCATCTTTGGCCAAAAGAAATGTGTAGCAAGTACGTCCTCCGTCTTCTTCACGCCAAAGTGTCCCATTAATCCTCCTCCATGCGCCTCCTGCAACAACAAAAGACGAACGGAGCTAGCTGGAATGCATAGCTTGTTAGCACGAAACACAAATCCATCGTTAACGACGAACTTGTTCCACATTCTTCCTTCTTTACAATTCTGCATTACATCTTTAAAATCAGCATCATGCACATATTGATCTTTGATTGTCTCCAAACCAAATATTTTGAAGTCAAGTTGTGAAAGCATAGTATAGCGGCGAGACAATGCATCAGCAATAACATTTTCTTTTCCCTTCTTGTGTTTAATGACATAAGGAAAAGTCTCAATGAATTCAACCCATTTAGCATGTCTACGATTCAGTTTATCTTGACTTTTAATATGTTCCAAAGATTCATGATCAGAATGTATAACAAATTCTTTGGGCCATAAATAATGTTGCCATGTTTCTAAAGTCCGAACAAGAGCATATAATTCTTTATCACAAGTAGAATAATTCAGACTAGGCCCACTCAACTTTTCAGAAAAGTAAGCAACAGGTTTGCCATCTTGTAATAACACACCACCTAATCCAATTCCACTAGCATCACATTCAAGCTCAAAAGTCTTATTAAAATCAGGAAGTTGGAGTAAAGGAGCATGTGTCAACTTATCTTTCAATACCGAGAAGGCTTCTTCCTGTGCGGTACCCCAAAGAAAAGGCACATCTTTCTTTGTAAGCTCATTGAGAGGTGCGGCAATGGTGCTGAAATCTCTCACAAAACGCCTATAGAATCCAGCGAGGCCAAGAAAACTCCTCACTTGTGTGACCGTTTTGGGCTGCGGCCAACTCTCAATAGCTTCAATCTTGGCTTTATCAACTTCAATTCCCTATGGAGTAACAACATAGCCAAGAAAAGATACTCGGTCGGTGCAAAAGGTGCACTTCCCAAGGTTACCAAACAAACGTGCATCACGTAGAGCAATAAAAACAGCACGTAAATGTTCCAAATGTTCTTCCAAATATCTGCTATAAATCAATATGTCATCAAAGTAAACTACCACAAATCATCCAATGAAAGCACGTAAAACTTCGTTCATTAATCTCATGAAAGTACTAGGTGCATTAGTTAACCCAAAAGGCATGACTAACCACTCATATAATCCAAACTTAGTTTTAAATGCTGTTTTCCATTCATCTCCCAATTTCATACGAATTTGATGGTATCCACTACGCAAATCAACTTTGGAGAATATTGTAGAGCCACTCAATTCATCAAGCATATCATCTAGCCTAGGAATAGGATGACGATAACGAATAGTAATATTATTAATGCCTCTACAATCAACACACATACGTGATGTACCATCCTTTTTCGGCACTAGAATAATAGGAACAGCACAAGGACTAAGGGATTCGCGTATATAACCTTTGTCGAGAAGCTCTTGTACTTGTCGCATAATCTCCTTCGTCTCCTCTGGATTGGTACGGTATGGTGCACAGTTTGGCAGTGAAGCACCGGGAATTAAGTCAATCTGATGCTCAATCCCTCGAATAGGCGGTAATCCCGGTGGCACGTCTTGTGGAAAGACGTCAGCGAACTCCTGCAAAATGTTAGTGACAGCAGGAGGCAAAGAGGAAGGCACGTCCTCGAATGAAAATAATGCCTCTTTGCACGCAAAAGCATAGCAAACAGATTTGCTGAAATCTAGCTCATCAATATCAGATTTGGTGGCAAATAAACATGCACTTTTCAATTTAATTTCAGAAGCAACACTAGATGGTTTATTATTAGGCTTCATTTGTTGCTCAAATTCTTTTGCCACAATCTGATTTTCACTCTTATTCTTCTCCTATTTTGCTTTATTAGCTCTACTAATATCATCTTTCAAAATGGAATCAGGAGTCATAGGAAGCAAAGTAATATTTTTATCCTTATGAACAAGAGTATAGTGATTGTTTCTACCATGGTGTACAGAGTTTTTATCAAATTGCCATGGTCTACAAGTAATAAGGAACATGCTTGCATAGGTACCACATCACAATCAACATAATCAGCATATGTAGAGATACTAAAATGCACACGAACAGTACGTGTTACCTTAACCTTGCCGCTGTTGTTGAACCATTGGATGTAGTAAGGATGTGGATGTGGTCTTGTGGTGAGAGAAAGCTTCTCCACCATCTCCATGCTAGCCAAGTTGTTGCAGCTCCCTCCGTCTATTATGACGCGCACAGAACGTTCCTTCACAACTCCCTTGGTATGGAACAAATTGTGCCTCTGATTTTGCTCAGCTTGTGTGACTTGCACACTCAAAACACGTTGAGCAACTAAACATTCATACCCGCCAGCGTCTTCAGGAGCCATGTATTGCGTCTCATGATCAGAATCATCTCCACCATGTTCTTCACGTGTAATAAGAGCCAAAGTCTCCTCATCATAGTCACTAGCGGACTCATATCCACCATCTGCGGTAGCAATCATCACACGCGGAGATTTGCATTCTCTCGCATAATGACCTCCTCCCTTACAACAACGACAAATAATATCACTTGTGTGCCCTGTTGATGCCATGGAAGAAGAAGAACTCTGTGCAGGCCCAGCAGGTGCGCTCTTGGCAGATAATGGTGGTTGTGCCTGTTTTCTTGTATCACGACTGGAGGAGGCACCTGATTGAGGTGCTGGTGCAGTTGAAGTAGAAGATGCACGCGGTGTCCATGATGAAGGTCGGCCTGCAAAAAAGTTAGATCGCGCCAATGCTTGTCGATCCTGCACTTCACGTTCAGCTTTACAAGAAAGATGGAATAAACGAGTGATATTAGTATACTCCTTATAGTCTAGAATGGTCTGAATCTCTCTATTTAATCCACCCAGAAAACGTGCAAGCATAGCTTCATTCTCCTCAACAATACCACATCTAATCATGCCAGTTTGTAATTCCTGATAATATTCTTCTACAGAATTTTTCCCTTGTCTTAAACGCGGCAATTTTTGAAGCAATTCACGTTGATAATATGGTGGAACCCAACGCGTACGCATAGCAGTTTTCAAAGCAGCCCAAGTAGTTGGAATAGGATATAATCTACAATGTTCAGACCACCATACACATGCAAAACTAGTGAAAGGACAAACAGCAGCAGCAACCCGTTTCTCCTCGGGATATTGTAAACATGTAAAACGTTGTTCAGTTTCTAACTCCAAAGTAAGATATATATCAGGAACATATCTACCCTCAAATGGTGGAATATTCAATTTCAGTTTAGGAATATGCACATCATCTCGTACCTGAGGTGGTGGTGCAGGCCTACCATTACGAATATATACCTGAGGTCAACCTGCTGGTGGTGGTGCTGGTGGGTGCACGTAGTTCTGATTTTGATCAACCTCATCCTCATAATTGCCCGCATACTCATCATCCTCCTAGGTACCAGCAGCAGCAGTAGCAGGAGCTAAAGAAGCATCAATAACAGGAACAGCAGCAGCAGAAGTTTGGCCATCCTCAATAGGAACACGCTTCGCTCATCCATACTGATTCGGAAGGATGCGTTGTTGTTGGTGTTGCAGAGGTGCGATAGGTGCAGCCGGCGGTGGTGGTGGTAAACGCGCGAGCAACTCATTAAACTTGCTATCAAGCTTTCTTTCGAACGTCTTCTCCATGCCATCTATCTTCTCCACGGCCTCGTCAAATCTGTTTAGCACATCTTGCACCTGTCCACTCATCATTTGCTGAAATTTATCATGTAGCTCTTTGTTCGTCAGGTTCTCCCAATCAGTCTCATCGGCTTGTGATCCTACCATGGTTAGCAGCAAATAGAAACACACAAGAATATGATCCTACAGACTACTAAGAAGTGGTGGTGGTGTATCACAAACCCGTCAAGCAAAACTCAAATTCTTACCAGTTCTTACCCAGCAGCAGGCGGTGATCGGCAACCGTTGTAGTCAAAACTCTCAAAGCTTGGATAGAGCGATTACCAGGGAGAGTCAAACGCACGACGTAGATGTATGTGGAGCTGGGAAGGCTTATAATATGGTAGCAAAAAGGGTCAGCAGTAATCAACTCAGAGATGCAAAGTTGAATAAACGCTCAACGACGGTACTGTGCTGGTCCTAGGCTAGACTGTGCTAGAGACGCGAGCCTAGAACACTAACAAAATCACGGCGATGATGATGGTGCGGTGGCGGCGTGACAACTTATAACCAGAACTCGAAACTCTAAAAGACTAACGCTAAGACCAGCAACTAGACACGACGACGCAACCGCAAATTCAACAAAGCAAAACCCTAAAAAGATTATGCAAAGGCTCAGATTGGTTCGGATATGATGAACTAACCCTAAATTTTTTTTGGCTTTTTCGTGGACTGTAGGTATGAAGAACAGACTCGATCTAAACTACGAAAAACTGTAAAATCTCACCGAGCAACCTGGAAATCTGATACCACTTGATAGAGGCTAAGGTGTCCCGTCTTTCGATGAGATGATGGATATCGCTTTGGTGGCAGTCGACTTTGACGATCCGACTACGAACGTGCGAGGACGTCGCGCCTTAGCAATCGCTAAACCAACTCTGAGAGGTTATTGACCACGCCGGAGCACGATCAACCTGACCACGAGGGTCTGTTTCCTGCGAGCAAACGAAGAACAAGCAAGAAACTGAGATTGCAATCTGGATATTGCGAATATAAGATGAAAGCTTTATTGATCAAGGTGGGGTTCTGTGACGCCTTTGTCTGGTCGTTGAACACAAATGAAGTACGCGAAGTTGCAGCTATGGCGAACTTTTAATCTAAACAAAACCCCCCAAGTCTAAACGATGCCCTAAGGGCTGTATATATGGAGGAAGAGGGGGGGAATTTCGTGGCCCTTGGTGGAGGGGTCCGAAATCAACCCTATCTCTTGTTTCCCCACACATACGTACTCTAAAAATAGCATATACTTATGTATTTCGAAATTCATGGGCCTGGCCCAATAATAAGGTGACGCAGCACCTAAAATAGCCTCGGGACGAAATTTATGAAGTGGAATCTTGTATATTTCGTCCAAGGCTTCATGCACCCATTATGGTGGCTTCAAAGTCCTGAAATCATCACTTGTAACTCCGTTCTTGTTCCCCTTGCGCATGCCATCATCTCCATGCTTGTTCTTGCTCCAATGTTCATCCTTCTCCAAGCTAGGCCCTTCATTTGTAAGCAAAACAAATGTATCCAATTTAGGCAGCATCATATTCTCATGAACATTAGAATCATTACCAAGAAACGAAAGTACCTGGTAATTTAGTTGGCGTGCACGAGCTCTAGTAATTGGTCCAGTATGTATAGCAGCAGGGGCTGTGGGTGTAGCAATTGTATTGATGTCCTCATCACAAATCGACGTGGGTACTTCATCCGACTGAAAACCGCACTGCATCGGACGAAAAACTGCACTGCATCAGACGTGCTAGAGAACTGCATGGTTTATCTTATTCAAACGTAATTTTTTCAAGGACGAGAAAGCAGAGTGCACTTCACATTGGGTGTAAATGAGCCATAACACTATCAAGAAGTGAACCGCATTACTTTTTTGTGGTACGTAAATTTTCCTAAACGAGGTGGAGTGCACTTCATGACGAGTGTTGGTAACCGCAAGACTATAAAAAGTGAACCTTGAGACTACCGTAAACGGACTGTACTACATCAGACAGAAAACCGCACTTATTTAGACTAAAAACCGCACTTCATCGAACAAACGAGTGCACTGCATGATTTCTTTTTTGTGGGACGTAAATTTTTCCAAACGAGGTGGAGTGCACTTCATGTCGAGCGCTGGTGAACTGCAATACTATAAAAAGTGAAGCTCGAGACTACCATAAAAGGGCCATGACACCGCACTTCATCACACGAACGAGTGCACTGCTTTGTTTTCTTTTTTGTGGGACGTAAATTTTGCCAAACGGGGTGGAGTGCACTTCATGTCAAGCGTTGATGAACCGCAATACTATGAAAAATGAACCTCAAGGCTACCGTAAACGGGCATGACACTACTGAAAATAAACCGTGTGTGTTTTTTCCAAACTCAATTTTTTTGTGTACGTAGACCGGGCGAGTGGACCGCACGGACTAAGAGAGTGAACTACATATAATGAAAAGCAAGCTTCATTTAACATGTTTTTGTTTCTGGCTTACCAAGTAAACCGCAAGGAGTTTTTTAGTGAACTGCATGAGAGGACAAATTGAGCTTCAAAAACATATGTATCGAACTAATTGAAGCGCACTGCACTACATGTGTGCACGTCGCATACTGCACACACACTCACTGAAATAACAAAAAATGAAGCAAAACTCCACTACACTAACAAGTGACACACATACACACACACTGCCGTCCACTACACCAAATTTAGCAATTTTTTGCATCGGAAAAACTCAGCCAAACTGAACTTCACGGCAATTCTGAAGACATAAAAAACTGCAAACTGCACTGCATATCTGAATCTGAAATTTCTAGAAACTCCAACAATGATACAGAGCCAGCGGAGGCCACCAGCGATGACTTCATCAACCCTCCTTGCCGCACCGCCATCAGCTGCTCTACTCCCGTACCTACGCGCCACGAGACACGCACGCGAGCTGCAAACAAATTTTTCGTGGGAGGAGGCCCGCGGACTGCATCACCTATATTTTCTGCAAAAAAGAGAGTAAAATGAACCTCAATAGCTGGCAGTAGTTAAAGGACTGTATTTGCACTTTTATTTGTCTTCAGTAGAACACAGAAAATGCAAATCTCATCGACGGGAATAGCAAACTGCAGTGTAGTGATTTTACTCCAAAAATCAAAAAAGTGAACTGTAACAACCTCAAAACGCTGGCGGGGTTGGCTATTCGTCGGTGGGGAGAAGAAGCAGGGGAGTCCTGTGCACCAGCACCAGCACTGAGCTGCATCACGCATGCCGCCGAGCTGCATGGCGACACGCGCCGGACTGCAGAGGGGAGAGACGGCATTGTTGAAACAAATCCGTCCAAAAGAGGAGATTACGGGGTAGGAATTGGATCCGACGCAGAGATGCTCATCGGAGGCCTCACCGAAGAGGAGAGATGGAGGCTTCTTGGTCTCCTCCTCAGCCCCTGGATGCGATAGGTGCGCGATGGGGCACCTGTGATGGTGCGGATCCGGGCGGTGATGGCTTGAGACGAGGACGATGATGATGTGGCCGGGCCAGGCTGAATCCTCGCCTGGCCCGATAGCCGACGCGGGGCTCGACCAGGACGGCGATGCAGAGGCGCAGGAGGAAGGGAGGATAGAGACGCGGATCCGGCGGCTGGCGGGGGAGTGCCTCATGTTGTGGTCATGAAGGGGGCCAACTGATGGATGGATCCTGCGGCGGGGTTGGTCATGGATGTGCAGGGGGCAGTTGCCGGCCCGTATCCATTGTCGGGAAGCGCGCTGGAGGCGGTTGCCGGACCGGACCTGTCACCAGGATTTCAGCTGCCTGGGCACGCCTCGGATCTTGCTGGATCCAGGCGCCCGCGAGGAACAGCTCGGCGAGGCGGGGCGCGCTGGCGGAAGGAGCACGGGATGGTCAGGCTTGCGGGTTGCGGTGGCGGGGCAGCGGAGGAAGGTGGCTAGGGTGAGGTACGGCGGTGCGGTGGATCGGGTGGGGCGTGATGCGGCGAACAAGATGGGGAGGGTGGGGCGGAGGTGCGAGGAGGTGGGTGGTCACAAGGAGTGGAGGTGGTTTTCTGTTGGGGGCTTGATCTGTTTGTTTGTACTTGCTGTGGCATTCGGGTGTGTGCAGAATAAGAGTCTTAAGGGTGTTATCATAATAGACCCACCATATACATACATATATATATAGCTATTTGGGGGCTTGAATTCGTAGCTAGGATTCCCTTACCGCCAACACAAAGTGGGGTTCGTAGGGGGTGGCTGACTAGCAATACTGTGCTTTTGTGCGACAGGTGCCACATCAAAGTTGTGTATTGGGTATTCGAACATCAAACCACCCTTTTCATACATATATTTGGTCCACATGGAAGTGTGTTTGTGTTCTGACCCTCTCCCACGTTATTATTTTTGCCAAATTTATATACAACACACGAGTCGGATGTAGAAACCATCTGCGATTGGGTACGCAACAGACACGGTTCGGTCAGACTACATGTGTGCCATGCCCGTGCCCTGCAGTCCCTCACATCAGCACAGTAGATTGGGCTCCACGAGGCTTGCCTCCCAGTCTCGAAAATATCTACTGCCTCGTAATGTCGAAAATATCTACCGCCTGGAAGGTTTTAATGTTTGATAGCACATGACTAGTATGTGTAGACCGCGTGAGATGTTTGTTACTCCTGCTCTGCTTCAGTCCCTTGATTAAAATTTTCAGCAGCCCCGACATTTTACTGCCGCCTCTGCATCCCTCGCAATCTCAAAAAATATCTGGTCGCCCTTGATCCAAATTTTCAGTAGCCCCGCCTTGTTACTCCCGCCTAGTAAAATTTTCAGTTGTCGCGGTATTTCCTGAAACACCACCTTGCACCCCCTCCACACACACCACACACTCCCCAAAACCTCCGCTCACACAGACACACACCACCCCTGAAACCATTGGTAGGTTGCCGCTGCCTCCATCCTCAACCTTTGCCTATGTGCCAGGGAGCTCGAGGAGCCAATGGCCAAAAAGAGGTTTATCGCGGCCTCTTTGCCCGAGGCTGGCGAGGTGGCCGCCGAGGTGTCCCCGTCATCCTCCGCGGGCTCTTTACCGATCCGCCATCACTGGTCCCCCGATCCGCCCGCCACCGCACCCCTACACCGGTTCAAGGACTTGCCCGTCCTCCCTCGGACCCGGCAGCGGACGAGGTCCTACCTCGGGGTCCGGCAGTGGCGGTGGGGGACATGGGTCACCGAGATTATAGATTCCACAAGGCCGAGCTCGCACCCATGGAGTACGACCGCTGGCAGGTCCGCTACCACGGCGTGGTGGCTAGGCTCAATTTCCCCTTCGGTACACGTCCGGTCGACCTCGTTCCACCGGAGCCAGGGGTAGCAAGCTCGGCTATGGTGCAGGAGGACCGAGAGGCATGGGAGCGCCTCGAGGCCGAGGCCGTCGACAAGGCCTACATGCAAGAGCCCCGCCGGCAGCACTCGGAGCTCGTGGAGGTGGAGCGGGTGATCTTTGCCGGCACGGAGGGCGGTGAGGTTATCGTGCTCTCCTCCGATGAAGAGTTCGAAGGCGGCGAGGACGGTGGCGCGGAGGGTGTCGAGGTGGGCGGTGAGGACGAGGAGATCGAGATCGACGAGTGGAGGAGTGTCTTCCCCAACGACCCCGACAATAGCACCCGCCCGGACCCAGCCAGTGGCACACCATACCTGACGAGGAAGGATTGGCTCGACCTCCACTTCAACCGAAAGTAGTTTAGCTTAGTTTAAATTTATGTTTTATGTTCAGTTATGCAAAACTATTTATGTTTATGTTTGAATGCATGCTACTTTCGGTTGAACCTACTGTGAACTTGATCAAAATGAAGTTTACAATGTTAAGTTTAGGGGATCTGATGAGGTTATGTACCTAGGGTAGGGTCATGGACCTATCTAGGATACCATGCCCAAGGACATCATCATACGAAGCTACCTTCCAGTCGACCAAGAGAAGTTCCACTCAACCAAGGGAGACTCCACTCGACTGGCTAGAAGACACTCGACCATGAAGATGCACTCGACCATCAGAAGTTCAGGATCTACTGTGCATCCAAACGGTCTGTAATTGAATAGTCTTAATGGTCATGATGACACTTTATGTAGGGCGTTACCAGTAACGCCCAGCCTTAATGTACTTTAACCCTCCTCTACGTGGGCTGGCTGGGGTCCTGGCGTCCTCTATATAAGCCACCCCCGTCCACTGGTAGAAGGGTTCGCACCCCTGTAACTCATATACACAGAGATCAGTCGACCGCCTCCGGGCTCCGAGACGTAGGGCTGTTACTTCCTCCGAGAAGGGCCTGAACTCGCTAAACACCCGTGTGTACAACTACTCCATAGCTAGGACCTTGCCTTTCCATACTTACCCCCCATTCTACTGTCAGACATAGAACCACGACAGTTGGCGCCCACCATGGGGCAGGTGTCTTAGCGACTTTTTTTGGAGAAGTTGCAATTCGTTCGATTGCCTTCATCATGGTTTCCGGCGGAGCTCTGGTCGAGGGCCACGAGATCCATCTCGGTGCGCTCACTTTCATCGCCGACGACTCCGCTTGGCTCCAGGAGGCACTACTCGACATCGACGCGCTCCCCGTCCGCGGGGCGGCGCACTTTCGGGCGTGTGTCCGCGGCGTCTTGCTGCGGCAGCCGTCGACCCCGTACCGGTCGACTCCTGCGCCGTCCTCCCTCCCTGTCTCCTGCTAGCGCAAGCGCTCCGGTCGGTCGAGGCTCCAGCGATGGGTGAGACACGCAGTGGCTCGCCAATCGGCCACCACCCAAGTCGCGGCGATTGAGCCCGATGAATCTCTCTACGGCCTGTTCGACCTGTCGACTGGCTCCGTAGAGACTGCATCCGAGTGCGATAGCAGTGATCCGGCGGCGGAGGTCCTGATGGTCAACGGGCCCCGTAGTCCTCCCGGTTTCCCCCGCGGCGACGGGATGGACGACGAGGACGACCCTGCTCAAGCCCATGAAGAGTACCAACCCGAGCCGCTCACTTACCAGCAGAGGGAAGAACTTCGCCGCCGGAACATGGATGCCCTGCATACTCCCATTGCAGGAGAAACTCCTGAGGCTCGTGCCCTGGAAGAGGCGCATTTAGCCAACCTGGCTGAACGCACTCGACTGGAGAACCTTTAGCGAGCACTCGACGAGCGTGCGCGTCAAAGAGCGACTAACTCCAACCGACGTCAGCTCTTTTCACAACCTACTCAGGTATATCGAACCCCAATTCAGAATTTGGCAGCTGCAGCCCACATAGCGGAGTCAATTCAGCCCTCTCAGTCAGAGGCTGGAAGAGGCTTAATGCAGATCAGAGATTTGCTCCGAGCAGCAGGAGATCAGAATTCAGCTGTGTCACAGTCACATAACAGGATTCACAATCGATCTGTCGCTGCGAATACTATTCAATCGGCCCACAGTCCAAGGTCGCCTCCGAGGCGCATGGGACGTGAAGGCCGGCGGGACCACTATGATGATCGATTTAATCGTGATGACAGGCGTCGAGTGCCCACTCCTCCTCCGAGAAGTGGGTCTAACGCCCACCGGCAGCAAGATGACAGACGCCAGCACAATGTTGGGCGGAGAGCTCCAGTCGACCCCAGAGAGCCAGGCTTTGACGCGAGATCCATCATCGTGCAAGGTTTGGTCGACCGAAACAGTGCTCATAGAGGTGGTCATGACAGAGATGTGCCCACAAGCAGCTGAGTCCATGTTTCAGGTCCAGAATGTTTTAGCAGAGCGATCAGAACCACAGTGATACCCCCCAACTTCAGGTTGGCGACTGGGGTGAATAAGTTCACCGGAGAGTCTAAGCCTGAAACTTGGCTCGAAGACTGATAGAGGCAAAGGTGTCCCGTCTTTCGATGAGATGATGGATATCGCTTTGGTGGCAGTCGACTTTGACGATTCGACTACAAACGTGCGAGGACGTCGCGCCTTAGCAATCGCTAAACCAACTCCGAGAGGTTATTGACCACGCCGGAGCACGATCAACCTGACCACGAGGGTCTGTTTCCTGCGAGCAAACGAAGAACAAGCAAGAAACTGAGATTGCAATCTGGATATTGCGAATATAAGATGAAATCTTTATTGATCAAGGTGGGGTTCTGTGACGCCTTTGTCTGGTCGTTGAACACAAACGAAGTTTGCGAAGTTGCAGCTATGGCGAACTTTTAATCTAAACAAAACCCAAAGTCTAAACGATGCCCTAAGGGCTGTATATATGGAGGAAGAGGGGGGAATTTCGTGACCCTTGGTGGAGGGGTCCGAAATCAACCCTATCTCTTGTTTCCCCACACATACGGACTCTAAAAATAGCCTATACTTATGTATTTCGAAATTACATGGGGCCTGGCCCAATAATAAGGTGACGCAGCACCTATAATAGCCTCGGGACGAAATTTATGAAGTGGCATCTTGTATATTTCGTCCAAGGCTTCATGCACCCATTATGGTGGCTTCAAAGTCCTGAAATCATGACTTGTAACTCCGTTCTTGTTCCCCTTGCGCATGGCATCATCTCCATGCTTGTTCTTAATCCAATGTTCATCCTTCTCCAAGCTAGGCCCTTCATTTGTAAGCAAAACAAATGTATCCAATTTAGGCAGCATCATATTCTCATGAACATTAGAATCATTACCAAGAAACGAAAGTACCTGGTAATTTAGTTGGCGTGCGCGAGCTCTAGTAATTGGTCCAGTATTTATAGCAGCAGGGGCTATGGGTGTAACAATTGTATTGATGTCCTCATCATCCTCCCCTTCTTGAAATAAAGTCGTCCTCAACGGAAGTTCATCTTCCTCACCCAAATAAGGCTTCAAATCTGCAATGTTAAAAGTGGGACTAACCCCAAAATCCGCAGGCAGCTCAAGTTTATATGCATTATCATTTATTTTCTCTAACACCTTAAAGGGACCATCAGCACGTGGCATTAACTTTGATTTGCGCAAATCCGGAAATCTATCCTTACGCAAATGTAACCAAACAAGATCTCCAGGTGCAAACACAACATGTTTACTACCCTTATCTCCAGCAAGTTTATATTTAGCATTCATACCCTCAATGTTTTCCTTAGTTTACTCATGCATTTTTAAAATCAATTCAGCACGTTGTTTAGCATCAAAATTAACCTTCTCCGAAGATGGAAGAGGCAACAAATCAATAGGTGCACGAGGTAGGAAACCATACACAACTTCAAAAGGGCACATCTTAGTAGTAGAATGCAATGAACGATTATAAGAAAATTCAATATGAGGCAAGCATTCCTCCCACATTTTCTTATTATTCTTCAAAACAGCCCTAAGCATAGTAGACAACATTCTATTGACTACTTCAGTTTGTCCATCAGTTTGGGGGTGACAAGTAGTACTAAAAAGCAGTTTAGTCCCCAACTTAGCCCATAAACATCTCCAAAAGTGGCTAAGAAATTTAGTATCACGATCTGAAACAATAGTATTTGGCACACCATGCAAGCGAATAATTTCACGAAAGAACAAATCAGCAACATTAACAGCATCATCGCTTTTATGACATGGTATAAAGTGTGCCATTTTCGAGAATCTATCCACGACAACAAATATGCTATCCCTACCCTTCTTTGTTCGAGGTAAACCTAAAACAAAGTCCATAGATATATCCTCCCAAGGAACACTAGGTACAGGCAAAGGCCTATATAAACCATGAGGATTGAGTCGTGACTTAGCTTTTTGACATGTAGTGCAGCGAGCAATAAAACGCTCAACATCCCGTCTCATCTTTAGCCAAAAGAAATGTGTAGCAAGTAAGTCCTCCGTCTTCTTCACGCCAAAGTGTCCCATTAATCCTCCTCCATGCGCCTCCTGCAACAACAAAAGACGAACGGAGCTAGCTGGAATGCATAGCTTGTGAGCACGAAACACAAATCCATCGTTAACAACAAACTTGTTCCACATTCTTCCTTCTTTACAATTCTGCATTACATCTTTAAAATCAGCATCATGCACATATTGATCTTTGATGGTCTCCAAACCAAATATTTTGAAGTCAAGTTGTGAAAGCATAGTATAGCGGCGAGACAATGCATCAGCAATAACATTTTCTTTTCCCTTCTTGTGTTTAATGACATAAGGAAAAGTCTCAATGAATTCAACCCATTTAGCATGTCTACGATTCAGTTTATCTTGACTTTTAATATGTTTCAAAGATTCATGATCAGAATGTATAACAAATTCTTTGGGCCATAAATAATGTTGCCATGTTTCTAAAGTCCGAACAAGAGCATATAATTCTTTATCATAAGTAGAATAATTCAGACTAGGCCCACTCAATTTTTCAGAAAAGTATGCAACAGGTTTGCCATCTTGTAATAACACACCGCCTAATTCAATTCCACTAGCATCACATTCAAGCTCAAAAGTCTTATTAAAATCAGGAAGTTGGAGTAAAGGAGCATGTGTCAACTTATCTTTCAATACCGAGAAGGCTTCTTCCTGTGCGGTACCCCAAAGAAAAGGCACATCTTTCTTTGTAAGCTCATTGAGAGGTGCAGCAATGGTGCTGAAATCTCTCACAAAACGCCTATAGAATCCAGCGAGGCCAAGAAAACTCCTCACTTGTGTGACCGTTTTGGGTTGCGGCCAACTCTCAATAGCTTCAATCTTGGCTTTATCAACTTCAATTCCCTGTGGAGTAACAACATAGCCAAGAAAAGATACTCGGTCGGTGCAAAAGGTGCACTTCCCAAGGTTACCAAACAAACGTGCATCACGTAGAGCAATAAAAACAGCACGTAAATGTTCCAAATGTTCTTCCAAAGATCTGCTATAAATCAATATGTCATCAAAGTAAACTACCACAAATCGTCCAATGAAAGCACGTAAAAATTCGTTCATTAATCTCATGAAAGTACTAGGTGCATTAGTTAACCCAAAAGGCATGACTAACCACTCATATAATCCAAACTTAGTTTTGAATGCTGTTTTCCATTCATCTCCCAATTTCATACGAATTTGATGGTATCCACTACGTAAATCAACTTTGGAGAATATTGTAGAGCCACTCAATTCATCAAGCATATCATCTAGCCTAGGAATAGGATGACGATAACGAATAGTAATATTATTAATGCCTCTACAATCAACACACATACGTGATGTACCATCCTTTTTCGGCACTAGAATAATAGGAACAGCACAAGGACTAAGGGATTCGCGTATATAACCTTTGTCGAGAAGCTCTTGTACTTGACGCATAATCTCCTTCGTCTCCTCTGGATTGGTACGGTATGGTGCACGGTTTGGCAGTGAAGCACCGGGAATTAAGTCAATCTGATGCTCAATCCCTCGAATAGGCGGTAATCCCGGTGGCACGTCTTGTGGAAAAACGTCAGCGAACTCCTGCAAAATGTTAGTGACAGCAGGAGGCAAACTTTTAACTAAACAAATCCCAAAGTCTAAACGATGCCCTAAGGGCTGTATATATGGAGGAAGAGGGGGGAATTTCGTGGCCCTTGGTGGAGGGGTCCGAAATCAACCCTATATCTTGTTTCCCCACACATACGGACTCTAAAAATAGCCTATACTTATGTATTTCGAAATTACATGGGCCTGGCCCAATAATAAGGTGACGCAGCACCTAAAATAGCCTCGGGACGAAATTTATGAAGTGGCATCTTGTATATTTCGTCCAAGGCTTCATGCACCCATTATGGTGGCTTCAAAGTCCTGAAATCATCACTTGTAACTCCGTTCTTGTTCCCCTTGCGCATGCCATCATCTCCATGCTTGTTCTTGCTCCAATGTTCATCCTTCTCCAAGCTAGGCCCTTCATTTGTAAGCAAAACAAATGTATCCAATTTAGGCAGCATCATATTCTCATGAACATTAGAATCATTACCAAGAAACGAAAGTACCTGGTAATTTAGTTGGCGTGCACGAGCTCTAGTAATTGGTCCAGTATGTATAGCAGCAGGGGCTGTGGGTGTAACAATTGTATTGATGTCCTCATCATTATCTTTCAATACCGTGAAGGCTTCTTCCTATGCGGTACCCCAAAGAAAAGGCACATCTTTCTTTGTAAGCTCATTGAGAGGTGCAGCAATGGTGCTGAAATCTCTCACAAAACGCCTATAGAATCCAGCGAGGCCAAGAAAACTCCTCACTTGTGTGACCGTTTTGGGCTGCGGCCAACTCTCAATAGCTTCAATGTTGGCTTTATCAACTTCAATTCCCTGTGGAGTAACAACATAGCCAAGAAAAGATACTCGGTCGGTGCAAAAGGTGCACTTCCCAAGGTTACCAAACAAACGTGCATCACGTAGAGCAATAAAAACAGCACGTAAATGTTCCAAATGTTCTTCCAAAGATCTGCTATAAATCAATATGTCATCAAAGTAAACTACCACAAATCGTCCAATGAAAGCACGTAAAACTTCGTTCATTAATCTCATGAAAGTACTAGGTGCATTAGTTAACCCAAAAGGCATGACTAACCACTCATATAATCCAAACTTAGTTTTTAATGTTGTTTTCCATTCATCTCCCGATTTCATATGAATTTGATGGTATCCACTACGCAAATCAACTTTGGAGAATATTGTAGAGCCACTCAATTCATCAAGCATATCATCTAGCCTAGGAATAGGATGACGATAATGAATAGTAATATTATTAATGCCTCTACAATCAACACACGTACGTGATGTACCATCCTTTTTCGGCACTAGAATAATAGGAACAGCACAAGGACTAAGGGATTCGCGTATATAACCTTTGTCGAGAAGCTCTTGTACTTGACGCATAATCTCCTTCGTCTCCTCTGGATTGGTACGGTATGGTGCACGGTTTGGCAGTGAAGCACCGGGAATTAAGTCAATCTGATGCTCAATCCCTCGAATAGGCGGTAATCCCGGTGACACGTCTTGTGGAAAGACGTCAGCGAACTCCTGCAAAATGTTAGTCACAGCAGGAGGCAAAGAGGAAGGCACATCCTCGAATGAAAATAATGCCTCTTTGCACACAACAACATAGCAAACAGATTTGCTGAAATCTAGCTCATCAATATCAGATTTGGTGGCAAATAAACATGCACTTTTCAATTTAATTTCAGAAGCAACACTAGATGGTTTATTATTAGGCTTCATTTGTTGCTCAAATTCTTTTGCCACAATCTGATTTTCACTCTTATTCGTCTCCTGTTTTGCTTTATTAGCTCTATTAATATCATCTTTCCAAATGGAATCAGGAGTCATAGGAAGCAAAGTAATATTTTTATCCTTATGAACAAGAGTATAGTGATTGTTTCTACCATGGTGTTCAAATTTTTTATCAAATTGCCATGGTCTACCAAGTAATAAGGAACATGCTTGCATAGGTACCACATCACAATCAACATAATCAGCATATGTAGAGATACTAAAATGCACACGGACAGTACGTGTTACCTTAACCTTGCCGCTGTTGTTGAACCATTGGATGTAGTAAGGATGTAGATGTGGTCTTGTGGTGAGAGAAAGCTTCTCCACCATCTCCATGCTAGCCAAGTTGTTGCAGCTCCCTCCATCTATGATGACGCATACAGAACGTTCTTTCACAACTCCCTTGGTATGGAACAAATTGTGCCTCTGATTTTGCTCAGCTTGTGTGACCTGCACACTCAAAACACGTTGAGCAACTAAACATTCATACCTGTCAGCGTCTTCAGGAGCCATGTATTGTGTCTCATGATCAGAATCATCTCCACCATGTTCTTCACGTGTAATAAGAGCCAAAGTCTCCTCATCATAGTCACTAGCGGACTCATATCCACCATCCGCGGTAGCAATCATCACACGCGGAGATTTGCATTCTCTCGCATAATGACCTCCTCCCTTACAACGACGACAAATAATATCACTTGTGTGCGCTGTTGATGCCATGGAAGAAGAAGAACTCTGTGCAGGCCCAGCAGGTGCGCTCTTGGCAGATAATGGTGGTTGTGCCTGTTTTCTTGTATCACGACTGGAGGAGACACCTGATTGAGGTGCTGGTGCAGTTGAAGTAGAAGATGCACGCGGTGTCCATGATGAAGGTCGGCCTGCAGAAAAGTTAGTTCGCGCCAATGCTTGTCGATCCTGCACTTCACGTTCAGCTTTACATGCAAGATGGAATAAACGAGTGATATTAGTATACTCCTTATAGTCTAGAATGGTCTGAATCTCTCTATTTAATCCACCCAGAAAACGTGCAAGCATAGCTTCATTCTCCTCAACAATACCACATCTAATCATGCCAGTTTGTAATTCCTGATAATAATCTTCTACAGAATTTTTTCCTTGTCTTAAGTGCTGTAATTTCTGAAGCAATTCACGTTGATAATATGGTGGAACCCAACGAGTACGCATAGCAGTTTTCAAAGGAGCCCAAGTAGTTGGAATAGGATATAATCTACAATGTTCAGACCACCATACACATGCAAAACTAGTGAAAGCACAAACAGCAGCGGCAACCCGTCTCTCCTCGGGATATTGTAAACATGTAAATCGTTGTTCAGTTTCTAACTCCCAAGTAAGATATATATCAGGAACATATCTACCCTCGAAAGGTGGAATATTCAATTTCAGTTTAGGAAGATGGTCATGATCTCGTACCTGAGGGAAAGCCCTACCATTGTGATTATTTGCATGTGGACGACCTGGTGGTTGTGGTGCAGGTGGTTGCACATAGTTCTGATTTTGAGCAACCTCATCCTCGTAATCTCCCACATAATCATCCTCCTCCGCATCAGCAGCAGGAGCCACAGAAGTATCAACAGCAGCACCAACAGTTTGGCCAAACGCAAGAGGAACACGGCTCGCTCGGCGGAGATCTGTTTCGCGACGTGGAGGTAGTCGTTGTTGTTGTTGTTGGAGAGGTGTGTTAGGTGCAGCTGGTGGTGGTGGTGGAAGACACGCGAGCAATTCATTAAACTTGTTATCGAGCTTTGTTTCGAACATCTTCTCCATGCCATCTATCTTATCCATGGCCTCTTCAAATCTGTTTAGCACATCTTGCACCTGTCCACTCATCATTTGCTGAAATTTATCATGCAAATCCTTATTCGTCATGTTCTCCCAGTCAGTCTCGTCGGCTTGTGATCCTGGCATGGTTAGCAGCAATAGAAACACACAAGAATATGATCCTACAGACTACTAACAAGAGGTGGTGGTGGGTGTCACAAATCCGTCAAGCAAATCTCAAATTCTTACCAGTTCTTACCCAGCAGCAGGCGGTGATCGGCAACCGTTGTAGCCAAAAACTCTCAAAGCTTGGATAGAGCGATTACCAGGGAGAGTCAAACGCACGACGTAGATGTATGTGGAGCTGGGAAGGCTTATAATATGGTAGCAAAAAGGGTCAGCAATAATCAATTCAGAGATGCAAAGTTGAATAAACGCTCAACGACGGTACTGTGCTGGTCCTAGGCTAGACTGTGCTAGAGACGCGAGCCTAGAACACCAACAAAATCACGGCGCGGCACGTAAACAAGGGAAAAGCACACTCTGGATTTTTTTCCGCTCTTTTTTTTGCGCTATTTTTTTTTGCGCTGCTTTTTTTTGCGAAAAATCACTATAATGGCGAGTGTCTCAAAACTCTTCCTAGGTCAAACTGACAGGATGGGCACGAAATTTTTTCGACCAAATTTTTTTTTTCGACTGCCCGGACCCAAAAACTGGAAACGGGTCAAAAAAAACTTCCTATAATGGCACCTGTCTCAAAACACTCAGAAACACCTAAAAATAGGATAGCCAGAATTTTTTTCGAAAAATGCGTTTTCGAAAAATTTTGGGCCTAAACGGAGGGTGGTTTCCGGACTCTTTTTTTTTCGAAACCTACTCTGGCAAGGAAACACGAATCGGAATCTAGATGGATCTCGAAAACAAACCTAATAAGACAAGAACTCGGATTGGTGGTGGATATATGGTAGTAGATGGCAGCGGTGGTGGTATATGACGGCGGTGGTGGTATATGGATACGGATTCGAAGCGGTGGCGGGTAAGCGGCGGTGGTAGATGGCAGGGGCGATGATGATGGTGCGGCGGCGGCGTGACAACTTATGACCAGAACTCGAAACTCTAAAAGACTAGACTCTAAGACCAGCAACTAGACACGACGATGCAACCGCAAATTCAACAAAGCAAAACCCTAAAAAGATTATGCAAAGGCTCAGATTGGTTCGAATATGATGAACTAACCCTAATTTTTTTGTGGCTTTTTCGTGGACTGTAGGTATGAAGAATAGACTCGATCTAAACTACGAAAAACTGTAAAATCTCACCGAGCAACCTGGAAATCTAATACCACTTGATAGAGGCAAAGGTGTCCCGTCTTTTGATGAGATGATGGATATCGCTTTGGTGGCAGTCGACTTTGACGATCCGACTATGAACGTGCGAGGACGTCGCGCCTTAGCAATCGCTAAACCAACTCCGAGAGGTTATTGACCACGCCGGAGCACGATCAACCTGACCACGAGGGTCTGTTTCTTGCAAGCAAACGAAGAACAAGCAAGAAACTGAGATTGCAATCTGGATATTGCGAATATAAGATGAAAGCTTTATTGATCAAGGTGGGGTTCTGTGACGCCTTTTTCTGGTCGTTGAACACAAACGAAGTACGCGAAGTTGCAGCTATGGCGAACTTTTAATCTAAACAAAACCCAAAGTCTAAACGATGCCCTAAGGGCTGTATATATGGAGGAAGAGGGGGGAATTTCATGACCCTTGGTGGAGGGGTCCGAAATCAACCCTATCTCTTGTTTCCCCACACATACGGACTCTAAAAATAGCCTATACTTATGTATTTCGAAATTACATGGGCCTGGCCCAATAATAAGGTGTCGCAGCACCTATAATAGCCTCGGGACGAAATTTATGAAGTTGCATCTTGTATATTTCGTCCAAGGCTTCATGCACCCATTATGGTGGCTTCAAAGTCCTGAAATCATCACTTGTAACTCCGTTCTTGTTCCCCTTGCGCATGCCATCATCTCCATGCTTGTTTTTAATCCAATGTTCATCCTTCTCCAAGCTAGGCCCTTCATTTGTAAGCAAAACAAATGTATCCAATTTAGGCAGCATCATATTCTCATGAACATTAGAATCATTACCAAGAAACGAAAGTACCTGGTAATTTAGTTGGCGTGCGCGAGCTCTAGTAATTGGTCCAGTATTTATAGCAGCAGGGGCTGTGGGTGTAGCAATTGTATTGATGTCCTCATCAAAGACTACCGAGTGGCTGTTCAGATTGGTGGCGGTAATGATGAGGTGGCCATGAAACATTTGCCACTTATGCTAGGGGGTTCAGCCAGGGCATGGTTGAATCGGTTAGCTCCCGGAAGCATTTACATCTGGGAAGATCTTTCTCGAGTGTTCGTCAGGACGTTTGAGGGAACTTGCAAGTGACCTAATGGATTGACTGAGCTACAAGTTTGTGCACAAAAGTCGAGTGAAACACTGAGGGATTACATCCAGAGGTGGATCACTTTGCATCACACTGTAGAGAATGTGTCGGACCATCAAGCGGTTTGCGCCTTCAAAGAGGGCGTCAAGAACAGAGAGTTGAGCCTGAAGTTTGGTCGAACCGGAGACATGACCCTGAGTCGGATGATGGAAATAGCCACCAAGTACGCCAACGGCGAAGAAGAGGACCGACTCCAGAGCGGCAAGTACAAGCCGAGTCAGTCGGATAAAGGAAACTCCAGTCGGAAGCAAAAACGGAAGGCCGAGCCAGCAGCTCCTGGAGAGGCTCTAGCCGTGACACAGGGCAAATTTAAAGGGAAGCCCAAAGGATCTTGGAACCCCAAGAAGGTAAAAGACAAGGAGGGTAATGATGTGATGGACCTGCCGTGTCATATCCACACGAAGAAAGACGAAGAGGGTAACTTCATGTACCCAAAGCATACCACTCGCCAGTGCCGGCTCTTAATCCAGCAGTTCTAAGGGAAACAGCCGAAGGACAAAGAGAAGGAGTCGGACAAGGCTGAGGACAAGCAGGACAGTGATGGAGAGTACCCTCATGTCAACTCCACTCTGATGATTTTTGCTGATGTAGAGAGCAGAAGTCGACTGAAAGTGATCAACCGAGAAGTCAATATGGTCGCGCCGGCGACACCAAACTATCTGAGATGGTCACAAACTCCCATTATTTTCGACCTGTCGGACCATCCTACTCATATTGCCACCCCTGGGAGGCAAGCACTAGTGGTCGACCCGGTCATCGAAGGCACTCGACTGACGAAGGTATTGATGGATGGCGGCAGCGGGTTGAACATACTGTATGCAGAGACGCTCAAGGGAATGGGCATTCCGATGTCCAGGCTCGGCTCCAGCAACATGAGTTTTCACGGAGTCATCCCAGGAAAGAAGGCTGAGTCACTCAGCCAAATAGCTCTAGATGTGGTGTTCGGCAACTCGAAGCATTTCCGCAAAGAGAAGCTGACATTTGAAGTCGTGGATTTCCAGAGCGCCTACCACTCTATCTTGGGAAGACCAGCCTACGCCCGCTTCATGGCTCGACCATGTTATGTGTACCTCAAGTTAAAGATGCCTGGCCCCAAAGGCGTGATCACCGTCACTGGTAACCGGAAGAAAGCAGAAGAGTGTTTCCAGAAAGGCTCAAAGATTGCGGATGACCAGATAACAGTGATAGAGCTACAGGAATACAAGAAGAATGCAGATCCGAGTGATTTACTGCGGGCCAAGAAGCCCGCCACAGAGTCAGCATTTCAGTCGTCCGGTGAGACGAAGCCAGTTCACATCCACCCGACTGATCCCAATGCAGCTCCGACCCATATTTCCACTACACTCGACTCTAAATAGGAAGAAGCGCTCATCCAGTTCCTCCGTGAGAAGTGGGACATCTTCGCATAGAAGCCAGCTGACATGCCAGGTGTTCCTAGGGGACTGGCTGAGCATCGCCTTAGAGTCGATTCAAAGGCAAAACCTGTTAAAGAACATCTTCGACGGTCCGCCGTTCCGAAGAAAAAGGCCATTGGCGAAGAGGTGGCTCGACTCCTTGCAGCAGAGTTCATCCGAGAGATATACCACTCCAAGTGGCTCGCCAATGTCGTTATGGTTCCCAAAAAGGACAATTCCCTTCGTATGTGCATTGATTTCAAACATATCAATCGGGCCTACCCGAAAGATCATTTTCCTCTCCCTCGGATCGACCAAATTGTCGACTCGACCGCAGGGTGCGAGAGATTGTCTTTTCTAGACGCATATTCCGGGTATCATCAGATCTGTCTGTATGGGCCCGACGAAATCAAAACAGCTTTCATCACCCCATTCGGGTGCTTCTGCTATATCACCATGCCATTCAGCCTCAAGAATGCCGGAGCCACGTTCATGAGAATGATTCAAAAGTGTTTACTCACTCAAATCAGTCAGAATGTGGAAGCATACATGGATGATATCGTGGTCAAGTCGCGAAAGGGTTCTGACCTGTTGACTGACTTAGCTGAAACATTTGCCAATCTCAGGAGGTATGATATCAAGCTCAATCCTTCAAAGTGCACATTCAGAGTACCTGGCGGGAAGTTACTCGGTTTTCTCGTTTCCGAACGAGGAATCGATGCTAACCCAGAAAAAGTTGGCACCATACTCCGAATGAAACGCCCCGTGCGTGTGCACGATGTCCAGAAGCTTACTAGATGCTTGGCCGCGTTAAGTCGATTCATCTCTCGCCTCGGTGAAAAGGCGTTGCCCCTTTACCGACTGATGAAGAAGGCAGACAAGTTCGAGTGGACTCCAGAAGCTGATGCAGCATTTGCCGAGTTAAAAACTCTGCTCTTGATAGAGGCGGAGGTGTCCCGTCTTTCGATGAGATGATGGATTTCGCTTTGGTGGAAGTCGACTTTGATGATCCGACTACGAACGTGCGAGGACGTCGCGCCTTAGCAATCGCTAAACCAACTCCGAGAGGTTATTAACCACGCTGGAGCACGATCAACCTGACCACGAGGGTCTGTTTCCTGCGAGCAAACGAAGAACAAGCAAGAAACTGAGATTGCAATCTGGATATTGCGAATATAAGATGAAATCTTTATTGATCAAGGTGGGGTTCTGTGACGCCTTTGTGTGGTCGCTGAACACAAACGAAGTACGCGAAGTTGCAGCTATGGCGAACTTTAATCTAAACAAAACCCAATGTCTAAACGGTGCCCTAAGGGTTGTATATATGGAGGAAGAGAGGGGGAATTTCGTGGCCCTTGGTGGAGGGGTCCGAAATCAACCCTATCTCTTGTTTCCCCACACATACGGACTCTAAAAAAAGCCTATACTAATGTATTTCGAAATTACATGGGCTTCATGCACCCATTATGGTGGCTTCAAAGTCCTGAAATCATCACTTGTAACTCCGTTCTTGTTCCCCTTGCGCATGGCATCATCTCCATGCTTGTTCTTGCTCCAATGTTCATCCTTCTCCAAGCTAGGCCCTTCATTTGTAAGCAAAACAAATGTATCCAATTTAGGCAGCATCATATTCTCATGAACATTAGAATCATTACCAAGAAACGAAAGTACCTGATAATTTAATTGGCGTGTGCGAGCTCTAGTAATTGGTCCCGTATATTTAGCAGTAGGGGTTGTGGGTGTAACAATGGTATTGATGTCCTCATCAACTCTCCACCCAGCCGGTGCTTGCTGCTCCAATCAGCAAAGAGCCTCTGTTGCTTTATATTGCAGCCACAGGACAAGTCGTCAGTACAGTACTTACGGTCGAGTGGGAAGAAGAAGGGAAAACTTTCAAAGTTCAGCGCCCAGTATATTATCTCTCTGAAGTTTTGACCCCATCGAAGCAAAGATATCCTCATTATCAGAAGCTTGTATATGGGATCTACATGACCATGAAGAAGGTTGCCCGTTATTTCTCTGATCATGACATTATAGTCGTCAGCGACGCACCATTGTCAGAGATTCTGCACAACAGAGATGCAACTGGTCGAGTGGCTAAATGGGCGATTGAACTCCTTCCCCTTGATATCAAATTTGAGGCAAAGAAAGCCATTAAGTCCCATGCTATAGCAGATTTCCTTGCCGAGTGGATTGAACAGCAGCAGCCGACTCAAGTTCACTCGGAGCATTGGACCATGTTCTTTGATGGCTCTAAGATGTTAAATGGTTCTGGTGTTGGGGTAGTTTTGGTTTCTCCCCGAGGAGATAAGCTCAGATATGTGCTCCAGATCCACTTTGATTCCTCCAACAATGAAGCAGAATATGAAGCACTGTTGTATGGGTTGCGCATGGCCATTTCACTCGGCGTCCGTTGCCTTATGGTTTACGGCGACTCAGATTTGGTGGTCAATCAGGTGATGAAGGAGTGGGACGTGAGAAGCCCAGCCATGACTGGATACTGCAATGCAGTGAGGAAGCTTGAAAAGAAATTCGAAGGGTTAGAACTCCATCATGTTCCCCGACTGAAAAATCAAGCAGCCGATGACTTGGCAAAGATAGGTTCCAAGAGGGAAGCCATTCCGAGTGGCGTGTTTTTCGAACATGTCTACAGGCCATCGGTTCAAGAGGATCCTTTCACTGAAGAAGCCCCGCAGCCTAAAAGCGCCACAGATCCGACTGATGTTGAGGTCCCAGCGGTGGTCGACTTGATCATGGAAGTTTTGGTCATCACTCCCGATTGGACAGTGCCCTACATCGCCTATATTTTGTGGAAGGAACTCCCCGAGAATGAAGAAGAAGCTCGAGAGATCGTCCGTCGGTCCAAAGCCTTCACCGTCATGAGAGGTCAGTTGTACAGAGAAAGTGCGACTAGAGTCAGCCAGAAATGCATAACACCGGAGGAAGGTCGAATGATTCTCAACGACATCCACTCGGGGACCTGTGGCCATCATGCGTCTTCTCGGACCATCGTGGCCAAAGCATACCGAGCTGGTTTTTATTGGCCCAGAGCGAATGAAATGGCGAAGGAGATAGTCGACAAATGTGAGGGATGTCAATTTTACTCCAATATGTCACACAAGCCTGCCTCAGCCTTAAAGACCATACCACTTGTCTGGCCCTTTGCTGTATGGGGTTTGGATATGGTTGGCCCGTTGAGAACAGGAAGAAGCGGTTTCACACGTGCTGGTAGCAGTCGACAAGTTTACCAAGTGGATTGAGGCCAAACCCATCAAGAACCTCGATGCTGGTACCGCTGTCAGCTTCATCCGAGAACTGATATTCAGATATGGAGTCCCGCACAGCATCATCACTGATAACGGGTCAAACTTCGATTCTGAAGAATTCAGAGCTTTCTGCACGTCTCAAGGCACGCGAGTCGACTACGCTTCAGTTGCCCATCCGCAGACGAATGGACAGGCAGAACGAGCCAACGGTTTAATTCTCAAAGGGTTGAAACCCCGTTTGATGTGTGATCTCAAGCATGCAGCTGGTGCATGGATTGACGAACTTCCCTTGGTGCTTTGGGGGTTAAGGACCACACCCAACCGGTCGACTGGAAGAACTCCATTCTTCTTGGTCTACGGAGCTGAAGCAGTCTTGCCGAGTGATCTTCTCCACAACGCTCCCCGAGTCGAGCTCTACACCAAAGCTGAAGCAAAACAAGCGCGGGAGGACGCAGTCGGCCTTTTAGAGGAAGAAAGAGAGATGGCTCTGATCAGATCGACCATTTATCAACAAGACTTGCGTCGCTTCCACGCCAAAAACGTGAAGAGTCGAGCCTTCCAGGAAGGAGATTTAGTTCTCCGAGTGGACCAGCAAAAACCACACAAGCTTGCTCCTTCTTGGGAAGGTCCCTTCATCGTCACCAAGGTTCGCCACAATGGAGCATACCGTCTTTACAATGTCGAGCATCAGATCAACGAGCCCCGAGCTTGGAACGCGGAGCTTCTCCGCCCCTTTTACACTTAAGTATTCACTCGGATGAGTTGTAATAAAAGTACTCCTGTAGTTTATTTATCAAAGACAAGAGCTTTATAGTTTTCCCAGTGATTGTTATTACTTTTGTCCATATAAAACAATCCCCCAATGGGTGGCTTAGTTGCGAATCCGATTCGCCTAAGTCTGTAAAAACAAATCCTAACCGAGTGGTGAGTCAGTCTCCCACATGAAGGCTTAGCTGCGAAATCCGTTTCGCCTAAGATAAATAAAATCCTACCAAGTGGTAAGCCAGCCTTCCACTGGGAGGCTTAGCTGCAGTCCAAGTACTCGCCTAAGATAAATAAAATCCTACCGAGTGGTAAGCCAGCCTTCCACTCGGAGGCTTAGCTGCAGTCCAAGTACTCGCCTAAGATAAATAAAATCCTACCAAGTGGTAAGCCAGCCTTCCACTCGGAGGCTTAGCTGCAGTCCAAGAACTCGCCTAAGTACAAGTACAACATGCGTTCTGCAAGAAGGACGAGGTGCAGGTCGACTGCTACCCTCTCCTTCCGAGCTGCGCCACCAATTCAAAAATCCTACCGAGTGGGGAGCAGACCTCCCACTCGGAGGCTTAGCTGCAGCCCAGTGCTCGCCTAAGTGTCTGAAATCCTACCGAGTGGGGAGCAGACCTCCCACTCGGAGGCTTAGCTGCAGCCCAGTGCTCGCCTAAGTGTCTGAAATCCTACCGAGTGAAGAGCAGACCTCCCACTCGGGGGCTTAACTGCAGCCCAGTGCTCGCCTAAGTGTCTGAAATCCTACCGAGTGGAGAGCAGACCTCCCACTCGGGGGCT
>NC_041387.1:278876322-279136820 GCF_002162155.2 Triticum dicoccoides | reverse complement strand
TAAGTATCTGAAATCCTACCGAGTGAAGAGCAGACCTCTCACTCGGGGGCTTAGCTGCAGCCCAGTGCTCGCCTAAGTATCTGAAACCCTACCGAGTGGAGAGCAGACCTCCCACTCGGGGGCTTAGCTGCAGCCCAGTGCTCGCCTAAGTATCTGAAATCCTACCGAGTGGAGAGCAGACCTCCCATTCGGGGGGCTTAGCTGCAGCCCAGTGCTCGCCTAAGTATCTAAAATCCTACCGAGTGGAGGGTAAACCTCTCACTCGGAGACTTAGCTACAACCCAGTACTCGATTATGTGAATTAGGATGCAAGCCGATGGCAATAAGCGCTTTGCTTCAACCTGCAAAGGACGCCGCAAACCAAATGCGAGCATATTCAGTGACGAACCCAAGTTCGGATAATTCCTAACGGAACCGAAAGTGCTCAGGCGCTAAGCCTGTTAAGGTTTATCGGTTACAAAACCCACTCGGCATACCGAGGCAAATTTAAAGTATCAAGCTCAGAAGTTTTTTACCCCTCCTGTGGAGGGCTGGAAGGTGCCACAAACTCGTCCAGATCAATTCCATTTGCAATCTGAGTGGCAGCGGCAATGAAGGTCTCCATGAAAGATCTGAAATCGTGCTTCTTGGTGTTGGCCACCCTGAGAGCCACCAGCTTGTCCTCTCATGCATCCTTGCAGTGAACGCGGACCAGAGATAGAGCAACATCCGCGCCGCACCTGGCCGAAGATTTCTTCCACTCTTGCACTCGACTTGGGACCTCGTTCAGTCGAGTCATCAGAGACTCGAGGTCGTTCTGGAGTGTCTCTCTTGGCCAGAGTGTTGTGTCAATGCGGGAAGTTGCGACTTCAGCCTTGCGAGAAATCAATGACGGCAGCAACACGAGATTCAAGTCGGAGCACGTTCATGGCGACTTCATCTTTCACAGGAGAGTTGATGGGGTCCAGGTTTACTTCCAGTCGACCAGTCTCCTCTTCAAAGTTCTGACAAAATTCTGCAAGCACAACCACCGAGTCAAGACAAACAGTCAGAGGTTACAGTTGAAATATTTGTTTGATACAAAGGATTACCTTCAAGCATGAGGAAAAACTTCTTGGCGAGTCCACCCAGATAAGCCTCTAGATCATTCTTCTTTCTCTTCAACTTACTGGCCTTGTCGTTCAGGGTGGTCTTGTCGCTTTTCAGTCAAGTGACCTCCTGGTTGGCAGCATCAAGAGCAGCTTTCAGATTGGTGTTTTCTTCTTCAAGCTTAGTCACTGAAGCCAGCTTCTCATCCGCTAGCCTGGTCTTCTCTAAAGCAGTTTTTTGTATCTCAGCCAAGTCAAGCTCTTGTTTCTTCAGGGCGTCCCTCACTTTGCCTACAAAGTTACAGTGAGATTAGATTCGGAAACAAGTGAGAGGCAAAGGCAGTCGTCAAAGGCCTCACCAAGCATACCTTTAGCTTCCTCCTTCGCCTTCGTCAAGTTCTTTTGGGCCAGTTTTAGATCGAGCTCGAGCTGAATGTGTTTGTTCTCCAACTCAGTATAACGAGCCGCAAGGTCACAGGATTTCTACGAAGAACCAATCGACAGACGTCAAAGACAATTCACTTCCGAGTGAGTAAAGAAAAATCATAGCGTTTCTAAGACTACGGCCGAATGCAAACATTCGACCATAGTCTCGGGGACTACACCCAGTGGGTGCACTCAGCGTGCCCCCACTAGTTTCATCAAGAGTCAACCAGTCGACTAACAAAAAAAACAAGGCAATGTTCTTTAGACTATAGTCGACTGCCAGCAGTCGACCACAGTCTCGGGGACTACACCCAGTGGGTGCACTCAGCGTGCCCCCACCAGTTTATGAATCTATTCGACCTTGTCGAGTAAAGAAAAACTCAAAAGCATAAAGACTATGGTCGACTACCAGCAGTCCACCATAGCCTTGGGGACTACACCCAGTGGGTGCACTCAGCGTGCCCCCACTAACCTGGAATTTCAATCAACACACACCCAGTGGGTGTAGGACAGACTCTAGGAATTTCAGAAAGAAGAACCAACAGTGATCGACTGACCTGAACATTACTCTGGAGTGCCGAACTGGCGTCATAGGCTGCCTGGCTGGCTTCTCGAATTGCCTTCACTTGCTCCATCATGACCCCCGCTTGGCGTATCGCTTCTCTAGTAGCACTGGCTTGGTCTTCTGGAACGGGGTAGGTGGAGAAAAGTGAGGGTTGAACAGCACTCGACGACGAAGGGCGAGTGTCGGTGTCAAAACCGGCGGATCTCGGGTAGGGGGTCCCGAACTGTGCGTCTAGGCAGATGGTAACAGGAGACAAGGGACACGATGTTTTACCCAGGTTCGGGCCCTCTTGATGGAGGTAAAACCCTACATCCTGCTTGATTGATATTGATATTGTGGATGTTTACAAGAGTGGATCTACCACGAGATCAAGGAGGCTAAACCCTAGAAGCTAGCCTATGGAATGATTGTAAGGGTTGTTGTTGTCCTACGGACTAGAGCCATCCGGTTTATATAGACACCAGAGAGGGCTAGGGTTACATAGAGTCGGTTACAATGGTAGGAGATCTACATATCCGTATCGCCAAGCTTGCCTTCCACGCCAAGGAAAGTCCCATCCGGACACGGGGCGAAATCTTCAATCTTGTATCTTCATAGTCTTGGAGTCCGGTCGATGATGATAGTCCGGCCGATGATAGTTCGGCTGATGATGGTAATCCGGCTATCCGGACACCCCCTAATCCAGGACTCCCTCAGTAGCCCCTGAACCAGGCTTCAATGACGATAAGTCCGGCGCGTATATTGCTTGGCATTGCAAGGCGGGTTCCTCCTCCGAATGATAGAAGATTGTGAACACCAGGATAGTGTCTGGCTCTGCAAAATAAATTCCACATTCCACTGTAGAGAGAATAATATATACACAAGTTCAATCTGCTGACATTTTTTGCGGCATGACGTCACGCCACTACCAAGCCATTACTTGAATCGTTTTTTACTCTACCACCTCAGCGCATTTAGCAAAGCGGTTTCCTTGGCACGTCTTGTCGAAGCAGAGATCGTGTTCCCCCTTAATCCAGGATTCTCATCAATACGGACGTGGGTAACCCAACCGCGCCATTAATGCTGACGCTTGGGGGATAAGCGAGTTTTACCAGGCCGGTGGGGACGCATAGACTTCGCCCGCCCATATAAGGGATAAGGATTCACCTTTTCACCTACGCCTTCTTCCTCCTTTGCTTATCCATCTCCGCGCACTCGAGCTCCAGCGCCCAAGCCCGCACATCTCGTCTCAACCTTCCCCAGTTATGTCCGGAGCAGGAGGCAAGTGGATGACCTCCTCCGTTACGGAGGAGCACATCGAAAGACTGCACAGCGCCGGCTACTGATAGAGGCAAATGTGCCCCGTCTTTTGATGAGATGATGGATATCGCTTTGGTGGAAGTCGACTTTGACGATCCGACTACGAACGTGTGAGGACGTCGCGCCTTAGCAATCGCTAAACCAACTCCGAGAGGTTATTGACCATGCCGGAGCACGATCAACCTGACCACGAGGGTCTGTTTCCTGCGAGCAAACGAAGAACAAGCAAGAAACTAAGATTGCAGTCTGGATATTGCGAATATAAGATGAAAGCTTTATTGATCAAGGTGGGGTTCTGTGACGCCTTTGTCTGGTCGTTGAACACAAACGAAGTACGCGAAGTTGCAGCTATGGCGAACTTTTAATCTAAACAAAACCCAAAGTCTAAACGATGCCCTAAGGGCTGTATATATGGAGGAAGAGGGGGGAAATTTCGTGGCCCTTGGTGGAGGGGTCCGAAATCAACCCTATCTCTTGTTTCCCCACACATACGGACTCTAAAAATAGCCTATACTTATGTATTTCGAAATTACATGGGCCTGGCCCAATAATAAGGTGACGCAGCACCTAAAATAGCCTCGGGACGAAATTTGTGAAGTGGCATCTTGTATATTTCGTCCAAGGCTTCATGCACCCATTATGGTGGCTTCAAAGTCCTGAAATCATCACTTGTAACTCCGTTCTTGTTCCCCTTGCGCATGCCATCATCTCCATCCTTGTTCTTGCTTCAATGTTCATCCTTCTCCAAGCTAGGCCCTTCATTTGTAAGCAAAACAAATGTATCCAATTTAGGCAGCATCATATTCTCATGAACATTAGAATCATTACCAAGAAACGAAAGTACCTGGTAATTTAGTTGGCGTGCACGAGCTCTAGTAATTGGTCCAGTATGTATAGCAGCAGGGGATGTGGGTGTAACAATTGTATTGATGTCCTCATCAGCTACCTGTCCGGAGACATCGCGCACCGGCTGCCCGACGAGGGGCAGCTCATCCCCATCCCCAGGCCCCATGAGAGGGTCGTTTTTCTTCCCCACTTCCTCCACGGACTGGGTTTTCCACTTCACCCCTTTGTCCGGGGGCTCATGTTCTACTACGGCCTGGATTTCCATGATCTGGCGCCGAACTTCATCCTCAACATCTCGGCGTTTATCGTCGTGTGTGAGGCCTTCCTCTGCATCCAGCCCCACTTCGGCTTGTGGCTCAAGACCTTCAATGTCAAGCCGAAGGTAGTGAAGGGCACTCAAGCGGAGTGCGGAGGCGCCATGTTGGGCAAGATGCCCAATGTCCTTTGGTTCGAAGGGGCCTTCGTGGAATCCGTCAAGGGGTGGCAATCGGGGTGGTTCTATATCACCGAGACGCGCGACCCTAAGTGGGCGGCGGCCCCCGAGTTCAGATCTGGTATCCCCACGCAGCTCACCTCCTGGAAAGAGAAGGGCTTGCTGTGGGGTAGTTCGGAGGAGGTGACGGGACTCCAAGCTTGTATCCAGAAGCTGGTGAAGAAGCTCAGGCTGGTTAACGTGGTCCAAGTCATGCTCGTCCGCCGGATTCTCCCATGCCAAGAGCGGGCATTCAATCTGTGGGAGTTCAATCCGGAACAGCACCAGGCGCTGAGCGGGCTCTTCGACACGACGTACGAAGGCGCCTGGAGGGTGCTGTTTAAGGGCGCCGAAGCCCCCGCATCCGCGACTCAAGATCGCGGATTTCGCTCGCAGCGCCAAGCCGACGAGGTAAGTGATTCTACCCCTTTACGGGATACTTGCTTTTCATAGTTTGACTCTATGCGGGTTTTAATTTCCCCTTTTCCTTTAACAGGACTGGATGAGGAAGGCGGAGCAGATTATCTGCCCGGCTCCTATGCCAGAAAACCCAGTAGACGCCCGTCTAGCGAGGCTGCTGGTTCCGGCACCGCACGTGGTGCCGGAGAAGAAGGCCAAGAAGGAGGCCACGGGTGCTCGAAAGAGTTCCCGTTTTCAGGTGTCTGACGACTCCGGGGCGGACTCCTCCCCCGAAAACGAGGAGGAGAAAGAGGACTCTCTCCCAGAGGAGGGAGAGAGGAAGAGGAAGGCTTCCCCAATAGGGGAGGCCGAAGGGTCCAAGAGGGGAAGGACTATTCCCCCGGACAACTCCGCCAACATTAACGTTGGCGAGGAAGAATGGCCTTCAAGGGCCAGGTCTCCAGCGAGATCGTAAGTATCCGGATTCCTGAATGAGTTATAATTTCTTTTTCTGCGTCACATAGTGTCATTCCGATGCCGCATGCTGCCTGTAGTCCGGCCAATGATGATCTCCCCGCTTCATCGAGCGGGTCGTTGGCTCCGTCGGAGGTAGACTCCATCCCGACCGCCTCCACCCCTCGCGACACCGAGGACGCCGAGGTGGGATCCCAAGAAGGGACCCATCAGGGGGAGGCTCCGGAGGCGCCACAAGGCGGCCTCCCGGACTTTGAGCTGGACTCCATATTAGAACCCGCAGTGGTTCTGGAGTCCGGCCGGCGGCCCCTTCGCACGAAGGGCAAGACCGTGACGCCGGCGGCTTCCATCCAACCGGAGGCGCCGAACAATTTGTTGGAGGCGCTCCAGAGCGCTTCCATCGAGGAAGAACACCGCACTATTATGAGTGCGTGATTCAGAAGGTACAGCTCGCCAAGAGCGGGCTGACCGAAGCCTGCAGTAGCCTTCTATCAGGCTTTGAGGTAAGAAGTTAAAAATATGCAATGTAATACCGCATAGACAGTAGCCCCTGATGCTCGGTTCGGTGTTCGGAAAGAAAAGCCGGACTAAGGATCTGAAAAAAAAGGAAGATATACGCAGGGTTGCTAAAAATTATGTCAATATGGGTTGCAGGCTGCGCTGCTGACCTCTGCCGCACTGACTGCGGAGGTCGGTGCTTTGAAGCAGGAGCTCGAGCGGTCCAAGCAAGAGCTCGGCCACGCCAAGAAGTAGCTCTAGGACAAAGAAGGTGAGTAACACCACTTTGAACTTGTACCTTACAGAAAAGGATTTAGGTTGCAACAAAAAATAACAAGGATAACATGGGTACTGCAGGGGCCACGAACGAGGTGGCGACCCTGAAGGAGGCCGTGTCTGCGGCCGAACGCAATGCGGCCGCGGAACGGGCAGAGCGAGAAAAGCAGGAGGCGCGGGTGGCGGTGGTTCAGCAAGAGCTCCAGGCTCTCATGGAAAAGCATGAGAGTTTGGAGCGTGACTCAAAGACTCGAGAGTCCGAGTTTACCTCGGCTCTCGAAAGTGCCAAGACTGCCAAGGCCGATGCCCATAAGTCCCTTCAGGAGATTGAGTTGGTGAGGAAGATAGCGGCGGGTAAGGCATTTTTCATGCAAAGAAAGCATGTCAATGTAAATTTCGTGTTACTTACCCGAATTCGGAGCTCTCCAGGGGCGTTTGCAGATCTACCTCGCAGCGTGTCTGATGCCGCCGCATTCTACCGAGCCGAGGAGGGGAGCTCAACGGAGAAGGTCTTCTGGTCTCAGTATGCTGAGGCCGGCCATCCGGTGCCCCCTAGCGACCAGCTGAAGCAGCTGGTCGAGCTCCACAAGGTGGCCGAGTAGGCCATGAAGGGCCTCATAGTCCGGCTGTGGCCTAGAGAGGCCATGCCTGGGAGCTACTTCGGCCTCGTGCGACGGTTGGTGGATGCGTGCCCCTGGGTGGAGGTTATCAAGCGCTCCACCTGTATTGAAGGTGCTCGTCGGGCCCTTGCCCGCACAAAGGTGCATTGGGGCAAGCTGGATGCGGAGAAGCTAATCACTGACGCGCCACCAACGGGCAAGGAATATCGTACGCCCGAGATGTACTATAAGACTGTCCTGAAGGGTGCCCGCAAGATTGCGGATGAGTGCACCAGGGATGTAATTATTGAGTAAATTCGCAATGTGTTATCCTGTGCGCTGAAAACTTTGTTCATATGCGCTAAGCAACGCTTATTAATTTAAAATATTACCTTCTGTGCGGCCGTTTATTAAATCTGAGAGATGGCAAGTCTTCGGCTTCAGCCCCCATGCCACGAGTGCTGGGGTGTTCGGGATAAACTTGAGCACTCTTGTTCCCATTTTTGGGTCCATCTAGGGAGGCGCTCAACACAATGAACAAGGCAACCAGACTTATAGTGCTTGAACACTCTCACTTAGCCATAGAATTCTATAATTTTAAATTTCGGCGAAGCCCCTAGTATTCGGAAGACCGAATTAGGGGCGCTATCCATGCCTTCGTCGGACATTATCCGGAACTTCGCTCGAAGCGGCGTAGGTCTTTAAGGACCAGAAAGGACCTCTCGAACAGCGACCAGTCTCTCGCCTTATCATGACAGTCAGGTTTAGCTTTCTCCACTGAGGCGTTAACCCGGCTCAACCAGGGCGCAATCGCAGTGGTTCTCCCAGTGCTACCTTAGCCGATAGAACGGAACGTAAGGTGCCAAACATGGGAGCCGGGCAAACCCAACTATTGACCCAAGACATGATTCGGAGCCGATTCATATAATGCTATAAGTCCGGGGTGCCGCACTTGTGAAAGTGTGCGGACTTTATCACACCATAATGCGGGGAACATAAGCCCCTGGTGTATTTGGCCGTACCAAAATGTACGGATGCAACATGTCGTAAATGAACATATATATAAGGTAAGGCAATTATGGGCAAAAAGTGCTGCATTTTATTCGAGAAGATCTGCTATGAGTGCGGAATGATACAAATAGTGCGGAAAACAAGGGATTGGACGAATTAAAGGCGTCTGATAGAGGCAAAGGTGTCCCGTCTTTCGATGAGATGATGGATATCGCTTTGGTGGCTGTCGACTTTGACGATCGGACTACAAACGTGCGAGGACGTCGCGCCTTAGCAATCGCTAATCCAACTCCGAGAGGTTATTGACCACGCCGGAGCACGATCAACCTGACCACGAGGGTCTGTTTCCTGCAAGCAAATGAAGAACAAGCAAGAAACTAAGATTGCAATCTGGATATTGCGAATATAAGATGAAAGCTTTATTGATCAAGGTGGGGTTCTGTGACGCCTTTGTCTGGTCGTTGAACACAAACGAAGTACGCGAAGTTGCAGCTATGGCGAACTTTAATCTAAACAAAACCCAAAGTCTAAACGGTGCCCTAAGGGCTGTATATATGGAGGAAGAGAGGGGGAATTTCGTGGCCCTTGGTGGAGGGGTCCGAAATCAACCCTATCTCTTGTTTCCCCACACATACGGACTCTAAAAATAGCCTAAACTTATGTATTTCGAAATTACATGGGCCTGGCCCAATAAAAAGGTGACGCAGCACCTATAATAGCCTCGGGACGAAATTTATGAAGTGGCATCTTGTATATTTCGTCCAAGGCTTCATGCACCCATTATGGTGGCTTCAAAGTCCTGAAATCATCACTTGTAACTCCGTTCTTGTTCCCCTTGCGCATGGCATCATCTCCATGCTTGTTCTTGCTCCAATGTTCATCCTTCTCCAAGCTAGGCCCTTCATTTGTAAGCAAAACAAATGTATCCAATTTAGGCAGCATCATATTCTCATGAACATTAGAATCAGTACCAAGAAACGAAAGTACCTGATAATTTAATTGGCGTGTGCGAGCTCTAGTAATTGGTCCCGTATATGTAGCAGTAGGGGCTGTGGGTGTAACAATGGTATTGATGTCCTCATCAGCGTCTCCCTCCAGGGGTAGGCCGCGGAATGGTGTATTTAACAAATTTAATGCTCGTAATGGAGACCACCTGAGTGTTCGTCGCAACCTTTGTCCCTCCCTGGCTATTGCATCATGAGTTCGGCAGGTTCGCCGCCGGACAGAGTCCTGTGTAAAAAAAAAGAAATAAAAGATAAAAAGAGCCACACACTTGGGAGCCCCTGGTGTGGTCGAACCGCACTCTGGGTCTGTTGTGGTTGTGCCTCTCCCCCTATGCCCATAGTATCTCCAGGGTGTAATTATGTACGCGAAGAGTTTGTCTTACAATTATGCGAGGGCTGGGGTTGAGGCCGCATTGCTACACGTGCTCGGAACGTGCCAGGTGGTCTTGGTTGATGTTGCTCCGGGCGCGTTTGGCCGTGTCCGGTCGTTTAACGGCCGGACTCGAAAATTGCCTTAAAAGGCTGCTCTGTACTTCTGCCGTGAGAGCCACTGTATGTTCCTCCGTTCGGAGGGAGCGTTCCGTGTTTCCATTGACCGTGATGACTCCACGAGGGCCTGGCATCTTGAGCTTAAGGTATGCATAATGCAGCACCGCGTTGAATTTTGCGAACGCGGTTCGTCCGAGCAGAGCGTGATAGCCACTGCGGAACGGGACTATGTCGAAGATTAACTCCTCGCTTCGGAAATTATCCGGGGATCCGAAGACCACTTCCATTGTGACTGAGCCTGTACAACTGGCCTCGACACCTGGTATGACGCCTTTGAAGGTTGTCTTTGTAGGTTTAATCCTTGAAGGGTCTATGCCCATCTTGCGCACTGTATCCTGATAAAGCAGGTTCAGGCTACTGCCCCCGTCCATCAGGACTCTTGTGAGGTGAAATCCATCGACGATTGGGTCTAAAACCAATGCGGCGAATCCGCCATGGCGGATACTGGTCGGATGGTCTCTTCAATCGAAACTGATCGGGCAAGAGGACCATGGGTTGAATTTTGGGGCGACTGGCTCCATCGCGTATACGTCCTGATAGAGGCGAGGGTGTCCCGATCTTTCGATGAGATGATAACTATCGATTTGGTGGAGACGGCTTTGACGATCCGACTACAAACGTGCAACGACGTTGTGCCTTAGCAATCGCTAAACCAACTCCGAGAGGTTATTGACCACGCCGGAGCACGATCAACCTGACCACGAAGGTCTATTCCTGCAAGCAATCGAAGAACAAGCAAGAATATGATAAAAGCAATCTGAATATCGCGAATATGTATGAAGTATTGATAATGGTGGGGATGCGAAAAGTGGTCTTGGTCTGGTCGTTGGACACAAACGAAGCACACGAAGTTGCAATGGCTAACTTTTAACTAAACAAATCCCAAGGAAAAAGCTACTAGATGGATCTACTTATATAGGAGCAAGGGGTGGCGGCCAAGGAGGTGGGAGGACGTCCCAAGGCAGCCTAAAACTAACCCTAGGTCGTACAAGGCTCATGGGCCCAAGTGGAGGTGATGTAACACCTTTGGACTTGTAGTTTGACTCGGATTCTGCTGCAGCATCAGATTGTTTCGTCCACAACTCAACGCTCCGGACGAATTTGAAGGTGATTCCAATTGGGTTGGAAAGTGCACGAAATCTAGTTTCCAACAAAAAAAGAATCACCCAATTCGGAGTCCGTATGAAAAACTTGTGTGCGTTTTGAGTCAGGTATGTCTGTGCAGTCCGAATCTGAATCCAGAACGTGAGAGACTTGGACTCTATCTTCTCTTGGGCCAAAAGTGACGTGAGAGAACTTTTTGGACAGCAAATAAACATCTCTTTCTTCCTTATCTTCATATGTGGATTGTACAAATGTCCCATATACCTGCAATTAGACAAAACACAAAAGTGTGTGAAGTATTTTTGTTCTGGATAACATAAATAGATTATTGAATAGTTTGCACTAGAAATCACCTGACAAATATGCATATATGCAATATTTTTGGTCATATCCAAGGTAGTCATGTACTCATCACGTCCCTTAGTGCATGCTTCTGCTCCCTCTTCGGGATATGCGTTGCGTATATCATGTTTACCGTCCGAACTTGAGGGGGGAATCCCTTTTGTCCTCTGTTGTTCGGCGGCCGGGTCTCTTCCTCGTTATCGCTGTGTAGCCCCTTGTCATTGTATTCGGCGATTAATTTGCCTGCCTGCTTGAATACCCAACAATCTCTGTTGGTGTGGTTAGCCGGCTTTTCGGGGGTTCCATGTATTTGACAGGAGCGGTCGAGTATTCGGTCCAAATTAGACGGGCCCGGAGTGGTTCTTTTGAATGGCTTCTTTCGTTGACCGGGCTTGGAGCCTCAGAATCCGGCGTTGACTATCGTATCCTCATTGCTGTCGCCATTAATGCGGCGTTTGTTTTTGTTTCGACGCAACCTGCCATTGCGGTCCTTGGTATCCGGACTGCCAGTGTATTTGCTGAGGTTGTTGTTGCGAGCTAGCCAGCTATCCTCTCCCGCACAGAAGCGGGTCATGAGTGATGTGAGGGCTTCCATGGATTTCGGCTTTTCCTGTCCTAGGTGCCGGGCCAGCCACTCGTCGCGGATGTTATGTTTGAAGGCCGTGAGGGCCTCTGCATCCTGACAGTCGACGATTTGATTTTTCTTTGTTAAGAACCGTGTCCAGAATTGCCTGGCCGATTCGTCTGGCTGCTGGATTATGTGGCTTAGGTCATCTGCGTCCGGTGGTCGCACATACGTGCCCTGGAAGTTGTCGAGGAATGCGGCTTCCAGGTCTTCCCAGCATCCAATTGACTCTGCGGGCAGGCTGTTAAGCCAATGCCGAGCTGGTCCTTTAAGCTTGAGCGGGAGATATTTGATGGCGTGAAGATCGTCGCCGCGGGCCATATGTATATGGAGGAGATAATCCTCAATCCAAACCGCGGGGTCTGTTGTGCCATCGTAGGATTCGATGTTAACGGGTTTAAACCCTTCAGGGATTTGATGATCCATTACTTCATCAGTGAAGCATAGTGGGTGTGCGGCGCCTCTGTATTGAGCAATATCGCGACGTAGCTCGAGAGAGCGTTGTCTGCTATGTTCGGCCCGGCCGGAGTAACTGTATCCGGCGCGACGGTATTCGTCGTGGGTCTTAGGGCGCCCACGTGATCCATAGATAGATCTGGATTGTCTTGCCTTGTCCTCCAATATATCCCGCAAGTCCGGCGCGTTCCCCCGTGGCTTCATGCTTTTTGAGCGATGCCGGGGTACGATTTTGGTGGAGGGCTTGCATGCCTCTCTGTCGCGGCCACGAGGTGGTCGGTCTGCCGTATTGTGCACTGGTGATGCAGGTTTGTACGCTTCCTCCTCTAGTCGGGGGAGCAACTTGCGTTTTGGGTAACTTTTGGAGGGGCGTTTGAGTTCATACTCTTCGGCCGCGAGGACCTCGGTCCATCTGTCGGCCAGTAGGTCTTGATCAGCTTGAAGCTGTTGCTGCTTTTTCTTTAGGCTGTTTGCCGTGGCCATTAGCCTGCGTCTGAAATGCTCTTGTTCGGCGGGATCCTCAGGCATGACGAATTCGTCGTCGTCGAGGCTTGCCTCGTCTCCGGAGGGAGGTAAGTAATTATCATCCTCAACCTCTTCGTCTGCCGCCCTCTCGTGAGGGCTTGCTTCTGCCTCCTCCTGCGCTGGATCGTGCTGGAGGGGGTTGTCTTCGACACTTTCTGGGGTGTTATTATCTCCTGTGCCGGAATCTCTATTCTTGCTGTGGCGGGATTTAGAGCGGCGCCGCTGATGTCAGCGCTTGGGCTGTTTCTTTAAGGAATCGGCCTCCGTTGCTTCTTCGCCGTCCCCATCTTTTGGGGTGTCCACCATATATATGTCGTATGACGAGGTGGTCTTCCAGTATCCTGTAGGCACTGGTTCTTGATAGTCTCCGGCATCATCGTCCATACCGTCGATGTCTTCGGAGTCGTAGTCGAGTACGTCGGTTAGATCGTCGATGGTGGCTGATAGAGGCAAAGGTGTCCCGTCTTTTGATGAGATGATGGATATCGCTTTGGTGGAAGTCGACTTTCACGATCCGACTACAAACGTGCGAGGACGTCGCGCCTTAGCAATCGCTAAACCAACTCCGAGAGGTTATTGACCACGCCGGAGCACGATCAACCTGACCACGAGGGTCTGTTTCCTGCGAGCAAACGAAGAACAAGCAAGAAACTAAGATTGCAATCTGGATATTGTGAATATAAGATGAAAGCTTTATTGATCAAGGTGGGGTTCTGTGACGCCTTTGTCTGGTCGTTGAACACAAACGAAGTACGCGAAGTTGCAGCTATGGCGAACTTTTAATCTAAACAAAACCCAAAGTCTGAACGGTGCCCTAAGGGCTGTATATATGGAGGAAGAGAGGGGGAATTTCGTGGCCCTTGGTGGAGGGGTCCGAAATCAACCCTATCTCTTGTTTTCCCACACATACGGACTCTAAAAATAGCCTATACTTATGTATTTCGAAATTACATGGGCCTGGCCCAATAAAAAGGTGACGCAGCACCTATAATAGCCTCGGGACGAAATTTATGAAGTGGCATCTTGTATATTTCGTCCAAGGCTTCATGCACCCATTATGGTGGCTTCGAAGTCCTGAAATCATCACTTGTAATTCCGTTCTTGTTCCCCTTGCGCATGGCATCATCTTCATGCTTGTTCTTGCTCCAATGTTCATCCTTCTCCAAGCTAGGCCCTTCATTTGTAAGCAAAACAAGTGTATCCAATTTAGGCATCATCATATTCTCATGAACATTAGAATCATTACCAAGAAACGAAAGTACCTGATAATTTAATTGGCGTGCGCGAGCTCTAGTAATTGGTCCCGTATATGTAGCAGTAGGGGTTGTGGGTGTAACAATGGTATTGATGTCCTCATCATCCTCCCTTTCTTGAAATGAAGTCGTCCTCGACGGAAACTCATCTTCCTCACCCAAATAAGGCTTCAAATCTGCAATGTTAAAAGTGGGACTAACCCCAAAATCTGCAGGCAGCTCAAGTTTATATGCATTATCATTTATTTTCTCTAACAGCTTAAAGGGACCATCAGCACGTGGCATTAGCTTTGATTCGCGCAAATCAGGAAATCTATCCTTACGCAAATGTAACCAAACAAGATCTCCAGGTGCAAACACAACATGTTTTCTACCCTTATCTCCAGCAAGTTTATATTTAGCATTCATACGCTCAATGTTTTCCTTAGTTAACTCATGCATTTTTAAAATCAATTCAGCATGTTGTTTAGCATCAAAATTAACCTTCTCCGAAGATGGAAGAGGCAACAAATCAATAGGTGCACGAGGTAGGAAACCATACACAACTTCAAAAGGGCACATCTTAGTAGTAGAATGCAATGAACGATTATAAGCAAATTCAATATGAGGCAAGCATTCCTCCCATATTTTCTTATTATTCTTCAAAATAGCCCTAAGCATAGTAGACAACGTTCTATTGACTACTTCAGTTTGTCCATCAGTTTGGGGGTGACAAGTAGTACTAAAAAGCAGTTTAGTCCCCAACTTAGCCCATAAACATCTCCAAAAGTGGCTAAGAAATTTAGTATCACGATCTGAAACAATAGTATTTGGCACACCATGCAAGCGAATAATTTCACGAAAGAACAAATCAGCAACATTAACAGCATCATCGCTTTTATGACAAGGTATAAAGTGTGCCATTTTCGAGAATCTATCCACGACAACAAATATGCTATCCCTCCCCTTCTTTGTTCGAGGTAAACCTAAAACAAAGTCCATAGATATATCCTCCCAAGGAACACTAGGTACAGGCAAAGGCATATATAAACCATGAGGATTGAGTCGTGACTTAGCTTTTTGACATGTAGTGCATCGAGCAATAAAACGCTCAACATCCCATCTCATCTTTGGCCAAAAGAAATGTGTAGCAAGTACGTCCTCCGTCTTCTTCACGCCAAAGTGTCCCATTAATCCTCCTCCATGCGCCTCCTGCAACAACAAAAGACGAACGGAGCTAGCTGGAATGCATAGCTTGTTAGCACGAAACACAAATCCATCGTTAACGACGAACTTGTTCCACATTCTTCCTTCTTTACAATTCTGCATTACATCTTTAAAATCAGCATCATGCATATATTGATCTTTGATGGTCTCCAAACCAAATATTTTGAAGTCAAGTTGTGAAAGCATAGTATAGCGGCGAGACAATGCATCAGCAATAACATTTTCTTTTCCCTTCTTGTGTTTAATGACATAAGGAAAAGTCTCAATGAATTCAACCCATTTAGCATGTCTACGATTCAGTTTAGCTTGACTTTTAATATGTTTCAAAGATTCATGATCAGAATGTATAACAAATTCTTTGGGCCATAAATAATGTTGCCATGTTTCTAAAGTCCGAACAAGAGCATATAATTCTTTATCATAAGTAGAATAATTCAGACTAGGCCCACTCAATTTTTCAGAAAAGTATGCAACAGGTTTGCCATCTTGTAATAACACACCGCCTAATCCAATTCCACTAGCATCACATTCAAGCTCAAAAGTCTTATTAAAATCAGGAAGTTGGAGTAAAGGAGCATGTGTCAACTTATCTTTCAATACCGAGAAGGCTTCTTCCTGTGCGGTACCCCAAAGAAAAGGCACATGATCAGGACATGACTACCTTGGATATGACCAAAAATATTGCATATATGCATATTTGTCAGGTGATTTCTAGTGCAAACTATTCAATAATCTATTTATGTTATCCAGAACAAAAATACTTCACACACTTTTGTGTTTTGTCTAATTGCAGGTGTATGGGACATTTGTACAATCCACATATGAAGATAAGGAAGAAAGAGATGTTTATTTGCTGTCCAAAAAGTTCTCTCACGTCACTTTTGGCCCAAGAGAAGATAGAGTCCAAGTCTCTCACGTTCTGAATTCAGATTCGGACTGCACAGACACACCTGACTCAAAACGCACACAAGTTTTTCATACGGATTCCGAATTGGGTGATTCTTTTTTTGTTGGAAACTAGATTTCATGCACTTTCCAACCCAATTGGAATCACCTTCAAATTTGTCTGAGCGTTGAGTTGTGGACGAAACAATCTGATGCTGCAGCAGAATCCGAGTCAAACTACAAGTCCAAAGGTGTTACATCACCTCTACTTGGGCCCATTGGCCTTGTACGACCTAGATTTAGTTTTAGGCTGCCTTGGGACGTCCTCCCACCTCCTTGGCCGCCACCCCTTGCTCCTATATAAGTAGATCCATCTAGTAGCTTTTCCTTGGGATTTGTTTAGTTAAAAGTTAGCCATTGCAACTTCGTGTGCTTCGTTTGTGTCCAACGACCAGACCAAGACCACTTTTCGGATCCCCACCATTATCAATACTTCATACATATTCGTGATATTCAGATTGCTTTTATCATATTCTTGCTCGTTCTTCGATTACTTGCAGGAATAGACCTTCATGGTCAGGCTGACCGTGCTTCCGGCATCGTCAGTAACCTCAGGAGATTGGTTTAGCGATTGCTAAGGCGCAACGTCGTGCACGTTTGTAGTCGGATCGTCAAAGTCGTCTCCACCAAATCGATAGTTATCATCTCATCGAAAGATCGGGACCCTCGCCTCTATCAAGTGGTATCAGTTTTCAGGTTGCTCGGTGAGAATTTCCAGTTTTCCTAGATTAGATTTATTTTCTTACCTATTGTCCAAGAAAAAGCCACAAAAAAGAGTTAGATCTATTCATCCTTGGTCCAAGCCAGTCTGAGCCTTTCCAATTTTCTTTTCATTGCTTGCATAGTTGAATTATCGGTTGCATCGCCGTGTCGAGTTGCTGGTCTTAGTGTCTAGTTCCTTTAGAGTTTCGAGTTCTGTTCACATTAGTCACGCAGCCGCTGCATCATTATCCCATCCGCTGTCCACCATCCAATCCACCAATTTCCAGCACGTGCTACGCACTGTTTATTGTCATAATCATAGTTGAGGTCACTCACATCTTCGCCTGATCGAATCTGCATCTTATCTAGTTTGTCTAGGAAAGAGGGAGAAAAAGAACATAAAGAAAAAAAAGAGAAAAAAGGAAAGAAAAAAAAAGAAAAAGAGGGAGAAGAAAAAGAAAAAAAAGCGTGAGAAAAAAAAGAGAGAAGAAAAAAATTGGATCTATCTAGAATCAATCTCGTACCTGAATTCGGATTGGAATCTGTTTTGCGCACTGTTTAGTAAAACAGGTGTATCTTCCTCATACGAAGTCCGTTTTGGCTCCGTGAGTACTCAAATTGAAGATAGCGACGAGCCGCATCTAAATAGTTGCAGAATCTTGTTCAATATTTGACACCTCAAAATCGGCTTCTAAATAGGTCTTTTTGCCCTCCGAAGTTCGTGAATACAGCTTGTTCCAATTTTTCAGGCCAGTTTTAGAATTCTTTGACTCCTCATATCAACTCGGAATTGAGTGATTCTTTTTGCATTGGAAAGCTTGAGTTAGTAGCATTCTTTGAAAGAATTTATCAGAAAATTGTCTCAAACTTTTCAAGAGGAAAGTTGGAGAGAGAGTTGTTGTATATCCTGCTTGGCAGTTGTTTTTCATCATTATCTTCACTGCCATTGTGATCTTCACTTATATCTTGCTGTCAAGAGCTACTTAGTATCCTTCATTGATGCTAGTTGTGCTACGCCGTGACCTCATTAGTGTTCTAGGCTCGCGTCTCTAGTCCGGTCTAGCCTAGGACCAGCACAGTACTGTCGTTGAGCGTTTATTCAACATTGCATCTTTGAATTGATTATTGCTAATCTTTTGCTACAATATATAGCCAACCCAGCTCCACATATTTTCTACACCGTGTATATGTACGCTCCCCTGGCAATCGCTTTACTCAATATTCGGAGTTACTTGACACCGCTGGTTGCCGATCACCGCCTGCTGCATGGTAAGAATTTGTAAGACATTGATATTTGCTTTACTGTGAGCGTTTTACCACCACATCCTAGTAGTTATAGGAACAATATTTTTGGGTTTTGTTTCTTGTTCTACTAATCATGACAGGATCCAGAGTCAATTCATGGGCTTTGTCGATCGCGGGAGACGTGCCACCACCTTTGCAAATACCACAACCGTCACGAGAGGTGCACAAACATCCAAATGCACATGATCAGGTTAATGTATCTATACCACCATTTAATGGCCGTTTTAAACCTGCTTTATATATTGAATGGGAGTTCGACATAAAAAATATATTTGCTTACCATAATTTCAATGAACATAAAAAGGTTAAGGTTGCGGTTGTTTCTTTCACTGGTTATGCTTTGGTTTGGTGGAGTGAATATTGTCGGTTACACCCTGATTATATACCTACTACTTGGGATGATTTGAAACTTGCCATGCGACATACTTTCGTCCCTGCTTATTATACTCGTGACATGATTAAGAAGTTGCAACACTTAAAACAAGGTAGTGAAACTGTAACAAAATATTATGATGATTTACAAACTACCTTGTTGCATTCCTCTTTAGAAGAAAGTGAAGATGATTTTATGGATAGATTTTGGGGAGGATTAAACCGTGATATTCAAGAGATACTAATTCATGAAGAGTGTTATCCTATGGACCATTTGTTTCATCTTGCTTGCAAAGCTGAACAGGAAATAAAACGACGTGTTGGCCACGAGGAGAACAAGCGCACGGTGCACATTCCAAGAGTTGATATGATTGTTCCTTCAACTACTAGGCATACTATGACAACCACATCCGTTGTTGTCAGGTCTACATCACCTCCACCATGTGACACATCGCCCCCGAGAGTGGCTACATCATCTGAGTTGATCATAAGAGGTAATGACAAAGGTACTGATCTTCCATCTCTACATGAGAATGATGAATGCCTTGTCAATTTGAATGCACCATCTGATGAGCTATCCACTACTTTGATCACACCACCTATTTTAGAGGACTACGTTGATAATTTGACTTTGCCATGTGATCAAACAACTGAAATACCAACAATTTTGAGTGCACCCATTGAATTAACTATTGATGCAAAAGAACCAATGTTTAATCATTTTGATATGACCTCTAATCTTGGTGATGATTCTGTGTTGAATGACTTATTGCATGTTTGCTTATTTAAGCATGTTGTAGCATGTAAATTTGATGCAAGTAAGGTTTATTCACCAATGTTGGGGTGGTTTAATGATGAACATTGTCAATCTTTTGAAATGAATAAGAGCTTCACTTATATGTGCAAACTGAGTTGCAATATTTTCATGCCTTCTACTTCTTGTGCTAATTTTTTGGCTTTAGATTTTATGAACTATGCAAGTTACTCATCTATTCATGTGTCATATATGCAAAAATCAAGGGAAGTAAAAATGGATGACATATACATATACAACATGTACACCTTGTCTCTTTTGTTAGCCACATTTCAGATTAAGCAATGCCGAGGACGGCTTTATTTTCAAGAAGGGGAGGATGATGAGGACATGACTACCTTGGATATGACCAAAAATATTGCATATATGCATATTTGTCAGGTGATTTCTAGTGCAAACTATTCAATAATCTATTTGTGTTATCCAGAACAAAAATACTTCACACACTTTTGGGTTTTGTTTCTTGTTCTACTAATCATGACAGGATCTAGAGTCAATTCATGGGCTTTGTCGATCGCGGGAGACGTGCCACCACCTTTGCAAATACCACAACCGTCACGAGAGGTGCACAAACATCCAAATGCACATGATCAGGTTAATGTATCTATACCACCATTTAATGGCCGTTTTAAACCTTCTTTATATATTGAATGGGAGTTCGACATAAAAAATATATTTGCTTCCCATAATTTCGATGAACATAAAAAGGTTAAGGTTGCGGTTGGTTCTTTCACTGGTTATGCTTTGGTTTGGTGGAGTGAATATTGTCGGTTACACCCTGATTATATACCTACTACTTGGGATGATTTGAAACTTGCCATGCGACATACTTTCGTCCCTGCTTATTATACTCGTGACATGATTAAGAAGTTGCAACACTTAAAACAAGGTAGTGAAACTGTAACAAAATATTATGATGATTTACAAACTACCTTGTTGCATTCCTCTTTAGAAGAAAGTGAAGATGATTTTATGGATAGATTTTGGGAAGGATTAAACCGTGATATTCAAGAGATACTAATTCATGAAGAGTGTTATCCTATGGACCATTTGTTTCATCTTGCTTGCAAAGCTGAACAGGAAATAAAACGACGTGTTGGCCACGAGGAGAACAAGCGCACGATGCACATTCCAAGAGTTGATATGATTGTTCCTTCAACTACTAGGCATACTATGACAACCACATCCGTTGTTGTCAGGACTACATCACCTTCACCATGTGACACATCGCCCCCGAGAGTGGCTACATCATCTGAGTTGATCATAAGAGGTAATGACAAAGGTACTGATCTTCCATCTCTACATGAGAATGATGAATGCCTTGTCAATTTGAATGCACCATCTGATGAGCTACCCACTACTTTGATCACACCACCTATTTTAGAGGACTACGTTGATAATTTGACTTTGCCATGTGATCAAACAACTGAAATACCAACAATTTTGAGTGCACCCATTGAATTAACTATTGATGCAAAAGAACCAATGTTTAATCATTTTGATATGACGTCTAATCTTGGTGATGATTCTGTGTTGAATGATTTATTGCATGTTTGCTTATTTAAGCATGTTGGAGCATGTAAATTTGATGCAAGTAAGGTTTATTCACCAATGTTGGGATGGTTTAATGATGAACATTGTCAATCTTTTGAATTGAATAAGAGCTTCACTTATATGTGCAAACTGAGTTGCAATATTTTCATGCCTTCTACTTCTTGTGCTAATTTTTTGGCTTTAGATTTTATGAACTATGCAAGTTACTCATCTATTCATGTGTCATATATGCAAAAATCAAGGGAAGTAAAAATGGATGACATATACATATACAACATGTACACCTTGTCTCTTTTGTTAGCCACATTTCAGATTAAGCAACGCCGAGGACGGCTTTCTTTTCAAGAAGGGGAGGATGATGAAGACATGACTACCTTGGATATGACCAAAAATATTGCATATATGCATATTTGTCAGGTGATTTCTAGTGCAAACTATTCAATAATCTATTTATGTTATCCAGAACAAAAATACTTCACACATTTTTGTGTTTTGTCTAATTGCAGGTGTATGGGACATTTGTACAATCCACATATGAAGATAAGGAAGAAAGAGATGTTTATTTGCTGTCCAAAAAGTTCTCTCACGTCACTTTTGGCCCAAGAGAAGATAGAGTCCAAGTCTCTCACGTTCTGAATTCAGATTCGGACTGCACAGACACACCTGACTCAAAACGCACACAAGTTTTTCATACGGACTCCGAATTGGGTGATTCTTTTTTTGTTAGAAACTAGATTTCGTGCACTTTCCAACCCAATTGGAATCGCCTTCAAATTCGTTCGGAGTGTTGAGTTGTGGACGAAACAATCTGATGCTGCAGCAGAATCCGAGTCAAACTACAAGTCCAAAGGTGTTACATCACCTCCACTTGGGCCCATTGGCCTTGTACGACCTAGATTTAGTTTTAGGCTGCCTTGGGACGTCCTCCCACCTCCTTGGCCGCCACCCCTTGCTCCTATATAAGTAGATCCATCTAGTAGCTTTTTCTTGGGATTTGTTTAGTTAAAAGTTAGCCATTGCAACTTCGTGTGCTTCGTTTGTGTCCAACGACCAGACCAAGACCACTTTTCGGATCCCCACCATTATCAATACTTCATACATATTCGCGATATTCAGATTGCTTTTATCATATTCTTGCTCGTTCTTCGATTGCTTGCAGGAATAGACCTTCGTGGTCAGGTTGATCGTGCTCCGGCGTGGTCAATAACCTCTCGGAGTTGGTTTAGCGATTGCTAAGGCACAACGTCGTTGCACGTTTGTAGTCGGATCGTCAAAGTCGTCTCCACCAAATCGATAGTTATCATCTCATCGAAAGATTGGGACACCCCGCCTCTATCAGCACATCTTTCTTTGTAAGCTCATTGAGAGGTGCAGCAATGGTGCTGAAATCTCTCACAAAACGCCTATAGAATCCAGCGAGGCCAAGAAAACTCCTCACTTGTGTGACTGTTTTGGGCCGCGGCCAACTCTCAATAGCTTCAATCTTGGCTTTATCAACTTCAATTCCCTGTGGAGTAACAACATAGCCAAGAAAAGATACTCGGTCGGTGCAAAAGGTGCACTTCCCAAGGTTACCAAACAAACGTGCATCACGTAGAGCAATAAAAACAGCACGTAAATGTTCCAAATGTTCTTCCAAAGATCTGCTATAAATCAATATGTCATCAAAGTAAACTACCACAAATCGTCCAATGAAAGCACGTAAAACTTCGTTCATTAATCTCATGAAAGTACTAGGTGCATTAGTTAACCCAATAGGCATGACTAACCACTCATATAATCCAAACTTAGTTTTAAATGCTGTTTTCCATTCATCTCCCAATTTCATACGAATTTGATGGTATCCACTACGCAAATCAACTTTGGAGAATATTGTAGAGCCACTCAATTCATCAAGCATATCATCTAGCCTAGGAATAGGATGACGATAACGAATAGTAATATTATTAATGCCTCTACAATCAACACACATACGTGATGTATCATCCTTTTTCGGCACTAGAATAATAGGAACAGCACAAGGACTAAGGGATTCGCGTATATAACCTTTGTCCAGAAGCTCTTGTACTTGACGTATAATCTCCTTCGTCTCCTCTAGATTGGTATGGTATGGTGCACGGTTTGGCAGTGCAGCACCGGGAATTAAGTCAATCTGATGCTCAATCCCTCGAATAGGCAGTAATTCCGGTGGCACGTCTTGTGGAAAGAAGTCAGCGAACTCCTGCAAAATGTTAGTGACAGCAGGAGGCAAAGAGGAAGGCACGTCCTCGAATGAAAATAATGCCTCTTTGCACACAAAAACATAGCAAACAGATTTGCTGAAATCTAGCTCATCAATATCAGATTTGGTGGCAAATAAACATGCACTTTTCAATTTAATTTCAGAAGCAACACTAGATGGTTTATTATTAGGCTTCATTTGTTGCTCAAATTCTTTTGCCACAATCTGATTTTCACTCTTATTCGTCTCCTGTTTTGCTTTATTAGCTCTATTAGTATCATCTTTCAAAATGGAATCAGGAGTCATAGGAAGCAAAGTAATATTTTTATCCTTATGAAGAAGAGTATAGTGATTGTTTCTACCATGGTGTACATAATTTTTATCAAATTGCCATGGTCTACCAAGTAATAAGGAACATGCTTGCATAGGTACCACATCACAATCAACATAATCAGCATATGTAGAGATACTAAAATGCACACGAACAGTACGTGTTACCTTAACCTTGCCGCTGTTGTTGAACCATTGGATGTAGTAAGGATGTGGATGTGGTCTTGTGGTGAGAGAAAGCTTCTCCACCATCTCCATGCTAGCCAAGTTGTTGCAGCTCCCTCCGTCTATGATGACGCGCACAGAACGTTCCTTCACAACTCCCTTGGTATGGAACAAATTGTGCCTCTGATTTTGCTCAGCTTGTGTGATCTGCACACTCAAAACACGTTGAGCAACTAAACATTCATACCTGTCAGCGTCTTCAGGAGCCATGTATTGCGTCTCATGATCAGAATCATCTCCACCATGTTCTTCACGTGTAATAAGAGCCAAAGTCTCCTCATCATAGTCACTAGCGGACTCATATCCACCATCCGCGGTAGCAATCATCACACGCGGAGATTTGCATTCCCTCGCATAATGACCTCTCCCTTACAACGATGACAAATAATATCACTTGTGTGCCCTGTTGATGCCATGGAAGAAGAAGAACGCTGTGCAGGCCCCGCAGGTGCGCTCTTGGCAGATAATGGTGGTTGTGCCTGTTTTCTTGTATCACGGCTGGAGGTGGCACCGGATGGAGGTGCTGGTGCAGTTGAAGTAGAAGATGCACGTGGTGTCCATGATGAAGGTCGGCCTGCAGAAAAGTTAGTTCGCCCCAATGCTTGTCGATCCTGCACTTCACGTTCAGCTTTACAAGCAAGATGGAATAAACGAGTGATATTAGTATACTCCTTATAGTCTAGAATGGTCTAAATCTCTCTATTTAATCCACCCAGAAAACGTGCAAGCATAGCTTCATTCTCCTCAACAATACCACATCTAATCATGCCAGTTTGTAATTCCTGATAATATTCTTCTACAGAATTTTTCCCTTGTCTTAAATGCTGCAATTTTTGAAGCAATTCACGTTGATAATATGTTGGAACCCAACGCGTACGCATAGCAGTTTTCAAAGCAGCCCAAGTAGTTGGAATAGGATATAATCTACAATGTTCAGACCACCATACACATGCAAAACTAGTGAAAGCACAAACAGCAGCAACAACTCGTCTCTCCTCAGGATATTGTAATCATGTAAATCGTTGTTCAGTTTCTAACTCCCAAGTAAGATATATATCAGGAACATATCTACCCTCAAATGGTGGAATATTCAATTTCAGTTTAGGAATATGGACATCATCTCGTACCTGAGGTGGTGGTGCAGGCCTACCATTACGAATATATACCTGAGGTCGACCTGCTGGTGGTGGTACAGGTGGCTGCACGTAGTGCTGATTTTGATCAACCTCATCCTCATAATCTCCCACATAATCATCCTCCTCCGCATCAGCAGCAGGAGCCACAGAAGTATCAACAGCAGCACCAACAGTTTGTCCAAATGCAAGAGGAACACGGCTTGCTCGGCGGAGGTCTGTTTCATGACGTGGAGGTAGTCGTTGTTGTTGTTGTTGGAGAGGTGCGTTAGGTGCAGTGGGTGGTGGTGGTGGAAGACGCGCAAGCAATTCATTAAACTTGTTATCGAGCTTTGTTTCTAACGTCTTCTCAAGGCCAGTGATCTTCTCCATGGCCTCTTCAAAATTGTTCAGCACATCTTGCAACTGTTCAGTCATCATTTGCTGAAACTTATCATGAAGCTCCTTGTTCGGTAAATTCTCCCAGTCAATCTCGTCGGCTTGTGATCCTGGCATGGTTAGCAGCAATAGAAACACACAAGAATATGATCCTACAGACTACGAACAAGTGGTGGTGGTGGGTGTCACAAATCCGTCAAGCAAAACTCAAATTCTTACCAGTTCTTACCCAGCAACAGGCGGTGATCGGCAACCGTTGTAGTCAAAACTCTCAAAGCTTGGATAGAGTGATTACTAGGGAGAGTCAAACGCACGACGTAGATGTATGTGGAGCTGGGAAGGCTTATAATATGGTAGCAAAAAGGGTCTGCAATAATCAATTCAGAGATGCAAAGTTGAACAAACGCTCAACGACGGTACTGTGCTGGTCCTAGGCTAGACTGTGCTAGAGACGTGAGCCTAGAACACCAACAAAATCATGGCGCGACACGTAAACAAGGGAGGAGCACACTCTGAATTTTTTTTTCTCTTTTTTTTTGCACTTTTTTTTCCTTTTTTTTTTGCTCCGCACCAAATTTTTTCGAAAAAGTCTACAAATGGTCTAAAAACTGCCTAGCCAGAATTTTCCAGACTTAGTTTTTTTTTTGAAATTGGAACTATTTTTCTTCTGCGGATGGCTCGGAAGTTGGGGAGTCCTTCTCTGTCACGACTCGGAGTATCGCGTGATCTGGAAATCGAGAACAATGCAACAATTACTGGACTCGGACTAGGACTGGTGGCGGAGATGAATCTGGTGGAACTCGGACTGGTGGCGGAGATAAATCTGGTGGAACACGGACAGGTGGCGGATATATGTTGCAGGTGAACTCGGATTGGCGTGATGGCGGCGGATATGTGGTGGCGTATATGGATTCGGATTGGCGGTGAATATGTGGTGGTGGTATATGGCAACAACGACGATGATGATGCGGTGGTGATATATGGCAGCGGCGACGTGACAACCTGTGAACAGAACTCGAAACTCTAAAAGACTAGACGCTAAGACCAGCAACTGGACACGACGATGCAACCGCAAATTCAACAAAGCAAATACAGAAAAGATTATGCAAGGCTCAGATTGGTTCGGATGGGATGAACTAACCCTAATTTTTTTTGGCTTTTTCGTGGACTATAGGTATGAAGAACAGACTCGATCTAAACTACAAAAAACTGTAAAATCTCACCGAGCAACCTGGAAATCTGATACCACTTGATAGAGGCAAAGGTGTCCCGTCTTTCGATGAGATGATGGATATCGCTTTGGTGGAAGTCGACTTTGACGATCCGACTACGAACGTGCGAGGACGTCGTGCCTTAGCAATCGCTAAACCAACTCCGAGAGGTTATTGACCACGCCGGAGCACGATCAACCTGACCACGAGGGTCTGTTTCCTGCGAGCAAACGAAGAACAAGCAAGAAACTAAGATTGCAATCTGGATATTGCGAATATAAGATGAAAGCTTTATTGATCAAGGTGGGGTTCTGTGACGCCTTTGTCTGGTCGTTGAACACAAACGAAGTACGCGAAGTTGCAGCTATGGCGAACTTTTAATCTAAACAAAACCCAAGGTCTAAACGATGCCCTAAGGGCTATATATATGGAGGAAGAGGGGGTGGATTTCGTGGCCCTTGGTGGAGGGGTCCGAAATCAACCCTATCTCTTGTTTCCCCACACATACGGACTCTAAAAATAGCCTATACTTATGTATTTCGAAATTACATGGGCCTGGCCCAATAATAAGGTGACGCAGCACCTAAAATGCCTCGGGACGAAATTTATGAAGTGGCATCTTGTATATTTCGTCCAAGGCTTCATGCACACATTATGGTGGCTTCAAAGTCCTGAAATCATCACTTGTAACTCCGTTCTTGTTCCCCTTGCGCATGCCATCATCTCCATGCTTGTTCTTGCTCCAATGTTCATCCTTCTCCAAGCTAGGCCCTTCATTTGTAAGCAAAACAAATGTATCCAATTTAGGCAGCATCATATTCTCATGAACATTAGAATCATTACCAAGAAACGAAAGTACCTGATAATTTAGTTGGCGTGCACGAGCTCTAGTAATTGGTCCAGTATGTATAGCAGCAGGGGCTGTGGGTGTAACAATTGTATTGATGTCCTCATCAGACCTGCTGGTGGCGGTACAGGTGGCTGCACGTAGTGTTGATTTTGATCAACCTCATCCTCATAATCTCCCACATAATCATCCTCCTCCGCATCAGCAGCAGGAGCCACAGAAGTATCAACAGCAGCACCAACAGTTTGGCCAAACGCAAGAGGAACACGGCTTGCTCGGCGGAGGTCTGCTTCGCGACGTGGAGGTAGTCGTTGTTGTTGTTGTTGGAGAGGTGCGTTAGGTGCAGCGGGTGGTGGTGGTGGAAGACGCGCGAGCAATTCATTAAACTTGCTATCGAGCTTTGTTTCGAACGTCTTCTCAAGGCCAGTGATCTTCTCCATGGCCTCTTCAAAATTGTTCAGCACATCTTGCACCTGTTCAGTCATCATTTGCTGAAACTTATCATGAAGCTCCTTGTTCGATAAATTCTCCCAGTCAATCTCGTCGGCTTGTGATCCTGGCATGGTTAGCAGCAATAGAAACACACAAGAATATGATCCTACAGACTACGAACAAGTGGTGGTGGTGGGTGTCACAAATCCGTCAAGCAAAACTCAAATTCTTACCAGTTCTTACCCAGCAACAGGCGGTGATCGGCAACCGTTGTAGTCAAAACTCTCAAAGCTTGGATAGAGCGATTACCAGGGAGAGTCAAACGCACGACGTAGATGTATGTGGAGCTGGGAAGGCTTATAATATGGTAGCAAAAAGGGTCAGCAATAATCAATTCAGAGATGCAAAGTTAAATAAACGCTCAACGACGGTACTGTGCTGGTCCTAGGCTAGACTGACGCGAGCCTAGAACACCAACAAAATCACGGCGCGGCACGTAAACAAGGGAGGAGCACACTCTGAATTTTTTTTCTCTTTTTTTTTGCACTTTTTTTCCGCTTTTTTTTTGCTCCGCAACAATTTTTTTTCGAAAAAGTCTACAAATGGTCTAAAAACTGCCTAGCCAGAATTTTCCAGACTTAGTTTTTTTTTTTGAAATTGGAACTATTTTTCTTCTGCGGATGGCTCGGAAGTTGGGGAGTCCTTCTCTGTCACGACTCGGAGTATCGCGTGATCTGGAAATCGAGAACAATGCAACAATTACTGGACTCGGACTAGGACTGGTGGCGGAGATGAATCTGATGGAACTCGGACTGGTGGCGGAGATGAATCTGGTGGAACACGGACAGGTGGCGGATATATGTTGCAGGTGAACTCGGATTGGCGTGATGGCGGCGGATATGTGGTGGCGTATATGGATTCGGATTGGCGGTGAATATGTGGTGGTGGTATATGGCAACAGCGACGATGATGATGCGGTGGTGATATATGGCAGCGGCGACGTGACAACCTGTGAACAGAACTCGAAACTCTAAAAGACTAGACGCTAAGACCAGCAACTGGACACGATGATGCAACCGCAAATTCAACAAAGCAAATACAGAAAAGATTATGCAAGGCTCAGATTGGTTCGGATGGGATGAACTAACCCTAATTTTTTTTTTGGCTTTTTCGTGGACTATAGGTATGAAGAACAGACTCGATCTAAACTACGAAAAACTGTAAAATCTCACCGAGCAACCTGGAAATCTGATACCACTTGATAGAGGCAAAGGTGTCCCGTCTTTCGATGAGATGATGGATATCGCTTTGGTGGCAGTCGACTTTGACGATCCGACTACAAACGTGCGAGGACGTCGCGCCTTAGCAATCGCTAAACCAACTCCAAGAGGTTATTGACCACGCCGGAGCACGATCAACCTGACCACGAGGGTCTATTTCCTGCAAGCAAACGAAGAACAAGCAAGAAACTAAGATTGCAATCTGGATATTGCGAATATAAGATGAAAGCTTTATTGATCAAGGTGGGGTTCTGTGACGTCTTTGTCTGGTCGTTGAACACAAACGAAGAACGCGAAGTTGCAGCTATGGCGAACTTTAATCTAAACAAAACCCAAAGTCTAAACGATGCCCTAAGGGCTGTATATATGGAGGAAGAGAGGGGGAATTTCGTGGCCCTTGGTGGAGGGGTCCGAAATCAACCCTATCTCTTGTTTCCCCACACATACGGACTCTAAAAATAGCCTATACTTATGTATTTCAAAATTACATGGGCCTGGCCCAATAAAAAGGTGACGCAGCACCTATAATAGCCTCGGGACGAAATTTATGAAGTGGCATCTTGTATATTTCGTCCAAGGCTTCATGCACCCATTATGGTGGCTTCAAAGTCCTGAAATCATCACTTGTAACTCCGTTCTTGTTCCCCTTGCGCATGGCATCATCTCCATGCTTGTTCTTGCTCCAATGTTCATCCTTCTCCAAGCTAGGCCCTTCATTTGTAAGCAAAACAAATGTATCCAATTTAGGCAGCATCATATTCTCATGAACATTAGAATCATTACCAAGAAACGAAAGTACCTGATAATTTAATTGGCGTGCGCGAGCTCTAGTAATTGGTCCCGTATATGTAGCAGTAGGGGCTGTGGGTGTAACAATGGTATTGATGTCCTCATCAGTGGCTACGAAGTGGGTGGTGGGTGGGCCCTGAATTTCTTCGCCGTCCGCATCCCAACCATCCTGGCCGTAGTTCGGCCGGGGCTCTCCGGATAGCGAGAGATGCTTCAACGAATTTAAGATATCGCCGAAGGGTGAGTGCTGAAAGATTTCCGCAGCGGTGAATTCCATGATCGGCGCCCAATCGGATTCGACTAGCAGGGGCGCTGGAGGTTCGGAGTCCGGCAGGGAGTCCGGCACCTCGGAGTCATGAGCTTTATGCGGGACAAGGTAAGTGTTCGGCTCCATCGCCATAGAAGTTGCAGCTCCCGAGGCGGTGTCCAGCCATCCGTCCTCGATCCGAGCGATCGGCTCCGGACTATGGGTCGGAGCGGATTCGTGCGCGGCCTCCAAGGTGCTGTCCGGCGGCAGAGTTAGGTCGTGCCCATCGTGACAGCGCGGCATGCTCGGCTGTGGCTCAGATCCATCAAAGATCAAGTCCCCGCGGATATCGGCCGTGAAGTTTAGGCTTCCAAACCTGACCTGACGGCCAGGGGCGTAGCTTTCGATCTGCTCCAGATGGCCAAGTGAGTTGGCCCGCAGTGCGAAGCTGCCGAATACGAAGATCTGTCCGGGGAGAAAAGTCTCACCCAGGACTGCGTCGTTGTCGATTGAAGATGCCATCAAGCCTATCGGTGACGACATAGAGGAACTCTCAATGAAAGCACCAATGTCGGTGTCAAAACCGGCGGATCTCGGGTAGGGGGTCCCAAACTGTGCGTCTAGGCGGATGGTAACAGGAGACAAGGGACACGATGTTTTACCCAGGTTCGGGCCCTCTTGATGGAGGTAAAACCCTACGTCTTGCTTGATTGATATTGATATTGTGGATGTTTACAAGACTGGATCTACCACGAGATCAAGGAGGCTAAACCCTAGAAGCTAGCCTATGGTATGATTGTAAGGGTTGTTGTTGTCCTACGGACTAGAGCCATCCGGTTTATATAGACACCGGAGAGGGCTAGGGTTACATAGAGTCGGTTACAATGGTAGGAGATCTACATATCCGTATCGCCAAGCTTGCCTTCCACGCCAAGGAAAGTCCCATCCGGACACGGGGCGAAGTCTTCAATCTTGTATCTTCATAGTCTTGGAGTCCGGTCGATGATGATAGTCCGGCCGATGATAGTTCGGCTGATGATGGTAGTCCGGCTATCCGGACACCCCCTAATCCAGGACTCCCTTAGCGAGCACTCGTCAACGGCACCGCGAAGGTTACGGTGGGTCGTGTGACATTGTCTCTGATAGAGGCAAAGGTGTCCCGTCTTTCGATGAGATGATGGATATCGCTTTGGTGGAAGTCGACCTTGACGATCCGACTACGAACGTGCGAGGACGTCGCGCCTTAGCAATCGCTAAACCAACTCTGAGAGGTTATTGACCATGCCGGAGCACGATCAACCTGACCACGAGGGTTTGTTTCCTGCGAGCAAACGAAGAACAAGCAAGAAACTGAGATTGCAATCTGGATATTGCGAATATAAGATGAAAGCTTTATTGATCAAGGTGGGGTTCTGTGACGCCTTTGTCTGGTCGTTGAACACAAACGAAGTACGCGAAGTTGCAGCTATGGCGAACTTTTAATCTAAACAAAACCCAAAGTCTAAACGATGCCCTAAGGGCTGTATATATGGAGGAAGAGGGGGGGGGGAATTTCGTGACCCTTGGTGGAGGGGTCCGAAATCAACCCTATCTCTTGTTTCCCCACACATACGGACTCTAAAAATAGCCTATACTTATGTATTTCAAAATTACATGGGCCTGGCCCAATAATAAGGTGACGCAGCACCTATAATAGCCTCTGGACGAAATTTATGAAGTGTCATCTTGTATATTTTGTCCAAGGCTTCATGCACCCATTATGGTGGCTTCAAAGTCCTGAAATCATCACTTGTAACTCCGTTCTTGTTCCCCTTGCGCATGCCATCATCTCCATTCTTGTTCTTAATCCAATGTTCATCCTTCTCCAAGCTAGGCCCTTCATTTGTAAGCAAAACAAATGTATCCAATTTAGGCAGCATCATATTCTCATGAACATTAGAATCATTACCAAGAAACGAAAGTACCTGGTAATTTAGTTGGCGTGCGCGAGCTCTAGTAATTGGTCCAGTATGTATAGCAGCAGGGGCTGTGGGTGTAACAATGGTATTGATGTCCTCATCAGTCTCCCTCCACGACCAACGTCTCGGGTGCTGGCACATCTCGAGTCGCCTTGCCAGCAGGCGTTTTCTTGCTCCTCCTTTGCCTCGGTGGTTCTTCGTCGTCGTCGTCAGGAAGGTCAATAACAACGTTAGATGAAGCTGCAGAAAGAATCAAAATTAGAGACAATAAGTCAATCGACTGAAAACAGCATCACAAGAATCATACCAGGTTGTGAGGTAGCAGCATCCTCCATCTCGTGGTCTTCAGCCTTGGCCGAAGTATCAGAAGTAGCAGCGCTGCAGCTCCAAAAGTCAGTCGATTGGCCCATGAGTCGACCAAGAACAAGTTCATGAAACAGGGAAAGCTCAAAACTACCATTACCCTGAGATAGTGGGGATCACCATCTTCATCTTTGGCAAGACCTTTGCAGGCTTCGACGGTGCCACTCGAGATTGCTTCGGAGCCTTCTCAGTCGGCGCCGGAGAAGTGGTCCGAGGGCGCTTGGTCGACTGGGAAGTGGTCGCGACCCCCTTACCCCGCTCAGTCGCTGGATCATGGACAAGCTTCGAGCATCTTTCCGAGCGGGGAGGTGCAACTTCCTCCTCCTCCTCCTCTTCTTCCTCCTCACCAGAGTCGTCACCCTCGTCGTCGTCGTCAGCATCTGAATCCCACTCCTCCGGGCTTTCGCCCCCGCTTCCTTCCTCCTCCTCAGTCGGCGTCTGCGCCCCATTGGGCATCGAGTACAATTCAGTGGTGACCTGTCAGACAAGCAACAAAGCAAAACAAAGATCAATCGACCAATTCGCGGCAAAGCAGAATGGATAAAACAAAATTACACTCGGTGATAATCGGCCATATCTGGTCCGGTGTATAGGTACAGTCGAGTGGCGGGATCCTCCTCGCCCCTCGAGGGTTGTCCTTGTTCCCTGTGATGGCGGCCACCCACCTCTCCAGCGTGGCGTCGTCGACTGCCTCTGGATGGACCAGAGTGGTGTCTTCCGTACCGCAGTACAGCCACATCGAGTGGCCTCGGTACTGGAGCGGTTGGATACGCCGCCTAAGGAAGACTTCCAGAAGATCCATGCCCGTCACTCCGTCCCGAACGAGTTGGACCACGCGCTCCACCAACATTTTTACCTTGGCTTTCTCCTCAGGAAGCACCTTCAGAGAAGACGGTTTGTCCACTCGGTCCATGGAGAACGGAGGGAGACCAGTCAACTGCCCCGGCGTCGACTCGTCTTGGCAATAGAACCAAGTCGACTGCCACCCTCTAACCGACTCAGGAAGGGTCATGGCCGGGAAAGTGCTCTTATTCCTCAACTGAATCCCAAGACCCCCGCACATCTGTATAACCTTGGTCCTCTCATCACCCGGACTCGCCTTTTTTACTGTCTGCGACTGACAGGTGAATATGTGCTTGAAGAGACCCCAGTGCGGTCGACAACCCAGGAAGTTCTCGCACATGGACACAAAGGCAGCAAGATAGGCGATGGAATTGGGATTGAAATGGTGGAGTTGCGCCCCAAAGAAATTCAGAAACCCACGGAAGAACACACTCGGCGGCAGAGAAAAACCACGATCTTCGTGAGTGGCTAAGAGAACGCACTCACCCTCCTGCGGCTGCGGTTGACACTCGGACCCCGGGAGCCTCGCTGACCCGTGGGGGATCAGTCCCTCATTGGCTAGGTCGTTGAGGTCCTTCCCAGTGATGGTCGAGCGGATCCAATCCCCTTGGACCCAACCCTTCGGCAGGCGGGACCTCGACGAAGATCCGCCCCGACTGGACGGTCTCCCCTTCGCTTGCCCCGTCGCCGTCGCCTTCTTCGCGTGCTCTAGAGCCACCGTCTTCTCCTTCACCATTATCGCCGGCGAAGCGCTCGAGAGGTGGATAAGGCGGAGGTAGGAGCAGGCGCCGTGGGCGGAGGCAGAGAGGGAAGAGAGGAGAATGGGGAGGCACTGTTCGAAAACTCACCCCTGACGCTTTATATAAGGGCGCTTCCGAGTGGCTGACGAGTGGGTCCGAGCAGATTTGTCACATCCCGAAACAGTCACACACGTACGATACGTGGCGAAAAAGGTGGCGCGGAAATCGAGGCGTCCATGCCTTATCCCGCCCGATTGCCGCGGATAGCCCCGCTTCGCGCGCTTCCCAAATTTCAGATCCCGCAAAATCCGCTAACAGCAGATCAATCTGTCAGACGATATCCTTCCCGCGATCTGTCGCTTGGAAGTTCACTCGACAAAAGATAAGAATGGATCAAGGCGACTGAGGTAAAAGTCGACGCCAACGTCGAAAGAAGAATCGCCGATCCAAGATACGACATAATCAAAGTACAGTAAACAAGTCGGAGAAAATCGTCAACTCCTTCCTCACTCGAACCTCGATCCATTCGGGGGCTAATGATGAGTTTATGTACCTGGGGTAGGGTCATGGACCTATCTAGGATACCATGCCCAAGGACATCATGATACGAAGCTACCTTCCAGTCGACCAAGAGAAGTTCCACTCGACCAAGGGAGACTCCACTCGACTGGCTAGAAGACACTCAACCATGAAGATGCACTCGACCATCAGAAGTTCAGGATCTACTCTGCATCCAAACGTTCTGTAATTGAATGGTCTTAATGGTCATGATGACACTTTATGTAGGGCGTTACCAGTAACGCCCAGCCTTAATGTACTTTAACCCTCATCTACGTGGGCTGGCTGGGGTCCTGGCGTCCTCTATATAAGCCACCCCCTCCACTGGTAGAAGGGTTCGCACCCCTGTAACTCATATACACAGAGATCAGTCGACCGCCTCCGGGCTCCGAGACGTAGGGCTGTTACTTCCTCCGAGAAGGGCCTGAACTCGCTAAACACCCGTGTGTACAACTACTCCATAGCTAGGACCTTGCCTTTCCATACTTACCCCCCATTCCACTGTCAGACTTAGAACCACGACAGGATCGACTAGAAACGACCAAAAATTGCTGGAGTAAATATATATATCCACTAAGGGTTTTAGTCCTTTCACTTTTAAAGGATCGGCTAGAGATGGCCTTATGCCTTGTTTATTTCAGTTCTTCAGAATGTGATGCTCTATATGTGCAACTATTTGCCGTGCAGTTCAATTTCATCAATAATAGTTTCAACAATACCACTATGAATGACGATATTTGGTTGATGTTAAGGATATTGCAGTTAACATGCCTTTTCATTTTTTAACAATAACTAGTGTACTTTAGACCTGTACAATACCAGTTTGAATGACTATTTTCTTGTTTTTAAATGTTATGCCTGATGCAGTAACACACCTTTCCACTTCTTGTTTTGCTTAGCTAGCACGTTTAAGCCTGCACAATGAAGCTATCATTTGTCGATTATGTTGTCTACAAAGGATATATTTGGTTGGTGTTTAGCCTATTGTGCTTAGCATGCCTTTATATGTACTCATACAGGACAATATTGAGAACAGTGTTGTTTTCCATCGAGGTTAGTTTCATCGCATTGCTTATATATACTCACTGTTCAGGATATCGGTAGCTGGTACCATATAGCCTGGGGGCTGATAAGGGATTAATTGTCGAATCAGACATTTCACTGAATATATCTATAACCCATTTATGAGTAGGTTAACTAGGGCCATATTTAATATATCTGAGGCTACATAGCAACATGCATTGTAGTGAATGACTAAATATGCAATCCCAGGCTACATAGAAACAAGGAAGTGTGTTACCTTAATGTTCTAATGATGTCTAGATATACATGTAATAAAATCTTATATAATGAAATGAAGGGAGTGTTGTACTACATCATTTTGCAATTGTTGTTTAGCTTCTAATATGCACATATGTCATTGCTAAAGATCCACACTTCGACCCTTCCTGCATATGGGGCAATGAGATATTCATGAACCAGCATCAAGTGAGGAAAGTGATAAAGATTGTCATTAAAATGGGTCAAAAGATGTTAATCAAACTATTTGTTTACACTTTATGCAAGACAACAGTGAACTGTAGGATGGTAAGTAAGAACACTGTAGCCTTCTTTTTACTGCCCAGAATGAATTGTGTTAGATGATAATGTCTGAATCCTTTTTCCTTTGAAGTGGATCCTGAAGAAGTTTACTCAAGATTACCTCTCATACTACATGATTGGCGGCCGGCCATCACAAGGGGCTGGACTAGAGTTGTGCGTGCCTTCTGCATCCAGGAGAGCACAATAGGGCCATTCCGCTTCACCTTGTTCAGCAACCAGAATGTATGTCGCCTCTTTCTTTACCATCTGTAATAGTACAAGTATAGAACCCTGGTTCATCATTCTTTATTTGGTGCTTATGTAATTGTTAAACATATGTACCTGTGAATCGAGTAATGCATTGGTTGTTTGAACCTCATGGATATGAATAAAGCTATAGCCTACTTTCAAGTTTAAATTAGATGCAACTTTAAATGGCAGTAATTAAAATAGGGGGAAATTACGGTGTGCATGTCATTACGACGCACACGATCAATAAAGCACAGCGTGCGTGCTATACATCATAATCCAACACGGTTCATGGAGAGGAAACGTGCTTAACAATGCACACAGTTGCCATTTGCAAAGCGTGTGTGATGTCAGACACTATCACATACGCTGCGGGAAAACTAAGTGTGTGTGATTGTCTATCTGTCATACATAATTTATAATCATGAACTATTTGTGATGTGCCAGGCATCGTAAACATAGAGCTAGTATGGTATGTGCCTGGAAAATTCCCGTGCCTGGAATCTGCCTGGTTTTAGGTAAAACCAAAAATTCCGACTGCGATGGCAATGCGAGCACAACCGAGTAGCATGGATGAAGCATTTGGGATATTCGAGATATTGGAAACAGTTACATAGTGACAACTATATGCATCAAGGCTCCCTATCCCTGACGGTTTCTGGGTCATGTGGGAAGGATCCCCTATCGCCCACACTCACTTGGTGACGATTCCAAATCCCGTTGCGGAAAGGGGTTAAAACCCGTTTGTATAGCACCTCGCTGTACCAATGCCTCTTCGCCGTTGCCGGCTAGAGCTTGTTCAAGATCCTTTACATTGGAATCCAACTCTACCTTGGTGGCTCCGACAACTTCTGCAGCCTCCGCTAGTTTGCCATCCTGATCCAGTGCTTGAGCTTTTAGGGCTTCTTTATGCTTCTGCTCTAGTTCCTATGTCCGTCGTGCAAGCAGAGTTTGGATCTCCTTATCCTTGCCGCGCAACTGGGCGGCAAGTGACTCCTCTCAGGTAGTAAGTGAAGGAAATATGCCCTAGAGGCAATTATAAAGTTGTTATTTTATATTTCCTTATTCATGATAAATGTTTATTATTCATGCTAGAATTGTATTAACCGGAAACTTGATACATGTGTGGATACATAGACAAAACATCGTGTCCCTAGTATGCCTCTACTTGACTAGCTCGTTAATCAAAGATGGTTAAGTTTCCTAACGATAGGCATGTGTTGTCATTTGTTGAACAGGATCACATCATTAGGAGAATGATGTGATGGACAAGACCCATTCGTTAGCTTAGCATTATGATCGTTCTATTTTATTGCTACTGCTTTCTTCATGTCAAATACATATTCCTCTGACTATGAGATTATGCAAATCCCGGATATCGAAGGAATGCCTTGTGTCCTATCAAATGTCACAACGTAACTGAGCGATTATAAAGATGCTCTACAGGCATCTCCGAATGTGTTTGTTGGGTTGGCATAGAACGAGAGTAGGATTTTTCACTCCGAGTATCGGAGAGGTATCTCTAGGCCCTCTCAGTAATGAACATCATAAGAAGCCTTGCAAGCAAAGTAACTATGAGTTAGTTACAGGATGATGCATTACAGAACGAGTAAAGAGACTTGCCGGTAACGAGATTGAACTAGGTATTAAGATACCGACGATCGAATCTCGGGCAAGTAACATACCGATGACAAAGGGAATAACTTATGTTGTCATAACGGCTCGACCTATAAAGATCTTGTAGAATTTGTGGGAGCCAATATGAGCATCCAGATTCTGTTATTGGTTATTGACTGGGGAGGTGTCTCGTTCATGTCTACATAGTTCTCGAACCCGTAGGGTCCACACGCTTAACATTCGATAATGATTTTGTATTATAAGAGTTATGTGATTTGGTGAACGAATGTTGTTCAGAATCCCGGATGAGATCACTAACATGACAAGGAGTCTCGAAATGGTCGAGGGTAAAGATTGATATATAGGATGATAGTATTCAGACACCGGAAGTGTTCCGAGGTGTATTGGGTACATATCGGAGTACCCGGGGGGGGGCTTACCAGAAACCCCCGGGGGAATAATGGGCCATAGGACGGGAGCACCCTTGCCCAGGGGTGTCGCCCCCCCTTATTATAGGAGGCCGAATAGGGGAAGGAGGTGGGGGGTCGCCCCCCCCTTTCCTTCCTCCTTCCCTCTTCCCTCTTATCCCCCTTCCGGTAAAAGGAAAGGGGGGGGGGGCGAATTGGACTAGGGAGCCCAAGTAGGATTACTCCTACTTGGGAACCCCAAGGCTACCTCTCTCCCCCTCCCACCTATATATGCGTGGAGAGGGGGTGCCTAGAACACACACTAATGATTGTTAGCCGTGTGCGCGCACCCCTCCACAGTTTACGCCTCCAGTCATATTCACGTAGTGCTTAGGCAAAGCTCTCCGCGGATAACTTCACCATCACCATCACCATGCCGTCGTGCTGACAGAACTATTCTACTTCCTTGACACTCTGCTAGATCAAGAGTTCAAGGGACGTCATCGAGCTGAATGTGTGCAGAACTCGGAGGTGTTGTACATTCGGTACTTGATCGGTGGGAACGAGAAGAAGTTCGATTAAATCAACCGTGTTGGCAAACGCTTCCGCTTTTGGTCTACGAGGCTTCATGGACACACTCTCCCCCTCGTGTTGCTATGCATCTCCTAGATAGATCTTTCATGGGCGTAGGAATTTTTTTAAATTGCATGCTACATTTCCCAACAGTGGCATCCTAGCCAGGTCTATGCATAGATGATATGCATGAGTAGAACACAAAGAGTTGTGGGTGGTGATCATCATACTTATTACCACCCAATGTCTTATTTTGATTCGGTGGTATTGTTAGATTAAGCAGACCGAACCAACCTTACATGACCACGTTCATGAGATTGGTTCCACCGACAGACATGCAACTAGTTTTGCATAAAGTTGGCTGGCGAGTGTCTGTTTCTCCAACTTTAATTGAATTGAATTTGACTGTGGCCGGTCCTTGTTAAAGGTTAAAACAGCAAACTTGATAAATCACCATTGTGGATTTGTGCCATAGGTAAGAACGGTTCTTGCTAGAAGCCCGTAGCAGCCACGTAAAACTTGCATGACCAGCAGTGCCCAATGTGGTGTTGGCCACCAGATACGGAGCACGACGAGCATAGCCATTGCCCGCCGGAGCCGTCTGAGCGACGCGAGCAGTGACTGCAACCTAACGCTCGGCGCGAGCTAGGTGTGCGTCAGCCATGGAGGTGTTGGAGTGGCGGTGGATCGATCGACGGAAGAGAAGATTCGTTGTACCCCTACCCGGTGCGCGAAATGTCGGATTACGGGTTCCGCAAACCCTTGAGAGGTTCGAATTCTGGGGTGCATGCGGAGATCTCAACCTACCCAGGCTGCCTACTCGCGATCCTCCTAAGCCTAGCGTGACAACCTCGAAGAGACAATGAGACAAAACAGTTTATCCTGGTTCGGGCCACCTTGCGGTGTAATACCCTACTCCAGCGTTTTGGTGGATTGCCTCGGAGGAGTGAGCATGAACTACTACAGTGGATGAACTGGCCTCAGGAGGTGAGGTGTTCTTGAGCTCGAGGGAGCTGGTGAGGTGGTCGGGTGAGAATGAATCCGATCCCCTTCAATGGTGGTGGCTAAGTCCTATTTATAGTGGCCTTGGTCCTCTTACCAAATATTGGCGGGAAGGGATCCCACAACGGCCGGATTTGAAAGGGGACAAGCAGTACAGGTTATCCTGACAAAAGTAGTCTTCGCCTGTGAAAAGCCTCTAGTCGTGACGCTGCGGTGGGCTAGGCGATGACCTCCGTCCTGCCGTCCTGGCGGTCTTGGTCTTGTTGCACCAGAATAGAAAGCTTTGGTTGATTCCTCGGGACTCAGCGCCTGTGGCTTGCCTCCTTTGCACCGAAGAGGAAACCTGTGCTTTGCGCCCGCCTGGCACCTGCCTGGCCTTGGCCGTCGTGGCTCATGTCAGTTGTGCCTCGTGAGGTATACCTTGCATAGAACTCTCCACCCCTCGGGAGCCAGCCTGAGGAGGCCGATTCCCTCGGGGGGTCTTGGCGTTGTCCGCCTCGCGAGGCTTGGCCCCTCACGAGGGTCTTGTGTAGTTGATGCTGTAGCTGGGCCATACCAGGCCGTCGATGGAGCCACGTGGTGGGCCGTAGGTAGGCAGAGCTGGATACCTCCATATCCAGAATGCCGACAGTACCCACCGGGCCCAAGGCACGCTCAGACTTGGCTTCCAGGCGAAGCCAAAGGGCAATTGCGGAGCGTCGTGAGCCCTAACCGCCTGCGGCCTTGATGACGCGTGGCGATTGATGGGACGTGCGCGTCTCCACTTCCCCATGCCGCCTCGGCAACTACTCGACTTATAAGGATGATGCGGCATGCAGAAGGTCATGATGGCACGAGGTCGTGGATGCCGGCAGTTGGCCTCCCTTGACTATAAATGTGAGGGAGGGGCAGAGCCCCTCACCCATCTCTCCTTTGTCTTGCTTTTGCCTGCTTCTTCTCTTCCTCTTGCTTCCATGGCGCTGATCAGGAGGTACTCTATGGCTGAGAAGGGGAAGGCCCCTAGGGAGGGGCCCGATCCTCTCCAGCCGAAGAATCGGCTCAGCCTCCCTCACGATGACGGCGCGGGGCGAGAGGTGACCAGGCCTTGGCAATCGAGGCCTCTACACGTCTTCCCCCTCCCCTATACACACGATCTCAGGATGAAGGTGTGCGCCGTCAGGCGGCGCCTGACGACGATGGCAGGGCCGCCATTGCCCTGCCGACCGTGCCATGGACCCACGCTGAGGGTAGCTGGCGCGAGTTTGTGGTGTGGGCGGCGATGCCTCCCGACACCTACATCCGGCTCCCGAGGTTCTTCGCTACCGAGCTGCCTCCGAGGGGGCCGCTTGAGATGTGGTTGCAGCATGCTGGCTGCTGCAGCCTGGCCACCAGAGTTGAGGTCAAGGTGGTGCTCCCTTGAGACGTCTTCATGACGCGCAGATGGGGTGAGGTCGCCCGGGCATGCCACGTGGAGAGAGCCCTGACGAGTTACTTCGAGTATGATGATGCGGCCACCTTGTTCTTCAAGGTCTTCAATGTGGAGGGCGAACGCCTGGAATGCTGCCCCGGGGGAAACAGCCTGTGGAACACTGCAGCGGGGGCCGGGCCTGCCGCTGTCGTCCTTGGCGCTTCGTCAAGCAGCAGTGGCGACTCCTAGGAATCCAGTGACTCTCCTGTGCCTAGCGAGTCTCCAGAGTCGAGTGATGACAGCTACGTGCTGCCAATCTCCTGCCGAAGTCGAAGTGCAGCAGCGGCTGCCGCTTGATGTCGCCAGTGATGCTCTAGGGCTTACTGGCTGCCTTCCTTCTTTTGCTTTCCCCGCGCGGAATGAAGATCAGCCCCCGTGGGGTTTGTAAGGATCGGAATGTATTCAATATCATTGTTGCTTCTTTTGATTTTGTGATGGAGTCGCGTATCCCAGATCGGTGAAGTTCCTTCCTTTTCTTTTCCCTAGACAACACGACGCTCTATGCCGACAGGACCCAGTCCCCAGGCAGGCTTCCGTCGTCGCTAGTATGCCAGGTCATGATGCCATGGTCAAGGATAGGAGGTGAGTGGCCCGAGGTCCGGTAAGAGCTCATGAGACGCGATGCTCATGAGATCCCCCTTGGCATGTAAGGAGCCGCCCAGAGAATCTAAAAGGGGAGCAGAACTGGAAAAATGGAACTCCAAGGCGGGGTGTGCAGGGCGCGAAGCCGGTGCTGCAGCGAAACGTGACTTAACTTTTGGTGTCTTGGTCCGTCAAGGAGGTGGTGCTTGCTCCTGCACCCGCGGCGGTATCATTGGGCGCGCCCCGTAACGGCCACCTTCTTGCCTTGCTCGCATAGGTGCTATACATCCTCGGGACCCGGCCCTCGAGCGAGCTCAACCGCCGCTAGTATGCCAGGTCGTGATGCCGTGGTCAAGGCCAGGGGGTGAGGGCTGGAGAGCCAGTAGGAGCTCCCGAGACGCGATGCTCGGGAGTCCCCCCTTTAACATGCAAGCGACAAGCGAGGCCAGATGGTGGTCGTCCAAGCCGACCCGCGGCCCACTACCAGATGAACCTGCAGGTTTAGGTGACAGGAAGGATGTGGGCCCCTGCAAAGCGGGCTTGCAGCCTAGGTCCCAGGGCATAGGACGGAGGCACCAAGGACCTGGCGATGTGGTGTGGGCGAGGCGGGCCGCGAATCAGAGCTCGATCCTCGAGTTTATCAGCGTTGCAGGGACGAACCCGAGCACAAGCGCCGTGCCGACGTGAGTTGTCATGCATCCATGCGGGCCAGGTACAAGCCAGTGAACACATGAGGGGCCACGAGGCAGCTGAGACTCGCGGTCGTAGAGTGACGATCATAGGTAAACTTACGGAAATGGATAGACAATCCTGGGGAAATGCAAAATGATACATGTCGCAGGGACGGACGCACGCGGCCTGCAGATGATGTTGCCCGAGGGGCGCCCCCAAACTGAACGAACTGGAGATATATCACCTGGTACCGTCGCTGAAGAGGTGTTAAGGTAGCCACGTTGGACACCGGAGACGGAGGACGACGAGCACAACCATCGCCCGCCGGAGCCGTTTGAGCGACGCGAGCGGTGACTACGGCCCGACGCTTGGCGCGAGCTCGGCGTGCGTCGGCCATGGAGGTGTCGGACTGGCGGTGGATTGATCGACGGAAGAGAAGATCCGACGTACCCCTACTTGGCGCACCAAATGTCAGATTACGGGTTCCGAAAACCCTTGAGAGGTTTGAACTCTGGGGTGCGTGCGGAGATCTCAACCTACCCAGCCTGCCTACTCGTGATCCTCCTAAGCCTAGCACGACGAGCTCGAAGAGATAAAGAGACACAACATTTTATCCTGGTTCGGGCCACCTTGCGATGTAATACCCTACTCCAGCGTTTTGGTGGATTGACTCGGAGGGCTGAGGATGAACTAGTACAGTGGATGAACTTGCCTCAGGAGGTGAGGTGTTCTTGAGCTCGAGGGAGCTGGTGAGGTGGTCGGGTGAGAATGAATCCGATCCCCTTGTATGGTGGTGGCTAAGTCCTATTTATAGTGGCCTTGGTCCTCTTCCCAAATGTTGGTGGGAAGGGATCCCAGAACGGCTGGATTTGAAAGGGGACAAGCAGTACAGCTTATCCTGACAAAAGTAGTCTTCGCTGCAAAAGCCTCTGGTCGTGATGTTGCGGTGGGCTCGGCGATGACCTCCGTCGTGTTGTCCTGGCGGTCTTGGTCTTGTTGCACCAAAATGGAAACCTTTGGCTTATTCCTCGGGCTCCGTGCCTGTGGCTTGCCTCCTTTGCACCGAAGAGGAAACTTGCGTTGTGTGCCCGCCTGGCACCTGCCTGGCAACCGCCTGGCCTTGGTCGTCATGTCTCACGTTAGCTGTGCCTCGTCAGGTTTACCTTGCATAGAACTCTCCGCCCCTCGGGAGCCAGCCTGAGGAGGCCGATTCCCTGGGGGTCTTGGCGTCGTCCGCCTTGCGAGGCTTGGCCCCTCACGAGGGTCTTGTGCAGTTGATGCTATAGCTGGGCCGTACCAGGCCGTCGATGGAGCCACGTCGTGGGCCACAGGCAGGCAGGGCTGGATACCCCCATATCCAGAACACCGACAAACTGCTTACTTTATCACTAAGCGGTAGTGGTAGTTGTAGAAGCAATAGTTGGTGAGATGACCACGGCGCAATGATGGAGATCAAGGTGTCGAGCCGGTGATGATGGAGGTCATGACATTGCTTTGGAGATGGAGATCAAAAGCACCAGATGATGATGGCCATATCATGTCACATATTTTGATTGCATGTGATGTTTATCATTGTCGGTGTACAAAAGTTTGTGTACTTATGTACCCCTTACTTGTGCACGGACGGTCACAGCTACGCCTACAGCAGGGTTTGGCAAGATAGAGGAGAACGGCAGGAGGCAGGACATGCATGAATGATATCAAAATATACACTCAAAGTGACAAGCAGCAGGAGGCTGGCAAGGCCATGCCCGGCAACGAGCCATGCCGAGGTGACCAGCGAAGCCCCCGACAAGCTCCTTGCCACGGCAACTTGCGAGGAGACCAGCAGGGCCACCACCCTTGGGGTTGAGAGCTCTGACACCGTCAACAACATTGAGACCAAGATTTGGAGAGCACATGCCTGGTAGCATGCAGCCCTTCACAAAGATGGGCAACCCACAGATCGACGTGGGATCAGAAGATGAAGACCCCTGGCAAGACCCTTGCCGGGGACAACTGTAAGGCCCCCGGCAATCCTTGCCGGGGACGATCGCTGGGCCGTGGCCGGACCCGCACCCGACAAGGTTTCGCCACTTCACCACCACTACAATGTGAAAATAGGCATGCCAGTTGAGCAGACGCCTGCGTGGGGGCATGGAGATCTTTGTGGAAGCCTACCATTTCGTCAACACAGCAGCTGGTTGACCAGCGTGGCACTGCATGCCTCGTCGGCCCGGACGTGTGGCAAAGCGAGGAGGAGCGGCGAAGGACGAGATGGCCTCTGTTGCCGTCCCCAATAAAGCAAAAGGACACGTAGGCATCGCATTAAATGCGCTTGTCCTACATTGGTCGAGCGAGAAGCTCGTACCGCTGTAGCTTGCCACCTCTTGTGCGCCACTGTGGAAACCCCTTTGTGTATAAAAGGAGGCCTGAGGCGCACAAAGAGAGGATTCAAACTTTTGGACAAAGCGCGCGTCGTAGCTAGTTCAGGAGATCAAGAGAACACATATACCCAGATAAAGAAGACTAGGGTATTACGCATCTTCGCGGCCCGAACCTAGATAAAAATCCTCTATGTGCTAACGACTCGACCTGCTCTTAGTGCAACTAATCCCTTGCCAAACGTAAAAGGGATCCTTGTGGCCCCATAGGTGATCGGTTTCCCCGACATCTTTGGCACGCTAGTTAGGGGGCGTGAGTTGTGAGAATATGTTATGTAGTTAGTATAGTAGCTCCTTCGTCGCCATGGCTCCAAAGAAGAAGAAGGCTGCTGCTGTCAGTCCGTCCAGGGCCGCTCCGCCTGCGCCCGTGCGGAGGGCGATGGTGCGGGTGCCGGTGGTGGAGGACATCGAGATCTTCAACACCATCCGAATACAAGAAGCTAGGCCGCCGATGTCCTCCGCAGCGGTGATGGAGGTCGGCATGCCGCTGTGCCCAAGGATGGAGCTTTGCCACCTGCGGGTGGTGCGGGGACCTCCAAGGGCAGAAGATCGGCCTCGCCAACATGCGTACCGCTGTCTCCTTAGCTCGTGCGTGACAAACCGCGCCGTGATGTTGAGGACCCCGGGCGTCGCCACAGCAAGAGCCCCATGTCACTCTCAAGACACGCAGGGCCGAAATGCATGCCATGAGGCGGGCGAAAAGAGCGTGCGACCGCAGAATCGTGATGGGACTCCTTCCAACATCATTAGAAGTCCGAGTTCCTCCCATTCCTCGCGCCTGTCGCTGCCACCCACGCGAGCGGAAGCGTTGTCGCGAGCACAGCTGCTCCTTGACTTTCCTCCTGCCCCGGAGAAGCAAGAAGAGTGGAGGGCTTCTATCCAAATCCTTATTGGCCATGCCAACAGGGATGGCCACCGGGGAGCAAGCCCCTCGCCGTGCTGTAATGACGAACCGATGCGTGTCGGTAGTGGAAGGGTCAAGGTCACCGCAACCACAATGCACTCCCCTCCGCCATGGTCGTCCCGTCGGGGCAACGCCCGAGACAATGTGTCCACGGTGTCGTCAGACCCACGGACGCGTTGTTAACAACGGCAAGTTCTTCGAGAGAGCCTCAAGGAGGACGCCCGGACTACTATCGAGCGGCAACGGGAAGCACGTCACTAGTCTGATAGGCGTGCTGGGCCCACTGAGTACATGCCTGCGCTGGGGGATGCTAGCGACTTGCCATATGTAATCACTTGTCCAGCATTCACCCGTGAGCTACGGCAGTTCCAGTGGACCAACACCCGCACGTTCAAACCAGACGTCCCAGAGAAGTACGATGGCAAGACCCACCCGTCTGAGTTCCTGAGCGTTTACACTATTGCGATGCAAGCTGCCGGGGCACGAGACGACAAGATACTCGCCAACTATTTCCCACTGGCACATAAGCCCAATGTTAGGTCATGGTTGATGCATCTGCCGATAGATTCCATCACTTCTTGGTCCGACCTGTGCCACGAGTTCGTTGGTGCCTTCATGGTCGGCCACGTAGCTCCTGGACAGGCAAGTGACTTGCACGTGATCCCTCAGAGAGACGGCGAATCCTTGCGCAAGTACATACAGATGTTTGGCCGTGTGCTGTGCAACATCCCCGATGTTCATCCCACTGCCGTGATCAGCATTCCACCAGAACGTGCGCAATCGAAAGATGTGAGAAGAGTTGGCCATGAACAAGGTCACAGATGTTGCCAGCTGTATGTTCTGGATGATAGATGTGCCCGAGCGGAGGAAGGAAGGAAGTACCCCGGCGAGGACGCCGATGTGGGAAGTGACTCAGAAGACGAAGACGTCGCCGCCCCGGCAAAGAAAGGCCGATGGTGTAACAGGAAACACAAGGGCAAGACGTGCTTGCCATTGAGGAATCCGGCGGCCCCGACACTGCCAAGAAGGCCAAGGTTGACGACCTCGGCAAGGAGGTTGCCAGGTGGGACGCCTGCCGGGCCTTTGCAGCTGCCGGCAAGTCAGAGGGCTCCGATAAGCAGTACTACAAGATTCACCGTACCAAGGGCCACGACCTCCAGAATTGCCGCCAAGTGGAGCTATTGATGGAGAAGCAAAGGGCTAAGTACGAGAGGCGAGACAAGGAGAAGGGCCAAGGAAGTGCTGAAGGGTCTGGCAAGAAGCGCGACGGCCAAGGAGGTCGCATCAACAAGGAAAAGCAACAAGAGAGGCCTACCTGAGGCCGTGACAGGAAAGAGGAGGATGTCGATCATGATGATGATGATGATGAATCCACCGAGCATGAGTTCTAGAAGGCGACAGAAGTCATTTGTGTCGACGTAGGTGCTTCGCTGCATTCTTCCCACAGCCAACTGAAGCAGTGGGCGCGTGAGATTAATGCAACGAAACCAATGGTCAACGCCTAGAAGCTGTTGAGGTGGTACCACACTGTAAGTGTCAAAACCGGCGGATCTCGGGTAGGGGGTCCCGAACTGTGCGTCTAAGGCTAATGGTAACAGGAGGCGGGGATCACCCTGATCGCACCACTGCGGTCGGGTGTTTGCCGTTGTTGGTATCCCCAACAATACGCAATCTCAAGATGACGAAAATGTTAGTTGAAGGTGGGGCCGGCCTCAAATTGATCTCGCCCAACATGGTCAAGAGGCTGTAGATCCCCGATGAGGATCTCGAGGAGACAGGCACGTTCCAAGAGATAAATCCGGGGAGGAGTCAGCCCAAGGGAAAGGTCACGCTACTAGTTACATTTTGGGTGGCGACCTCAACTACAGGACGGAGAGGATCGTTCTTGACGTCACTGAGATCCCGTTTCCCTACAACGGGATCCTTGGCCGCCCTGTGCTGGCCAAGTTTATGGCGGCGTCACACTACACGTACAACAAGTTGAAGGTGCCTAGCCCGATGAGCATCATCACGGTCAATTGCGATAGGAAGGATGCGCTCGTCTACGCCGATCAGCTTTATCGAGAGGTGGTTGCAGCATCCGCCGCCAAGGCACCTTCTCCTACTGCCAAGAAGAGGACTAGTAAGGCCTCGGCCGCCTGCAGGACTCCTGGCTCCGGCAAGGGCTCCTGTACCCTCTCCGGCAAATGCGCCTCCTCGGAGTGCTATGTTTCCGCTGGAGACGTATGAGAGAGCTCTACCAGCAAGAGCACAAAGTCCAAGGCGGCCCCACAAGAAACTAAGAAGGTGTCCGTCAAGGAGGATGGCACGAGCGGAGCTTTCACCATAAGCTCCACCCTCGACAGCAAGTAGGAAAGCACGCTCGTCACCTTCGTGCGGGCGAATGTCCACGTGTTTGCATGGCAAGCATCTGACATCCCCGGCGTTCCCAGAGAGGTGATTGAGCACCATCTTACTGTCTGCCCCCATGCACGGCTCGTCAAGCAAAAGGTCAGAAAGCAAGCATTGGAGCGACAAGAGTTTATCATCAAGGAGATCAGGAAGTTGGAAGTGGCAGGTTTGGTCAAGGGAGTTCTCCACCCGACGTGGTTGGCCAATCCGATTGTAGTACATAAGGCAAATGGGAGGTGGAGGATATGTATTGACTATACTGATATCAATAAAGCCTGTCTGAAGGTTCCTTTCCCATTGCCACGTATCGATCAGATAGTGGACTCCACTACTGGGTGCAACCTGCTGTCGTTCCTTGATGCTTACTCAGGGTATCATCAGATCTTCATGACGAAGGAAGATGAAGAGAAGACCGTGTTCATCACCCCATGTGGTACGTACTGTTTGGTACGGATGCCTTTCAGGTTGAAGAGCGTTGGTTCAACGTTCGCTCGAGCAGTTCAAATTGGTTTTGAGCCCTAGCTCCATAGAAATAGGGAAGTTTACATGGATGACATAGTGGTCAAAACCAAGGACAAGGCTACGCTCGTGCAGGACCTGGAAGTGATGAGGACATCAATACAATTGTTACACCCACAGCCCCCGCTGCTATACATACTGGACCAATTACTAGAGCTCGTGCACGCCAACTAAATTACCAGGTACTTTCGTTTCTTGGTAATGATTCTAATGTTCATGAGAATATGATGCTGCCTAAATTGGATACATTTGTTTTGCTTACAAATGAAGGGCCTAGCTTGGAGAAGGATGAACATTGGAGCAAGAACAAGCATGGAGATGATGGCATGCGCAAGGGGAACAAGAACAGAGTTACAAGTGATGATTTCAGGACTTTGAAGCCACCATAATGGGTGCATGAAGCCTTGGACGAAATATACAAGATGCCACTTCATAAATTTCGTCCCGAGGCTATTTTAGGTGCTGCGTCACCTTATTATTGGGCCAGGCCCATGTAATTTCGAAATACATAAGTATAGGCTATTTTTAGAGTACGTATGTGTGGGGAAACAAGAGATAGGGTTGATTTCGGACCCCTCCACCAAGGGCCACGAAATTCCCCCCCTCTTCCTCCATATATACAGCCCTTAGGGCATCGTTTAGACTTCGGGTTTTGTTTATATTAAAAGTTCGCCATAGCTGCAACTTCGCGTACTTCGTTTGTGTTCAACGACCAGACAAAGGCGTCACAGAACCCCACCTTGATCAATAAAGCTTTCATCTTATATTCGCAATATCCAGATTGCAATCTCAGTTTCTTGCTTGTTCTTCGTTTGCTCGGAGGAAACAGACCCTCGTGGTCAGGTTGATCGTGCTCCGGCGTGGTCAATAACCTCTCGGAGTTGGTTTAGCGATTGCTAAGGCGTGACGTCCTCGCATGTTCGTAGTCGGATCGTCAAAGTCGACTGCCACCAAAGCGATATCCATCATCTCATCGAAAGACGGGACACCTTTGCCTCTATCAGCCAGGCCCATGTAATTTCGAAATACATAAGTATAGGCTATTTTTGGAGTACTATGTGTGGGGAAACAAGAGATAGGGTTGATTTCGGACCCCTCCACCAAGGGCCACAAAATTCCCCCCCTCTTCCTCCATATATATAGCCCTTAGGGCATCGTTTAGACTTCGGGTTTTGTTTAGATTAAAAGTTCGTCATAGCTGCAACTTCGCGTACTTCGTTTGTGTTCAACGACCAGACAAAGGCGTCACAGAACCCCACCTTGATCAATAAAGCTTTCATCTTATATTCGCAATATCCAGATTGCAATCTCAGTTTCTTGCTTGTTCTTCGTTTGCTCGCAGGAAACAGACCCTCGTGGTCAGGTTGATCGTGCTCCGGCGTGGTCAATAACCTCTCGGAGTTGGTTTAGCGATTGCTAAGGCGCGACGTCCTCGCACGTTCGTAGTCGGATCGTCAAAGTCGATTGCCACCAAAGCGATATCCATCATCTCATCGAAAGACGGGACACCTTTGCCTCTATCAGGAAGAAACTTTTACAAACTTGCACAGGATCAACCTCAAGCTCAACCCAGAGAAGTGCGTATTTGGCGTTCCTTCCGGCAAGCTACTTGGTTTCTTTGCATCTCAACATGGGATCGAAGCAAATCCCGACAAGATCAAAGAAAACGAGCAAATTGAGGCGCCAAGACGGGTCAAAGATGTCTGAAAGCTTGCCGGCTGCGTCGCCACCCTGAGCAGGTTCATCTCTAAGTCCGCTGAGTGTGCCCTCCCCTTTTTCAAGATTTTGAAAAAGGAGGGTCCAATGAAATGGACCCCGAAGGGAGAGGCAGCACTGCAGGACTTGAAGAGATACCTCTCCTCTACACCAATACTGGTCGCGCCCAAGCCATAAGAGCCGTTGCTGCTATACCTGGCGACAACAAATCTTGTGGTTAGTGCTACCCTAGTGGCGCAGAGAGAAGTTGAGGAAGAGGCGACAATAGCGGCAAGGCCCTTAGGAGAAGAACTGGACCTGGCAGGATCTGACCCCGGCAAGGCAGTGTCTGCGCAAGTAAGCGAGGTAACGGAGAAGAAGAAGGTGATGTAGCACCTAGTCTACTTTGTTAGCCCCCTCTTGCAGGGGGCTAGGTCAAGGTATTCTGGGATGCAGAAATTGCTTTTCGGCCTCCTTATGGCCTCGAGAAAGCGGCGCCATTACTTCCGAGCACATGAAGTCACCGTCGTCACATGCCTCCCGTTGCAACGGATCTTGCATAACCCAGATGCAACCGGGAGGATTGTGGAGTGGGCGTTGGAGCTGTCAAGCTTTGGCCGTAAGTTCGAGAGCACCTCAACGTTCAAGAGCAGAGCCTTAGTAGAATTCATAGCAGAATGGACATCCACACCCGACGAAGAAGTTCAAGAAACCACCCTTCCCGGCAAAGAGGCAAGTAGTTATTGGGTTATGTACTTCAATGGGGATTTCTCGTTACAAGGTGCTATGCCGGTGTGTTGCTCGTCGCACCCACTGGAGAACGCCTCAAGTACGTGATCGAGATACACTTCCCCTGGGAGAGGTCGACAAACAACATCGCAGAGTACTAGGGGCTGCTCACTGGTCTAAGGATCGGGGCAGACCTCGGGATCGGGAAGCTTATTATCAGAGGAGATTCACAACTTGTTGTTAGGCAAGTTAACAAGGATTATCAGAGCCCGCTGATGGAGGCTTACGTGGATGAAGTGAGGAAGTTGGAAGAGCGCTTTGACGGTCTACAGCAGAGCATGTTCCTCGAGCAGAGAAGAACATTGCTGATGACCTGTCAAAGCGCACTGCCCTCAAGCTACCCGTGGAACCAGGTACCTTTGTGCTTCAATTAACTCAGCCATGCGTCGAGCCATCGGCAGAAAGGAACAAGCAAAGGAAAGGGGGCCCTTACTTTCCCGCACAGCTCCCAGGAGCCGCCAACAAAGAAATTGCCGGGTACCCCAAGCTCGCTGGAGAGCAGCAGCCCCCGATAGGGGCCCAGGCCCTTGTTGTCGAGGCAGCTGCCCCCGCGGCAGAAAGCATGCCTTTTGTCCTTGACGTCGAGCCCCAGGCTCCAGCATAGGCACAACATACGGTCCATTTCCTCCAAACAGGGGAGCTCCCTGAGGAGCAGGAAGAAGCAGAGAAAGTAGCCCCTCGGTCTAGCATGTACCAATTTGTGGATGATTCCCTTTACAGAAGAAGGCCAAACGGTGTGAAATTGAAGTGTATTCCTCGAGAGGACGGACCGCAACTGTTGGCAGAGATACACGGAGGCATATGTGGCTCCCACATAGGGTCAAGATCCCTTGCCGGCAAGGCATTTCGGTAGGGTTTCTTATGGCCCACCACCCTCCAGGATGCGACGACACTAGTAACCAAGTGTGAAGCATGCCAGTTTCGTTCAAATAAGCTTCATCAACCAGCTCAAGCCCTTCAAACAATCCCTCTCTCCTGGCCATTTTCGGTCTGGGGGCTCGACATACTGGGCCCCTTCCCCCGCGCTGTCGGGGGCTCTAAGTACTTGTTCATCGCGATTGAAAAGTTCACAAAGTGGCCAGAAGTGGAGCCAGTGAGAAAGGTGACAGCACAATCAGCCGTCAAGTTCTTCAAGGGACTCGTTTGGCATTTTGGTGTGCCAAACAGAGTCATCACCGACAACGGACGGAGTTCACGAGCCGCACCTTCCTGCAGTATATCCAGGACCTTGGTAGCAAGATATGCTTTGCTTCTGTTGCTCACCCAAGGAGCAATGGCCAAGCGGAAAGGGCAAATACTTAAGTATTGCGAGGCCTCAAACAAGAACCTTCGACAAGCTGCGCAAGTGTGGAAGGCGCTAGATTGATGAGTTGCCAATGGTTCTTTCATCAATCAGAACGACACCAAATCGAGCCACTGGCCAGACACCCTTTGCCCTGGTTTACGGAGCAGAAGCAGTTCTCCCCACTGAACTCATATACGGGTCACCTCGAGTGCTCGCCTATGATGAGCTTGAGCAAGAGCAGTTGCGCTAAGATGATGCAATGCTCCTTGAGGAAGATCATCTTTGAGCTGCAGTGTGAGCTGCTCACTACCAACAAGCCTTGCACCACTATGATAGCTGCAAGGTTCATGCCTGAAACCTTGGGGAAGGCGACCTTGTTCTTCGGCGCGTTCAGTCCGCCAAGAATTCAAACAAGTTGACGCCAATGTGGGAAGGCCCCTATCAGGTAATACGAGTCACCAGGCCCGGTGCAGTTCGCCTGGAGACCGAAGATGGCATTCTGTTGAACAACTCCTAGAACATCGAGCATCTTCGCAAGTTTTACCCATAGGGCGCGGTTGCCCGGAGCTTGGCAAGGCTTGTAACCCTATGTACAAAGCTAGGCGCAGACCCTGCGCGCAGCTAGATAGTTTTTAGCATGTATAGTTTCCTACATGTCAGCTAGATAGTTTTTATGCATGTGTGCTTGTCTAGGATATTGTACTACCTTAGATTCTAACAGGTGTTGGGAAACCTCCAAGATTCCATGCCCCTATTGATGCGGAGTATCCCTCGCTCATCCCCATGGACGTGCCTACATCTCCCTCAACACCACTTGGACCCATGACAAGAGCCCGAGCTAAGGCTATCGAAGATAAGGTGAATTCTCTCCTCTCCGAACTCCCTCTTCCTACTCACGAGACATGGCTACTACCTCATTCGGAGACTCTATGTGTAATCAGGTACATGGAGGTGAGCCAAGGATCAACTACTTGCAAGAGCCCAGACGGTGAGAACCGAAAGCATGTTGAAGAAGAAGAAGAGATGCTGCTGAAGCTACAGGCATCGGACGTCCGACCAAGCCCGGACGTCCGACGACTCCCAGGCCATGGACGACCGACGCCTCCGGACGTACGACAGCTGGGCACCCGAATCGAAACTATGGACGACCAAAACCACCGGACGTCCGACCGATGCACGCCCGAACCAAATCTACGGACGACCGACGACTTCCGGACGTCCGAACCGTCACGAAGCTCCGGACGACCGACCCCCTCCAGACGTCCGACGCGCCCACAACAGAGCTGATTCTACGGATGCCCGAGCCCGACCGGACGTCCGGACCGTCCCGAGCCTCCGGACGTCCGACGCCTTCCAAACGACCGGCACCTAAGTGACCGCACGTGCGGGCTGGAGCCCTTGTATCCCTTCGCTTGGACTTCCATTTGCACTAAGACTATAAATAGGTCGACCCCATCTCCTTTCTAGGGTTAGCGTTGATTTAGCTCAATTAGAGATAGAGCTTCGCTCATCCACCGGATCTCCTCCTCGTGAGAGATTGCGGCCTCCTCGGAGAAGATCCTATCGGATTCAAGACCCCCTCGTGGGAAGATCCCCTCATGGATTTCAAGGCCTCCTCACGGAGAAGAACGGTTCCTTTGTATCCTTACCTTTGTTGATTGTGAATCATATGTTACTCTATGTTGTCTGTGATCTAGCACTCGTGTGATTGATTCTATGTTGGTTTAGTGTTTCTCCCTCTCGTTCTCCCCGTTATTACCTCATGTTCTTCCGAGTGTTCTTCGTGTTTCCCCATAGGATCCACTCCAAACGTGAAAGATCATCCACATAGGGTTCCACCCTATATCATATGGTATCATGAGCCACGTTGATCACGTTTTGGAGCCCCTACCCCGTGTTTTCTAGCTTGATTTTGATGTTTTTGTCCTAAATCCGAAAATTCCCCACCAAAAATAGCCCCAAATATTTTTTGTGATTTGTTTGTGAGTTGAGATTTTGTTGGATTTGGTCCATGGATTTGTGTTTCTGCGTGTGGATCTAGCTTCCCCCACCCTCCCCACCCTTTTCCATCCACCAAATCACTCGATTTTGACCTCAACATTTTCTTCTTCCCCGAAATCTCGCAGTTCATCCCGAGCCCGATTTTCGCCCAGGCTCCGGACGACCGGAAAAGGTCGCACGTCCGACGCCGAAGTCCGGACGACCGTAAAATCCCGGACGTCTGTGAAACCCTGACGAAACTGAACTTTGTCAGTTAGCCTCCACCACAATTCCAAATTCCACCACACCTTCCATACCAACACACACAAACATCTTCCCCGATACCTCCTATGACGATTTTGACACATTTTGGTCCTTGAGATTTTGAGTTTTGGCTTCCGTATCCTCTTGTGTTTAGGCTATCTAGGTGCGGTTCGACTTCACCATCACCACGGCTCAACTTCGCAAAGGTCTCATCATCACCAAGGATGGTAACTTCGACGACATCTTTGTCAAACATTGCATTTGCATTGATACCCACATTGTCCCTACTTTTGCGTAGCTTACCCATCGAGACTAGCCGTTGAGTATTGCAGGCAATGTGACTTGTGCACATTAGTGATCATACAACATAGCATACATATCATACCATAGTGGTGCATATCTTGAGATCAACTTGTGTGTCACAAAGTTGTCATAGCATACACAATTGCTACCTTGGTTCGTGAGTTTTGCATGAGAAAAGAGCTCAAAAGTGAAAGAGCCACCCAAGCTTTTAAGCAAAGAGGAAAGATAAGCAAAGAGCTTATAAGCAAGAACCATAGCATCATACCACATTAAGATTGTCATATCCGATCATCTTGGATCATAGCACCGAAATATCATACATATAGAATACTTGGGATAGAGATCGTTGCATTTTTGCCTAGTAGGTTGTGCACAAGTTTGCGTGTCCGCCTATTGTGCAATCGTGCTAGCGTCTCTCTAGTATTGTGCAACAAGAGCATTTCGTGGTTTCCACATTTTGGCTCAATTTTGGATTGCACAATCCCATTTATCTATTTGCGTGTGTGTTTCCGTGTACCCATACTTGCTTGGTCTACTTGTTGCATTTGCAAATTTGTGAATCTTTTCCAACATTATTGAAGCTCACTTACTATTGCATCAAATTTTGTGCCACCATCCTAACCAAGCTTCACCATAAGCTTTTACGTGTGTAGGTGTGAGAACTGACAAGAATTGGTACCAACAGTGCTATTTCATTGTCCGCATTTGAGTGAACTTGATTCATCTTCAACATCGGTCAAGGTACATTTGGTACACGTTCTTTTCCTTCTACCACTTACATTTTGCTTGGTATGATGGATAGGCCAAGTTCTTCTACCACTCCACCTCTCATCGAGAACGATGACGACATGTCATCATTCGTCACCAAGAACCACCTATTTGGGGCTCAAAATGCATTGCACCAAGAGCAACAAGCAATGAGGGACTACTTCGACAACAAATTCGACGCTCAAAAAAAAGAGAATGATGCAAGAATGAATGAGATCCGCGCCTTGATGAGGAACCGGCGTCCTTCCACTTCTTCATCCTCAAGATGGAGCCGCTCAAGTCGACACTCCAACGACACCTTCTCCGACACAAGTACACCATCATCAAACACTCTTTGTCGAGCTGCGCGTCAAGACCGGCATGCATCTCGGAACCCGCTACATGACAAGCATTCACAAGAACAAGTCGAAGAGCAAATCCCTCGTCCTCAATCAAACCAAGTCATTTTTGCTCAAGCTCAAGAAAGGCAACGACTAAGGCGCCAAGAAGAAGAACGAGCACGTCTACACCAAGAGGAACAAGAAGTCGAGGCTCAACGTCTTCAACAACAACAACGTGAAGCGCAAGCTCTTGAGGCGCAATGTGCCCTTCGAGATTCAAGTTGTGCCATTGCCAACCGCAATCACGAGCCGCGCAATCAAGAGGAAGCCCTTCGAGAAGAAATCCAAGAGAGGAACTACCAACCGCGTGTGCAACGTCAAGCTACACAAGGTCCTCCACAAGCTCGTCAAGCTCCACCTCAACCTCAAGTTCAACAAGAGCAAGTTGATCATGGACTTCCTCCGCGCCAAGAGCAACATGAGGATGACTATCCTCCACGTCAAGGACGTCACCATCACCATCGCCAACAACACAATGAAGAGCAACGCTATGGCAAGCTCAAGTTCACAATGCCCAAGTTCAATGGAAGCAATGATCCAGAAGAGTACCTCTCATGGGCATTGAAGGTCGACAAAATTTTCCGCTTGCACAACTATGAGGAAGAGAAGAAGATCGCTATGGCATCACTTGAGTTCCAAGATTATGTGCTCATATGGTGGGAACAAGTACTTGAACGCCGTCAAGCACGAGGTGAACCACCAATCACCACTTGGGCTCAAATGAAGGATGTCATGCGGGCACGCTTTGTACCAACCTACTACAACCGCGATCTCTTCAAGAAGGTACAACTCCTCAAACAAGGAACAAAGAGTGTTGAAGAATACTACAAGGAAATGGAGATTGCCATGATTCGAGCCAATGTCACGGAAGATGATGAGCAAACAATGGCACGTTTCTTGAATGGACTCAATCATCCCATCAAGAAGATTGTCGACTTCCAACCCTATTCCAACCTCATTGAGCTCGTGCATCAAGCTACAAAGGCGGAACGTCAAGTGCAAGATGACTTCAAGTACGCCAAGTACTCATCCAAGACCTACGGTTTCTCCAACATCCAAGCTTCAACGACTCCTTCAACATCTACATCAACCAAACCTTCTCCAAGCAACGACGACAAGTCAAGTTACAAGAAAACTTCGGCAAGTTCAAGTCGTCTTCCTTCTACTCCAAGCAACTTCAAGCCGCGGGCGTCATCATCTACTCCAACCGATGAGACCGTTAAAACAAGCTCCTTCAAGTGTTTCACTTGCGGCGGCCGAGGCCACAAGTCCTTCCAATGCACGAACAAGCACAACATGATCCTCAATGACGACGGCACATATGACTCAATGAGTGAAGAGGAGATGGAAGCCCTTGAGCAAGTGGCCATGCACCAGTGCGTGAACGAGGATGAAGATGATCAAGTCTTTTGTGATGAGGATTCGAGCCCCGCTCTCGTTATCTCCAAAGTCTTGACACTTCAACATCAACAAGAAGAAGACCAACGATGCCACATCTTCCACACTAAGGTCGGCATCAATGGAAGGTCCGTCAAGGTCATCATCGATGGAGGTAGTTGCCACAACTTGGCAAGTGAAGAACTATGTTCCAAGCTTTAATTGGTCAAGAGGAAGCACCCGCACCCCTACAAGGTTCAATGGCTAAGTGACTCCGGCACTATACGAGTCGAGCATACGGTCCAAGTCTCCCTCAAAATTGGTGCTTATGAAGACACTTTGGAGTGTGATGTGGTCCCAATGACAGTTTGCCACCTACTTCTAGGTCGACCATGGCAATTCGACCGTGGTGTCATCCACAATGGGCGCACCAATCACTATAGCTTCAAAATGGAAGGGAAGGAATATGTGCTACGACCTATGTCTCCTAGTCAAGTGATAGCCGACAAGCAAGCCACCAATTATGGAGAGAAGAGTGGAAAAGTGACACACCCAAAAGTGAGTGAGAGCCAAAAGCCAAATTTGAGCGCCTCTTCGCCTAGAGAGAAAAACCTCATCCTATTTGCCACCAAAAGTGAGATAAGAGAAGTGTGTGAGAACCCATCGAGTGTGATGCACTTCGTCCTTGTGTGCAAAGATGGAGAGCCAACAACTAACACTTCTCACGAGCTACCTTTAGTGTTTAAATCTCTTTTGCAGGAATTCCAAGATGTTTTCCCCGATGAGCTACCTCCGGGTCTACCTCCACTAGGAGGCATTGAGCATCGCATCGACCTCATCCCCGGAGCGCCACTTCCAAACAAAGCTCCATACCGTGTCAATCCCGAAGAAACCAAGGAGATTCAACGGCAAGTACAACAACTCATCGACAACGGTCATGTACGTGAAAGCTTAAGCCCTTGTGCCGTTCCCGTTATACTTGTGCCTAAACCCGATGGAAGTTTCCTCTTGTGTTCCGATTGCTGACCCATAAATGCCATTACCATTCGATATAGGCATCCCATTCCTCGCTTAGATGATATGCTTGATGAGCTTAGCGGAGCCAACTTTTTCTCCAAAATTGATCTTAAAAGTGGTTATTATCAAATCCACATACAAGAGGGTGATGAATGGAAAACCGCTTTCAAAACTAAATTTGGTTTGTATGAGTGGTTAGTCATACCTATGGGTCTATCGGAAGCTCCCGGTACTTTCGTGCGTCTGATGCATCATGTGCTTAGACCTTACATTGGAGTCTTCGTTGTGGTTTACTTTGATGATATCCTTGTGTTTAGCAAAACCATGAAAGAGCACATTAATCATGTTAAATCTGTGTTGCAAACCCTCCGCAAGGAAAGCATTTATGCGAACTTGAAAAAATGCACTTTTGGAGTTGACAAAGTGGTATTCTTGGGTTTTGTTGTCTCTTCCAACGGTGTCCATGTTGATGAAACTAAGATTAAAGAAATTAAAACTTGGCCCCAACCCACCAATTTGCAACAAGTACGTAGTTTTCTTGGTCTTGCAGGATTTTATCGCCGATTTGTGATAGACTTTAGCACAATTGCCGCTCCTTTGCATGCCTTGAGTAAGAAGAATGCTCCTTTTGTTTGGGGATCTTTGCAATCCACCGCTTTTGATGAGCTAAAGTCTTTACTTACTCATGCTCCGATTCTTGCTTTGCCCAATTTTGACAAAACTTTTGAGGTTCATTGTGATGCAAGTGGTACCGGAATTGGCGGAGTTTTGATGCAAGAAAAACGAGCCATTGCTTATTTTAGTGAAAAACTATCCAGTGCTCAACTTAATTATCCCATCTATGACAAAGAATTGTATGCTTTAGTGCGTGTGCTACATGTTTGGGAACATTACCTTAGCCCTCATGAATTTGTCATCCATACCGATCATGAAACGCTTAAGTACTTAAAAGGACAAACTAAGTTGAACAAGCGTCATGCCAAATGGAGTGAATTTATTGAATCTTTCCCATATGTCATCAAGTACATTAAGGGTAAAGAAAATGTTGTTGCGGATGCACTTTCACGCATATGCACTCTTGTCACTAAACTAGAGTTGAATGTTATTGGTTTTGAGCATATAAAAGACTTGTATGAGCATGATCCTTTTTTGCTACTCCTTATGCTAAGTGTTTGACACAGACATCTTGGGGACGATACTACATAAAGGATGATTATCTTATGAGAGCTAACAAACTTTGCATTCCCGAGTCTTCTCTTCGTTTGTTACTTTTGCAAGAGGCTCATGGAGGCAGACTTATGGGACACTTTGGACGCGACAAGACTTTCGCCACGCTCTCCAAGAACTACTTTTGGCCCAAGATGTTCCGTGACGTCTCACGCTTCACCAACCGTTGCTCTACATGTTGCAAAGCTAAGTCTAAAGCTCAATCCCATGGTCTTTACATGCCACTTCCTATTCCTTATCAACCTTGGGAAGAAATTAGCATGGACTTTGTACTTGGTTTGGCTAGAACTCAAAATGGCAAGGATTCCGTCTTTGTTGTTGTGGACAGATTTTCTAAGATGGCACATTTCATTCCTTGCAACAAGATAGATGATGCTTCACATATTGCAAATCTATTTTGTAGGGAAATCTTGCGACTTCATGGAGTGCCAAAGACGATTGTCTCGGATCGCGACGTCAAGTTCTTGAGTTACTTTTGGAAGACCCTATGCGCCAAGCTCGGAATCAAGCTATTGTTCTCTTCGGCATACCATCCTCAAACCGACGGCCAGACGGAGGTGACGAACTGTAAACTCTCCACTCTACTTCGCGTGTTGATCAAGAAGAACATCAAGGAGTGGGAGGCGTGTCTACCCATCGGCGAGTACGCCTACAACTGTGCAAGACATTCCACGACCGGCAAGTCCCCATTCGAGGTAGTCTATGGCTTCAACCCTTTGTCCCCATTGGACATTCTACCTCTTCCTCTACAAGAGCGAACCAACCTCGACGCAAGTGCTCGTGCAAGCTACATCAAGAAGATGCATGAAGATACAAGGCACACCATCGAGCGCCAAGTACAATGACTAGCGGCCAAGCTCAACATCAACAAGCAACCCATGGTATTCAACATTGGTGATCTAGTGTGGCTACATCTTCCCAAGGAATGCTTCCCCAACGAACGCAAGTCCAAGCTTCTCCCTCGCGCCGATGGACCTTTCAAGGTTCTAGCACGCTACAACGACAACGCCTACAAGATCGACCTACCACGAGGCAAGTACAATGTGAGCGACATCTTCAACGTCAAGGACCTTGCACCTTTCCATGGAGATGCACCTTTTGATCCGAGGTCGGATCTCTCCCAAGGGGGGGGGAGATGATGCGGAGCATCCCTCGCTCATCCCCATGGACGTGCCTACATCTCCCTCAACACCACTTGGACCGATGACAAGAGCCCGAGCTAAGGCTATCGAAGATAAGGTGAATTCGCTCCTCTCCGAACTCCCTCTTCCTACTCACAAGACATGGCTACTACCTCATTCGGAGACTCTATGTGTAATCAGGTACATGGAGGTGAGCCAAGGATCAACTACTTGCAAGAGCCCAGACGGCGAGAACCCCAAGCATGTTGAACAAGAAGAAGAGATGCTGCTGAAGCTACAGGCATCGGACGTCCGACCAAGCCCGGACGTCCGACGACTCCCAGGCCACGGACGACCGACGCCTCCGGACGTCCGGCAGCTGGGCGCCCGAACCGAAACTACGGACGACCGAAACCACCGAACGTCCGACCGATGCACGCCCAAACCAAATCTATGGACGACCGACGACTTTCGGATGTCCGGACCGTCACAAAGCTCCGGATGACCGACCCCCTCCGGACGTCCGACGCGCCCACGACAGAGCTGATTCTACGGACGCCCGAGCCCGACCGGACATCCGGACCGTCCCGAGCCTCTGAACGTCCGACACCTTCCGGACGACCGGCACCTGAGTGACCGCACTTGCGGGCTGGAGCCCTTGTATCCCTTCGCTTTGACTTCCATTTGCACTAAGACTATAAATAGGTCGACCCCATCTCCTTTCTAGGTTTAGCGTTGATTTAGCTCAATTAGAGATAGAGCTTCGCTCATCCACCGGATCTCCTCCTCGTGAGAGACCGCGGCCTCCTCGGAGAAGATCCTATCAGATTCAAGACCCCCTCGTGGGAAGATCCCCTCGTGGATTTCAAGGCCTCCTCACGGAGAAGAATGGTTCCTTTGTATCCTTACCTTGGTTGATTGTGAATCATATGTTACTCTATGTTGTTTGTGATCTAGCACTCGTGTGATTGATTCTATGTTGGTTTAGTGTTGCTCCCTCTCGTTCTCCCCGTGATTACCTCGTGTTCTTCCGATTGGTCTTCGTGTTTCCCCGTAGGATCCACTCCAAATGTGAAAGATCATCCACATAGGGTTCCACCCTATACCACCTATTCTCTCTTCCCTCCGGCTGCACCGACAACGTCCAGGCAAGAGATCAGAGGACCGCTTGGCGCGGCGTCTCCATCAACAACTTAATCAGATAAAGTTCCTCCCTTGCCCATTCATGTTGGTAATTTGTGACTTGCGCATTAGAAAACCTCGCCACTCTTGTCGGTGTCCTGGACTTGGGGGTATCCAGTCCTGCCTGCCTGCGGGCCACCGCATGATGAGGACATGACTACCTTGGATATGACCAAAAATATAGCATATATGCATATTTGTCAGGTGATTTCTAGTGCAAACTATTCAATAATCTATTTATGTTATCCAGAACAAAAATACTTCACACACTTTTGTGTTTTGTCTAATTGCAGGTGTATGGGACATTTGTACAATCCACATATGAAGATAAGGAAGAAAGAGATGTTTATTTGCTGTCCAAAAAGTTCTCTCACGTCACTTTTGGCCCAAGAGAAGATAGAGTCCAAGTCTCTCACGTTCTGGATTCAGATTCGGACTGCACAGACACACCTGACTCAAAACGCACACAAGTTTTTCATACGGACTCCGAATTGGGTGATTCTTTTTTTGTTGGAAACTAGATTTCGTGCACTTTCCAACCCAATTGGAATCACCTTCAAATTCGTCCGGAGCGTTGAGTTGTGGACGAAACAATCTGATGCTGCAGCAGAATCCGAGTCAAACTACAAGTCCAAAGGTGTTACATCACCTCCACTTGGGCCCATTGGCCTTGTACGACCTAGATTTAGTTTTAGGCTGCCTTGGAACGTCCTCCCACCTCCTTGGCCGCCACCCCTTGCTCCTATATAAGTAGATCCATCTAGTAGTTTTTCCGGGGGTTTTGTTTAGATTAAAAGTTCGCCATAGCTGCAATTTCGCGTACTTCGTTTGTGTTCAACGACCAGACAAAGGCGTCACAGAACCCCACCTTGATCAATAAAGATTTCATCTTATATTCGCAATATCCAGATTGCAATCTTAGTTTCTTGCTTGTTCTTCATTTGCTCGCAGGAAACAGACCCTCGTGGTCAGGTTGATCGTGCTCCGGCGTGGTCAATAACCTCTCGGAGTTGGTTTAGCGATTGCTAAGGCGCGACGTCCTCGCACGTTCGTAGTCGGATCGTCAAAGTTGACTTCCACCAAAGCGAAATCCACCATCTCATCGAAAGACGGGACACCTTTGCCTCTATCAAGTGGTATCAGTTTTCAGGTTGCTCGGTGAGATTTTACAGTTTTTCATAGTTTAGATCGCATCTGTCATTCATACCTATAGTCCATGAAAAAGCCACAAAAAAAAGTTAGATCTGTTCATCCTTTATCCATGCCAGTTTGAGCCTTTGCAATTTTCTATTCATTGCTTGCATAGTTGAATTATCGGTTGCATCGTCGTGTCAGTTGCTGGTCTTAGTGTCTAGTTCCTTTAGAGTTTCGAGTTCTGTTCACATTAGTCACGCCGCCGCTGCATCATTATCCCTTCCGCCGTCCATCATCCCATCTATTAATTTCCACCACGTGCTACACACTGTTCATTGTCATAATCATAGTTGAGGTCATTCACATCTTCGCCTGATCCAATCTGCATCTTATCTAGTTTGTCTTGGAAAGAGGGAGAAAAAAAGAGAGAGAAAAAAAGTCAGAGAAAAAAAAGTTAGAGAAAAAGTAAAAAAAAGTCAGAGAAAAAAAATAAAGGAAAAAGAAAAAAAGTGTGAGAAAAAAAAGAGAAGAGAAAAAAAAATTGGATCTATCTAGAATCAATCTCGTACCTGAATTCGGATTGGAATCTGTTTTGCGCACTGTTCAGTAAAACAGGTGTATCTTCCTCATACGAAGTCAGTTTTGGCTTCGTGAGTACTCAAATTGAAGATAGCGACGAGCCGCATCTAAATAGTTGCAGAATCCAGTTCAATATTTGACACCTCAAAATCGGCTTCTAAATAGGTCTTTTTGCCCTCCGAAGTTCGTGAACACAACTTGTTCCAATTTTTCAGGCCAGTTTTAGAATTCTTTGACTCCTCATATCAACTCGGAATTGAGTGATTCTTTTTGCATTGGAAAGCTTGAGTTAGTAGCATTCTTTGAAAGAATTTATCAGAAAATTGTCTCAAACTTTTCAAGAGGAAAGTTGGAGAGAGAGTTGTTGTATATCCTGCTTGGCAGTTATTTTTCATCATTATCTTCACTGCCGTTGTGATCTTCACTTATATCTTGCTGTCAAGAGCTACTTAGTATCCTTCATTGATTCTAGTTGTGCTACGCCGTGACCTCATTAGTGTTCTAGGCTCGCGTCTCTAGTCCGGTCTAGCCTAGGACCAGCACAGTACCGTCGTTGAGCGTTTATTCAACATTGCATCTTTGAATTGATTATTGCTAATCTTTTGCTACCATATATAGCCAACCCAGCTCCACATATTTCTACACCGTGTATACGTACGCTCCCCTGGCAATCGCTTTACTCAATATTCGGAGTTACTTGACACCGCTGGTTGCCGATCACCGCCTGCTGCATGGTAAGAACTTGTAAGACATTGATATTTGCTTTACTGTGAGCGTTTTACCACCACATCCTAGTAGTTATAGGAACATTATTTTTGGGTTTTGTTTCTTGTTCTACTAATCATGACAGGATCCAGAGTCAATTCATGGGCTTTGTCGATCGCAGGAGACGTGCCACCACCTTTGCAAATACCACAACCGTCACGAGAGGTGCACAAACATTCAAATGCGCATGATCAGGTTAATGTATCTATACCACCATTTAATGGCCGTTTTAAACCTGCTTTATATATTGAATGGGAGTTCGACATAAAAAACATATTTGCTTCCCATAATTTCGATGAACATAAAAAGGTTAAGGTTGCGGTTGGTTCTTTCACTGGTTATGCTTTGGTTTGGTGGAGTGAATATTGTCGGTTACACCCTGATTATATACCTACTACTTGGGATGATTTGAAACTTGCCATGCGACATACTTTCGTCCCTGCTTATTATACTCGTGACATGATTAAGAAGTTGCAACACTTAAAACAAGGTAGTGAAACTGTAACAAAATATTATGATGATTTACAAACTACCTTGTTGCATTCCTCTTTAGAAGAAAGTGAAGATGATTTTATGGATAGATTTTGGGGAGGATTAAACCGTGATATTCAAGAGATACTAATTCATGAAGAGTGTTATCCTATGGACCATTTGTTTCATCTTGCTTGCAAAGCTGAACAGGAAATAAAACGACGTGTTGGCCACGAGGAGAAGAAGCGCACGGTGCACATTCCAAGAGTTGATATGATTGTTCCTTCAACTACTAGGCATACTATGACAACCACATCCGTTGTTGTCAGGACTACATCACCTCCACCATGTGACACATCGCCCCCGAGAGTGGCTACATCATCTGAGTTGATCATAAGAGGTAATGACAAAGGTACTGATCTTCCATCTCTACATGAGAATGATGAATGCCTTGTCAATTTGAATGCACCATCTGATGAGCTACCCCCTACTTTGATCACACCACCTATTTTAGAGGACTACGTTGATAATTTGACTTTGCCATGTGATCAAACAACTGAAATACCAACAATTTTGAGTGCACCCATTGAATTAACTATTGATGCAAAAGAACCAATGTTTAATCATTTTGATATGACCTCTAATCTTGGTGATGATTCTGTGTTGAATGACTTATTGCATGTTTGCTTATTTAAGCATGTTGTAGCATGTAAATTTGATGCAAGTAAGGTTTATTCACCAATGTTGGGATGGTTTAATGATGAACATTGTCAATCTTTTGAAATGAATAAGAGCTTCACTTATATGTGCAAACTGAGTTGCAATATTTTCATGCCTTCTACTTCTTGTGCTAATTTTTTGGCTTTAGATTTTATGAACTATGCAAGTTACTCATCTATTCATGTGTCATATATGTAAAAATCAAGGGAGGATGATGAGGACATGACTACCTTGGATATGACCAAAAATATTGCATATATGCATATTTGTCAGGTGATTTCTAGTGCAAACTATTCAATAATCTATTTATGTTATCCAGAACAAAAATACTTCACACACTTTTATGTTTTGTCTAATTGCAGGTGTATGGGACATTTGTACAATCCACATATGAAGATAAGGAAGAAAGAGATGTTTATTTGCTGTCCAAAAAGTTCTCTCACGTCACTTTTGGCCCAAGAGAAGATAGAGTCCAAGTCTCTCACGTTCTGGATTCAGATTCGGACTGCACAGACACACCTGACTCAAAACGCACACAAGTTTTTCATACGGACTCCGAATTGGGTGATTCTTTTTTTGTTGGAAACTAGATTTCGTGCACTTTCCAACCCAATTGGAATCACCTTCAAATTCGTCCGGAGCGTTGAGTTGTGGACGAAACAATCTGATGCTGCAGCAGAATCCGAGTCAAACTACAAGTCCAAAGGTGTTACATCGCCTCCACTTGGGCCCATTGGCCTTGTACGACCTAGATTTAGTTTTAGGCTGCCTTGGGACGTCCTCCCACCTCCTTGGCCGCCACCCCTTGCTCCTATATAAGTAGATCCATCTAGTAGCTTTTCCTTGGGATTTGTTTAGTTAAAAGTTAGCCATTGCAACTTCGTGTACTTCGTTTGTGTCCAACGACCAGACCAAGACCGCTTACGGATCCCCACCTTTATCAATACTTCATACATATTTGCAATATTCAGATTGCTTTTATCATATTCTTGCTCGTTCTTCGATTGCTTGCAGGAATAGACCTTCGTGGTCAGGTTGATCGTGCACCGGCGTGGTCAATAACCTCTGGAGATTGGTTTAGCGATTGCTAAGGCGCAACGTCGTGCACGTTTGTAGTCGGATCGTCAAAGTCATCTCCACCAAATCGATAGTTACCATCTCATCGAAAGATCGGGACACCCCGCCTCTATCAAGTGGCACCCATTGAATTAACTATTGATGCAAAAGAACCAATGTTTAATCATTTTGATATGACCTCTAATCTTGGTGATGATTCTGTGTTGAATGACTTATTGCATGTTTGCTTATTTAAGCATGTTGTAGCATGTAAATTTGATGCAAGTAAGGTTTATTCACCAATGTTGGGATGGTTTAATGATGAACATTGTCAATCTTTTGAAATGAATAAGAGCTTCACTTATATGTGCAAACTGAGTTGCAATATTTTCATGCCTTCTACTTCTTGTGCTAATTTTTTGGCTTTAGATTTTACGAACTATGCAAGTTACTCATCTATTCATGTGTCATATATGCAAAAATCAAGGGAAGTAAAAATGGATGACATATACATATACAACATGTACACCTTGTCTCTTTTGTTAGCCACATTTCAGATTAAGCAACGCCGAGGACAGCTTTATTTTCAAGAAGGGGAGGATGATGAGGACATGACTACCTTGGTATGACCAAAAATATAGCATATATGCATATTTGTCAGGTGATTTCTAGTGCAAACTATTCAATAATCTATTTATGTTATCCAGAACAAAAATACTTCACACACTTTTGTGTTTTGTCTAATTGCAGGTGTATGGGACATTTGTACAATCCACATATGAAGATAACGAAGAAAGAGATGTTTATTTGCTGTCCAAAAAGTTCTCTCACGTCACTTTTGGCCCAAGAGAAGATAGAGTCCAAGTCTCTCACGTTCTGGATTCAGATTCGGACTGCACAGACACACCTGGCTCAAAACGCACACAAGTTTTTCATACGGACTCCGAATTGGGTGATTCTTTTTTTGTTGGAAACTAGATTTCGTGCACTTTCCAACCCAATTGGAATCACCTTCAAATTCGTCCGGAGCGTTGAGTTGTGGACGAAACAATCTGATGCTGCAGCAGAATCCGAGTCAAACTACAAGTCCAAAGGTGTTACATCACCTCCACTTGGGCCCATTGGCCTTGTACGACCTAGATTTAGTTTTAGGCTGCCTTGGGACGTCCTCCCACCTCCTTGGCCGCCACCCCTTGCTCCTATATAAGTAGATCCATCTAGTAGTTTTTCCGGGGGTTTTGTTTAGATTAAAAGTTCGCCATAGCTGCAACTTCGCGTACTTCATTTGTGTTCAACGACCAGACAAAGGCGTCACAGAACCCCACCTTGATCAATAAAGCTTTCATCTTATATTCGCAATATCCAGATTGCAATCTTAGTTTCTTGCTTGTTCTTCGTTTGCTCGCAGGAAACAGACCCTCGTGGTCAGGTTGATCGTGCTCCGGCGTGGTCAATAACCTCTCGGAGTTGGTTTAGCGATTGCTAAGGCGCGACGTCCTCGCACGTTCGTAGTCGGATCGTCAAAGTCGACTTCCACCAAAGCGAAATCCACCATCTCATCGAAAGACGGGACACCTTTGCCTCTATCACCGCATGACTCCATCGACGGCGTGGTACGACCCAGCTTCAACACCAACACCGCAAGACCCTCGCGAGGGGCGAAGCCTCGCAAGGAGGACGACGCCAAGGCCACCGAAGGAGGTGGCCTCCTCAGGAGGGCTCCTGAGGGGCGGAGAGTTCTATGCAAGTTATCTCATGAGGCTCAACTGACGTGAGCCATGACGACCAAGGCCAGGTGGGCACCAGGCGGGTGCAGAGTGCAGGTTTCCTCTTCGGTGCAAGGGAGGCAAGCCACATACGCGGAGTCTCGAGGAATCGGCCAAAGGTTTCCATTCTAGTCTAACAAGAACAAGACCGCCAGGACAGCAGGACGAAGGTCATCACCAAGCCCACCGCAGCGTCACTACCAGAGGCTTTTCGCAGACGAAGACTACTTTTGTCATGATAGACCGTACTACTTGGCCCCTTTCAAATCCCGCCATTGTGGGATCCCTTCGCGCTCATATTTGGGAAGAGGAACAAGGCCACTATATATAGGACTTAGCCACCACCACAAAGGGGAACCGAAATTAGAACAAGTAGAACACCACACCAGCTCAAGAAGACCTCACCTCCTGAGGCTTATTCATCCACTGTACTAGTTCATCCATAGCCCCTCGAGGTAATCCACCACACCACATACATAGCTCGGAGGATCGCGATTAGGCAGGCTGGGCAGGTTGAGATCTCCGCATGCACCCCTAGAGTTTGAACCTCTCAAGGGTTGTCGGATCCCTAAATGTGACATTTGGCGCGCCAGGTAGGGGTGCGCGGGATCCTCTCTTCCGTCGTTCGATCCGCCACCGCTCTGACACCTCCATGGACGAAGCGCGCAGGGCTTGCACCACCTGGCAGCTCACGTCATCTCAGACGGCTCCGGCGGGTGACGGCTATGCCCGCCGTACTCCCTCTCCGGTGGCCAACGCCGCCACGGGCCCTGCCGGCCACGAGCAGCAAGCTTCATCGCTGCACCCATCAGTGCACCGTGACGGCCGCACCGCTACTCCATCACTCACCCCAGCAGCTTCATCATCCCATGCGCGCCGCGCCCAGGTGGACGCGCAGGCCGCTCTGCTCACGGTACGGGAGCTTCTTTTCTACCGTCCGGTGGGTGATCTCTATGAGGAGTGGCTCAAGCGGATCGCCGAGCTCAACAGCGTCGCGCACGGGGGCTCCGACGGGCCAGCTCCCTCGCTGCCTCAGCAACCACATGCAGAGGGCGACATCACGCACGGGGCTCCTCCTCCACCTCCGGCCCGGGGCACCATCATCGAGCCAAGGTGTATGGCTCCACGACGTGACCCGCAGCGCCCGGCGCCGGCTCGAGATGACATGAGCTACCAGCTGGTGCAACGTCCCTAAGGAGAAGCGCACATGCTCCAAGCACCCCAGCACCAGGCTCGCGCGCCGCCACAGGAGGTAGCGGTGTGTGTGCACTAGGACCACGTTCCACCCCCTCGACGACCTCCGGTGGCCACAGCAGGATGCCACGCGTTCACTACGGAGCTCCGTAACATCGTTTGGCTGAGCAAGTTCAAGCCTGACCTATCTCCACGTTACGATGGCACCGCAGACCCCGCCGAGTTCCTACAACTCTATGAGTTGAGCATCGAGGCGGCCAACGGCGACGAGAAGATCATGGCAAACTGGTTTCCGATGGCCCTCAAGGATGGCGCGCGTTCTTGGCTCTTGAACCTGACCGAGGGGTCGATTTCTTCCTGGGAGGAGATGCACGGTCGCTTCGTTGCCAACTTCCAGGGCTCTCACAACCGTCCACCGGCCGCGGGCGACCTACGCCGCGTCAAGCAGCAACCTGGAGAGACCATGCATAAGTATATACAACGCTTCAACAACATTCTCCTCAAGATTCCTAAGGTGTCTGATGAGGCCATCATCTCCGCGTTCACTGATGGCGTCTGCGATGTCAAGATGAAGGTAGAGCTAGCCATCCACGAGGATCTCTGCACCGCTCTAGAGATGTTCAACATGGCGAACAAGTGTGTAAGGGCTGAGGAGGGACACCTTTCCCTCCTCAAGCTGCCTGATGCTGATCCAGAAGACAAGAAGACCAAGGCCAAGGGCACGAAGCGCAAGGGGCTAGCCGTGCTTGTAGCCGAGCCAGAGACCAAATGCGGTTGCGACCACCCGAGTCATCCAAGGGCAAGCGGCCGTTCTGTGCCTTCCACAACATGTACATCCACAACACAAGTGACAGCCAGTAGCTCAGGGCTCTGCGTGATGGGCGCCTCGGTCAACGCCTCGAGCGCAATGATAGAGGCTACGGTCGAGGACGTGGCCGAGGTGGAGGACGCTGGGATGGACGCGACCGCCGTCAGGAGTGGCGCAGCCAGCCTCATGAGGACCGCTGGCAGGACCAGCCTAGCGAGGGCAACTGGAGGGAGCAGCCTCATGAGGACCGCCCTCAGGGCAACGCAGCCTTGCCTCCTCTGCCTCCACTGCCAAGAAGGAATGAAGAACACCACCATGACAAGGGGGTTGGGGGCTTCCAGGAGCCTTGGGCCATTACCTACATCTTGCGCTGCTCACAGGCCTCGGCTTCCCACCGTGTCTTCAAGCAGTTCGCGTGCGAGGTGAATGCAGCACTCCCCAAGCCAGAAACAACTCACCCTCTCAAGTGGTCCAAGTGCGCCATCACCTTCGATTCCCCAGACTGGTTCAAGTGCGTGGCCACCGCTGGCGCGCTCCCCATGCTCTGCTCCCTCGTCATCAGCAATGTGACCATCACCAAGACCCTCATTGATGACGGAGCAGGGCTCAACGTTCTCTCCATTCAGACGTTCGACAGGCTCAAGGTGTCGTACTACTAGCTGCACCCCACCAAGCCATTCTGAGGAGTGACCTACATCGACACATCCGATTGGGCAAGTTCGCCTCCCTGTCACCTTCGGCGAGCGCAACAACTACCGCACCAAGCTCATCGACTGCGATGTCGCCGACATTCGCCTACCCTACAACGCCATCCTAGGGTACCCAACACTGGCCACATTCATGGCGGCCACACACCACGGCTACAACATCCTCAAGATGCCAGGAAGCGGCGACATCATCACAATCGCCTGCCAAGAGAAGGACGCAGTGTGCTCCCTCGAGCGCTCCTTCCAGGCACCAGCAGTTGAGAACTTAGAACATGAAGACGGCGCCCTCCCTCCTGAGGTCGCCCCCAAGACGAAGAACCTGCAGCTAGGCCAGGGATCTTGTGAGGGAGCATCACTCGAGGACGCAGCGCTGAGCCTCGCGTCTCTGGACGTGGCACCTTTACCCACGTATACGAAGGCGCGCCCGACGCACCTCTCGGGCTGGGCACGGGGCTCTCATTTGGAGGGCCTCAGATCTTGATGAGGACATGACTACCTTGGATATGACCAAAAATATTGCATACATGCATATTTGTCAGGTGATTTCTAGTACAAACTATTCAATAATCTATTTATATTATCCAGAACAAAAGTACTTCACACACTTTTGTGTTTTGTCCAATTGCAGGTGTATGGGACATTTTTACAATCCACATATGAAGATAAGGCAAAAGGAGAAGTTTGGGGTCTGTTTAAAAAGTTCTCTCACGTCACTTTTGGGCCAAGAAAAGATAGAGTCCAATTATCTCACGTTCTGGATTCAGATTCGGACTGCATAGACATACATGACTCAAAACGCCAACAACTTTTTCATACGGACTCCGAATTGGGTGATTCTTTTTTGTTGGAAACTAGATTTCGTGCTCTTTCCAACCCAATTGGATTCACCTTCAAATTCCTATGGGGCATGGAGATATCGATGAAACAATCTGATGCTGTAGCAGAATCCGAGTCAAACAACAAGTCCAAAGGTGTTGCATCACCTCCACTTGGGCCCACGAGCCTTGTACGACCTAGGCTTGGTTTTAGGCTGCCTTGGGACGTTCTCCCGCCTCCTTGACCACCCCCCCTTGCTCCTATATAAGTAGATCCATCTAGTAGCTTTTTGCTTGGGATTTGTTTAGTTAAAAGTTAGCCAACGCAACTTCGTGTACTTCATTTGTGTCCAATGACCAGACCAAGACCACTTTCGGATCCCCACCATTATCAATACTTCATCCATATTCACAATATTCAGATTGCTTTATCATATTCTTGCTTGTTCTTTGATTGCTTGCAGGAAAAGACCTTCGTGGTCAGGCTGATCATGCTTCCGGCATCGTCAGTAACCTCAGGAGATTGGTTTAGCGATTGCTAAGGCGCAACGTCGTGCACGTTTGTAGTCGGATCGTCAAAGTCATCTTCACCAAATCAATAGTTATCATCTCATCAAAAGATCGGGACACCTCTGCCTCTATCAAGTGGTATCAATTTTCAGGTTGCTCGGTGAGAATTTCCAGTTTTCCCTAAATTAGATTTATTTTCTTACCTATTTTCCAAGAAAAAAAAAGCCACAGAAAAAGTTAGATCTATTCATCCTTTGTCCAAGCCGGTCTGAGCCTTTATAATTTTCTTTTCATTGTTTGCATTATTGAATTATCGGTTGCATCATCATGTCGAGTTGCTGGTCTTAGTGTCTAGTTCCTTTAGAGTTTCGAGTTCTGTTCACATTAGTCACGCCGCTGCTGCATCGTTATCCATTCCACTGTCCACCACTCATCCATCAATTTCCACCACGTGCTACCCTATGTTCTTTGTCATAATCATAGTTGAGATTGTTCACATCTTCGCTTGATCCAATCTGCATCTTATCTAGTTTGTTTTGGAAAGAGGGAGAGACAAAAAAAGACAGAGAAAAAAAAGAGAGAAAAAGAAAGAGAGAAAAAAGTAAAAAAAAAGACAGAGAAAAAAAATAGAAAGAGAAAAAAAGTCTGAGGAAAAAAAAGAGAAGAGAAAAAAAAACAAAATTCGGATCTATCTAGACTCAATCTCGTAGTTCAATTCGGATTAGAATAAGTTTTGTGCACTGTTCAGTAAAACAGGCATAACTTCCTCATACGAAGTCCGTTTTGGCTCCACAAGTACTCAAATTAAAGCTAGCGACTAGACGCATCTGAATAGTTGCAAAAGAAAGTTCAATATTTGGTGTCTTAAAATCAGCTTCTAAATAGGTCTTTTTGCCCTCTGAAGTTCGCGCATACAGTTTGTTCCAGTTTTTCAGGCCTGTTTTAGAATTCTTTGACTCCTCATATCAATTCGGAATTGAGTGATTCTTTTTGCATTGGAAAGCTTGAGTTAGTAGCAAACTTTTCAAGAGGAAAGTTGGAGGGAGAGTTGTTATATATCCTGCTTGGCAGTTGTTTTTCATCATTATCTTTACTGCCGTTGTGATCTTCACTTATATCTTGCTGTCCAGAGCTACTTATCCTTCATTGATGCTAGTTGTGCTACGCCGTGACCTCATTAGTGTCCTAGGCTTGTGTCTCTAGTCCGGTCTAGCCTAGGACCAGCACAGTACCGTCGTTGAGTGTTTATTCAACATTGCATCTCTGAATTGATTATTGCTAATCTTTTGCTACCATATATAGCCAACCCAGCTCCACATATTTCTACACCGTGTATACGTATGCTCCCCTGGCAATCGCTTACTCAATCTTCAGAGTTATTTGACACCGCTGGTTGCCTGTCACCACCTGTTGCATGGTAAGAACTTGTAAGATATTGATATTGGCTATACCGTGAGAATTTTACCACCACATCCTAGTAGTTCATAGGAACATTATTCTCGAATTTTGTTTCTTGTTTCTACTAATCATGACAGGTTCCGGAGAAAGAAGTTCTTGGACGACGAACACATCTTCACCATCACGAGAGTTGGGACAACACACACAAGCACATGGTCAGGTTATCTCTTTACCATCACTTGAGGGTAGATTTAATCCTGCTATTTATTTAGCTTGGGAGCTTAAAGTAGAACAAGTTTTTAGTTACCATGACTTTTCTGAACTTGAGCGAGTACGAGCTACCACTAGAGCATTTACTGGTTTTGCTTCTGTTTGGTGGACTGTGCATTGTAAGAAAAACATTGATAACCAACCCACAACTTGGAAAGATTTGAAACATGTAATGAGACAATAATTTTTCCCTCCTTACTATCGTCGTGAATTGCTTCGCAAATTTGAACAATTTAAACAAGGCAATAACACTGTTCATGCTTACTACCAAGAGTTCAAATCTTATATGCATCATTGTGACATAGAAGAATCTGAGGATGATACAATGAATAGATCTTTTGGTGGTTTGAACCATGATATTCAGGCAAGATTTACGTATATTCCTCATTGCATTACTGGTATGTATGTTCGTGCTTGTACCTTTGAGAGACAGTTACAGGAGGATGCATTGGGTGACTACAACAACTACTATTCCAATTCATGCTCACTATCATCAGTTGATTCCTCCACCGTTGCACCTACTAGAGCAGACACACCTCAGATTGTGAGTGCGACATCATCTCAAGTGTATGGTACATTGTCATTGTCCATACCGACATCAGCTACGTCTTTGCGACAAGGTAACAGTAAAGGTATTGATGATATAACTTCACATGAGAATGATGCATCCCTAATTAACTTAAATACATCATGAGTTGAGTTACCTGTTGAATTGAGCACGCCACCTATTTTAGAGAATCATGTTACTATCATGAATGCGTCATGTGATCAGACAACTGAAATACCAACAATTTTGAGTGCATCCATTGAATTAACTGTTGATGCAAAAGTACCAATGTTTAATCATTTTGATATGACCTCTAATCTTGGTGATGATTCTGTGACCAATGACTTATTGCATGTTTGCTTATATAAGCATGTTCTAGCATGTAAATTTGATGCAAGTAAGGTTTATTCACCAATGTTAGGATGGTTTAATGATGAACCTTGTCAATCTTTTGATATGAATAAGAGCTTCACCTATATCTTCAAACTGAGTTGCAATATTTTCATGCCTTCTACTTATGATAATATTTTGGCTTTATATTTTATAATCTATGAAGGTTCCTCATGTATACATGTGTCATATGTGCAAAAATCAAGGGAAGTAAAAATGGATGTGATGCGGAGCATCCTACGGTCATCACCATGTCAAGAGTCCGTTTGGCAAGTGACACGCGCGACCTCTACTTCACATACACAAAGGTGAATCTTCTCCTTTACACGTGCTCACTTGACCCCTTTGAGGATGGTGTACTACTTGACACTTCTCCCGTGTGCATGCATAGGTATTTCGGAGCTTCACGGATGTCAAGGAGGAGTGCAAGCGCCAAGGAACGACTACACCATCCGCGAGGGAAGCGTGGAAGAGAAGACGGAAGAAAGGAGAAGAAGACGAAGCGGCTGCAGGAGCCAGGCCAGACATCCGGAACGCCGTCCGGATCATCCGGGCTCAGCCGGATCATCCGGGTCCCCCTCCGGATCATCCGGATAAATGCGTCCGAAGGCACCCGAAGCCCTCATGTGAAGCCGGATCATCCGGGCCCCCTCCCGGATCATCCGGACGATGGCCGGATCATCCGGACCCCCATCCGGATCATCCGGGCCTTGCCTGCGTGCAACGTTTCGGGCCGAGGCCCATGTACCCATTCGCTCCCTCACTTACCCCTTCGCCCACTAGACTATAAATAGACATCCTCCTCCCCATTTTTAGGGTTAGCAAATATGATAGCTCATTCTTAGGTGAGCTTTGCTCCTACCTCTACTCTTGAGAGAGAGAGGGACTACCACTCCCATGGAGTTCAAGACCTCCATGTGAGAAGATCCTTCTAGGATTCAAGCCCTCATCTCCTTCATAGGATTTGGGATGAACTCTACCTTGTATCTTTCTCTTTGTTGTTCATGTACCTTGTGATCTTATGTGTTTGATTGTCTAGTGGATGTGTGATTGGACTTGTTCTTGAGTGTTTCCCCTTGTGATTTCTCTCCGTTCTTTCCCGTGTTCATCGTGTTCTTCGAGGGATCCCACTCCAAACGTGAAAGATCGTCGCTATAGGGTTCCACCCTACATCATCATGGTATCATGAGCCACGTTGATCACGTTTTGGAGCCCTACCCCGTCTTTTTCTAGCTTGATTTTGTTGTTTTCGTCCTAAATCCGAAAATCCCCACCAAAAATAGCCCCAATTTTTTTTGTGATTTGTTGGTTTGATGATGTTTTGTTGATTTTGATCCGTGGATTTGCTTGGTTTCAAGTGGATCTAGCATTTCCCCAAGTTTCCCCACCTTCCATCCACGAAATCCCTCAAATTTTGCCCCGAAAATCATCCATTTCCGCCCAAAAATTCGTCCCCGAGAGGAAATCCCGAGCAGTTTGATTTGCCCGGATCATCCGGACCTTCTCCTGGATCATCCGGACACCTCTCGGATCAGCTGGACCCTCTCCCGGACGTCCGGATACCCCACGCACCCAGAAAACAGAACCGGAGCTGACGAACCCGGATCATCCGGCTGTACACCCGGATCATCCGGACCTAGCCCGGATCATCCGGACCTCCTCCCGTATGTCCGGTTAACCCTGAAACTGACACGGCTGAAATTTTGTTTTGGTCATTACTAATTCATTCGGAGTCCGTTTTTGACGTTCTTTAGCTCGTTTTGAAGCTATTGACATCCCCCATACCACAAAAATACCACCAACACCATTTGACACCATCAAATTTTCGGGATTTTGGCATCTTTGCCTAGGGCTTCCACCATATCATCCGCATAGCCACCTCCGACTTCCGCAACCTAACCCATTTTGTTCCCCATTGCATATGTGGTTGTATGAGTTGTGATTAGAGTCTCCTAAGGTGTTTCGGCTACTTAGGGACAATTGCTTCTTCATCAACCACCACCACCACTTCCGCATAGACGTGCCCACCATACATTTCAACCCCAACTTAACCCAATTTTGTTTGAGTTGTGGCTTGTGTCTCCTAAGGTGTTTCGGCTACTTAGGGACGGCAAATTCAACTGCGACTCGTGTATAGCCCATCATTCCACTTCCGCATTTTCTAGTGCAACACCACCACCGCTTTCTGCTACCACCATTTGACATTTGTCATTTGAGATTTTGAGTTTGCGGTTTTTCCGTTTCCTAAGGTGTTTCGGCTACTTAGGGACGAGTCTCCATCATCTTGGTATCTACACCAAGAACACCGCCACTCATCATCGCAAAGGACGGTAACCTCGACGACACCTTTGTATATTCCCTTGCAATTGCATTGTTAACCCCTAGCCCATTTTGCGTTACATGCCTATCGAGACTAGCCATTTGAGTATTGCCGGCAACGTGACTTGTGCACATTAGCGGTCTACACCATCCATTGCATACATACCATATCATCTTGGTATCATACCATCCATTGTGCCTCAAGTTTGTTCCCGCATATACACAATTGTTATCTCGGTTTGTGCATTGTGCAAAGTGGCCATAGAAAAAAAAATAAAAAAAATAAAGCTTTTAAGCAAAAGAAAGAGACCAAAGAGCTTGTAAGCAATAGCCATAGCATCACAATATATCATACGGTATCATATTTGATCATCTTGGATCATTGTGTGAGAAACACCGGGAAACATACATATATAGCATACTTGGGATAGAAAGTTTATCCATTTTGCATCTTATAGGTTGTGCACAAGTGTTGTATCCGCCTATTGAGCAATCGTGCTAGCGTCTCTCTTGAGTTGTGCAACACGAGCGTTTTCCGTGGATTCCACATTTTGTGCTCATTCCTTGGTTGCACGACCCCATTTATCTATCCGTGTGTGTGTTCCCGTGTGCCACATATTGCTATTGGTCTACTTGTTTCGCTTGCGAATTTGTGAATCTCTTTCAACATTATTGACTCTTGCTAACATTTTGCATCAAATTTTTGTGCCACTATCCTCACCGAGCTATACCATAAGCTTTACTTGATAGGTGTGAGTGAACAAGTCCGGTACCAATTCCACTATTCTTTCATCTCACATTGAGTGAAACGAGATACATCCTCAACTTTGGGAAAAGGTAACTTGGTATTGTTTATCTCATTTCCTACTCACCTCTACTTGAGTCTTGTGATGGATAGGCAAGGCATTTCATCTTCGGTCTACAACAACAACGGCGAGTTCGATGCCACGAACAACAACTCCGACGCCAAGATGCAAGCTCAAATGGAGGAGATCAAATCCCTCATCAAGTCCTACAAGCGATCTTCCTCATCTTCGAGAAGACGCTCAAGAGCACATGCTTCCGAGCTACCATCTCCGGCAAGATCACATCGGCATCGACACCATCACCACCAAGAATGTGAAGGTCAAGAGCTCAACACCAACAACCGCTCAACGACTTCACCATCTCCCTTGGCATCTTGGCCAAGCGACTTCAAGGCATCTTCGCCTACGGACATATGGCATCTTCGCCAACAAAAACCCCAAGACTACGCTCAAGAGAAGCTCCCCAAGCTCAAGTCCGCGACTTCCACGAGCTACTACGACCTCGACACCGACAATGAGATTCCTTTCTATGGGACTCAAGAACCCGAGGAGTATCTCGAGTGGGAGCGTTTGATGGACGACTACCTCAAGCTACATCAAGTTCGTCCCGAAGATCAAGTGAAGTGCGCCACAAGAAACTTCCACGACTACGCCTCGATATGGTGGCTTCACACACCTTCGGAGAGCTACGAGATGAGTTGGCCCAAGACGAAGAGAGCTTTACGGCGAGAGTTTGTGCCTCCAACCTACACGGAACAATTTCGACGCCAATTGGAGAACACCACCCAAGGATCCAAGTCCATCGACAAGTACTTCAAGGAGATGATGATTGCCTTGCGACGAGCCGGCGTGGACGACCCCATTTCGATGAAGTTCCACTTCATGATGGGATTGCACAACGACATCTCCAAGACCATCTTCCTCAAGAACTACAAGTCCATCAACGACTACTACATTGGTGCTCTCAAGGCGGAACAAGAACTCATGAAGGCCAAGGCTTCTCCACACCAAGCAAACTTCGCGGCGACCAAGCTCTACGACAAGCATGAGGCTAGTACCACCAAGATGTCCAAGCCCGACGAGCTCCAAGACGATGCTCCCAAGTTTGACTTCACCGCCATCCCTCTTTGTGGCATTGATGGTGCCGAGTCTACTTTGACTCTTTTTCAAGACGGTGCAGCGACGAGTACGACTACGGAGACCCTCAAGGACCAAGCTTTGGAGGCGAGCGACAAGGTGGCGAGCAAGGATGATGCTTCCATCTTTGGAGGCGAGAGTGATGATGTGCCATCTTCGGCCTTCATCTACGGCGACGGTGACGAGATGATCGAGCATGGGATTTTCCCTTCGGTCATGGAGGAGAGTGATGATGTGCCATCTTTGGCCTTCATCCACGGCGACGACGACGAGATGGTTGAGCATGGGATCTTCCCTTCGACCACGGCGACGTATGATGACTTGAGTGACTTGTGCCACCATATTGAGAGTGAGAGTGACTTCACCACTAGCCCCATATATGATGAGTTGCCACAATTCCCATGTGAGGAGAGCCACAACCCCCACCACTTGAGGCCTTGTTCGGTTGCGGGTGAATCCGAGTGGATTGAAGGGGTTTGAGGGGGATTTAAACCTCTTCTAAGTCAAAATATGAACCAATCCCTACCAATCCCCTTCAACCCTCATGGGGAGAGGATTAACCGAACAAAGCCTGAGTGAGATGAGTGACTCCACCATACGTGAGTTTGAGTGCACCTATTTTGAGGGAGTGAGTGAACCACCACATAGAGAGAGTGAGATAGTTGAAAAGTCTCCTGAGGCCATTTGCATTTCTAACAACTTGACCTCTACCTCTATTGTGTCTTCTCGTTTGGTGCTAGGTCCCATTTATGATGACGCGCCGATCCTCGACGACTTCGTCCTCCCTTTGGACAAGACGATGGCCATGGTGGAATATGATGCACCGCCCACATGGTTCCATCAAGATGATGATGATGACCACCATTTGGTCTTTCCCACCTCACCTACACCACTTGAGTGGAATGACAAAGGTAACAAAGGTGACGGTGATGCTCTAGTCCCACTAGTGGACATTCTTGACATTGATTGCTTGCATAATGTTGATCCACCTAGTACCTTGCTTCATGCTAGTATGATTTCCCCATGTGATGATTTTCCCATTTATGATGAGTATGATGATTCTCATGTGGAGTCTATTAGTAGTGATGCCATGTTACATAGGATTTCTTGTGACAATTCTTTAGGTCACATCATGTTTGCTAATCCGCTTGACCTGTCATATGCTATGCATGAGATCAATCATATGTCATATTTGCCATCTCTTCATAGTGACTATGCATATGCCATTAAAATAAACCCAATTTGCACATATGGCATAGATGACAAGCCCATGGTTATTGGCATTTGTTTTTCTTGTGATGATATTGATATGCTCCCTTTGCATAATTTATCTCATATGCCATGCCATGCCCACCTAGCTTCGGATATGCATTGTTTTGGATGTTGTCCATTTTCTCCATGTGATGTTTCCGATATTGTTCATGAGGAGACCCCCATAGTTTCCTCATGCATTGTAGGAGATTTTGATCAATCCCATTCATTGCATGATCCAAATACTTGTGTGCACCATATGCTCCCCATGAATGAAAATCCTATTGATATGCCATATAATTGTATGCTCAATTTGCATCCCCATCGTGTCATACATAATAACTATTCTTTCATGATGGATGACATGTTCTTATACCATGCATCAAATTTCTTTGAGCATTGCTTATCTTGTGCTAACTCACATGTGCACATACACATCATGATGGATGATGTGTACATTTACAACACGCACAATTTCTTTGGTTTGTGTCTCTTTTGTGTAGGTACCCATGAATACTTGTCAACCTCGCAATCCCACGAGTTGACAAATCAAGCTCTAGAGAGCAATGATGCCTTGGGATCCCATGGATTGTCTTTCCCACCGCTCTCTTCGCGTAAAGACGTCATGCATTCATTCTACATGGCCCTCACTTGGCTATGGGTTATTGTTCATTACATATCATATGCCCATCTTGCCATGTTCACTTTGCATGATATGCTCATTCATATGCCTTTGACATGCATTTGTGACCCATGCTTTGCATTACACATGATGATTGATTCTAGTACTTGTATGTGTATTTGCAAGCTTGGTGGAGATATTGCTTGTTCTTGCCATGTTCCTTTTGTGCACCATTCCTATGGTGACACTTTCATCTTGCTTTGTTTTCGTGCTTGCGATATGTCATGTGAATTGTCTATGCCTACTATTTGCTCACATGACATGATTGCCATGATTTCCTCTAGTGTGTTGCATCTTCGCTCCACTAGTTTGCACGACATGCTTGATATGCTTGCTTGTGTTGCATCACCCATGATTCATACTTGCTCATTTCATGCGGTTGATGACAACCATCTATATGCTTTGCACATGATTCATATTGTTTCTTGTCATATATCTCCATGTGTTGCCTCTCTCAAGCTAGATGATTTGCCATGTATTGAGTACAACAATGATTCTCTTCTTGCTCATGAGATTTCCCCCATAGCATTCTCGCATATATTTGGAGATTTTGACATAATTCTTGTGAAACATGCTTGTCTTACTTCTTTGCACCATATACCTAGTGCCATGAATATTTCCATTGTTGCATCATATTATTCATGCACTTGTGCTTCTAATGGTTATGTGCAAAAGATGAAAACCATCATGATGGATGATGTGTTCATCTACCATGCACATACGTTCTTTGTTTTGTTTTGTGCATGTGTAGGATACTTGGACTTTGTGTCGACTTCCACTTCACGTGAGTTGACCATTCGAGCTCTTGAGAGCGAGCCTCATACATTCTACCACGAATCGCTTCTACACCGCATTTGCTTCCACCTCGGCATTGTGAAGAATGCACAAGGACACGCCTTCAAGGTGACATCCTTCTTGAGCTTGGATATTGTGGATCATACTTCATGTGTTGCTTGCACCATTTGCATGCATGTTCGAGATATTGCTTTCACCCATGATTGCCACATTTCCATGCTTCATGATATATATACCTTGTGTATTGCATCCAATTCTTGGTCTCCTTGCTACTATCATATGATTGGTTGCGCCAATCTCATTTCTTCACATATGCCATGTCCCTTTACTTGTCATATGATTCCCTTGATTGCCTCACACATGATGAACAATTGCTCTTTCTATTGATTTGAGTGCCACACTATATTCACTACACCCTATGCACATTATGCTTGGATTGTCTTGCACTTGTCCCATGTGTTTAGACACTTCATTTTACTTGGTGTAAGGATTGATTCATATGCCTACCATAGACCTTTCATTGAGCAATTTATGAATGCTTGCTATGACCTTGAGGTAGATGCATGTTCACTTATCACATATATTTGCATCTTGACCTGCCATTTACATGCTTGTTCCCATGATGTACTTGATTGTGCTCAATTTATATGTCCAAATGTCATGACACACTTCTTTGTCAAACCATATGCTATGCTTGATGACAACACTTGTTCGGTGAATCACCTCTTGAATGCTTGGTTTTGCACTAACGCTAACCACATTTGTTTTCCAAGTGTTTGTTCTATTTACTCCTTTTGAAGGGATCACAAGACGGTGCGACATTGGAGAGTGCCTATTTCGAGCTTCAAGATGATGAGTGCTTGGCGATCGACCGCTTCGACACGGCAACACCATCTCTTTCCCATGGTGACTTGGTTTGCGATCCGAGGTCAGATCTTTTCCAAGGGGGAGGGGATGATGCGGAGCATCCTACGGTCATCACCATGTCAAGAGTCTGTTTGGCAAGTGACACGCGCGACCTCTACTTCACATACACAAAGGTGAATCTTCTCCTTTACACGTGCTCACTTGACCCCTTTGAGGATGGTGTACTACTTGACACTTCTCCCGTGTGCATGCATAGGTATTGTCGGAGCTTCACGGATGTCAAGGAGGAGTGCAAACGCCAAGGAACGACTACACCATCCGCGAGGGAAGCGTGGAAGAGAAGACGGAAGAAAGGAGAAGAAGATGGAGCGGCTGCAGGAGCCAGGCCGGACATCCAAACCGCCGTCCGGATCATCCGGGCTCAGCCGGATCATCCGGGTCCCCCTCCGGATCATCCGGATAAATGCGTCCGAAGGCACCCGAAGCCCTCATGTGAAGCCGGATCATCCGGGCCCCCTCCCGGATCATCCGAACGATGGCCGGATCATCCGGACCCCCATCCGGATCATCCGGGCCTTGCCTGCGTGCAACGTTTCGGGCCGAGGCCCATGTACCCATTCGCCCCCTGACTTACCCCTTCGCCCACTAGACTGTAAATAGACATCCTCCTCCCCATTTTTAGGGTTAGCAAATATGATAGCTCATTCTTAGGTGAGCTTTGCTCCTACCTCTACTCTTGAGAGAGAGAGAGAGAGAGACTACCACTCCCATGGAGTTCAAGACCTCCATGTGAGAAGATCCTTCTAGGATTCAAGCCCTCATCTCCTTCATAGGATTTGGGATGAACTCTACCTTGTATCTTTCTCTTTGTTGTTCATGTACCTTATGATCTTATGTGTTTGATTGTCTAGTGGATGTGTGATTGGACTTGTTCTTGAGTGTTTCCCCTTGTGATTTCTCTCCGTTCTTTCCCGTGTTCATCGTGTTCTTCGAGGGATCCCACTCCAAACGTGAAAGATCGTCGCTATAGGGTTCCACCCTACATCCGGATGACATATACAGATACAACATGTACACCTTGTCTCTTTTCTTAGCCACATTTCAGATTAAGCAACGCCGAGGACAGCTTTATTTTCAAGAAGAGGAGGATGATGAGGACATGACCACCTCGGATATGACCAAAAATATTGCATACATGCATATTTGTCAGGTGATTTCTAGTACAAACTATTCAATAATCTATTTATATTATCCAAAACAAAAATACTTCACACACTTTTGTGTTTTGTCCAATTGCAGGTGTATGGGACATTTTTACAATCGACATATGAAGATAAGGCAAAAGGAGAAGTTTGGGGTCTGTTAAAAAAGTTCTCTCGCGTCACTTTTGGGCCAAGAAAAGATAGAGTCCAATTCTCTCACGTTCTAGATTCAGATTCGGACTGCACAGACATACGTGACTCAAAACGCCAACAATTTTTCATACGGACTCTGAATTGGGTGATTTTTTTGTTGGAAACTAGATTTTGTGCTCTTTCCAACCCAATTGGATTCACCTTCAAATTCCTGCGGAGCATGGAGATATCGACGAAGCAATCTGACGCTATAGCAGAATCCGAGTCAAACAACAAGTCCAAAGGTGTTGCATCACCTCCACTTGAGCCCATGAGCCTTGTACGACCTAGGGTTGGTTTTAGGCTGCCTTGGGACGTTCTCCCACCTCCTTGGCCGCCACCCCTTGCTCCTATATAAGTAGATCCATCTAGTAGCTTTTTGCTTGGGATTTGTTTAATTAAAAGTTAGCCAACGCAACTTCGTGTACTTCGTTTGTGTCCAACGACCAGACCAAGACCACTTTCGGATCCCCACCATTATCAATACATCATCCATATGCGCAGTATTTAGATTGCTTTATCATATTTTTGCTTGTTCTTCGATTGCTTGCAGGAAAAGACCTTCATGGTCAGGCTGATCATGCTTCCGGCATCGTCAGTAACCTCAGGAGATTGGTTTAGCGATTGCTAAGGCGCAACGTCGTGCACGTTTGTAGTCGGATCGTCAAGTCGACTCCACCAAATCGATAATTATCATCTCATCGAAAGACGGGACACCCTGCCTCTATCAGATCTAGCCAACGTCGCGAGAGTGGCGCTCGGGCACCATGTGGAGGCACTCTTCAGAGCACGCTTCCCAAGAGAAGGCAGCAGGCATGGGGCACCGGGCGGTCAGGAGTTCATATGCAAGGCAATCAAGGAGATTCAAGAAGGAAGGGTTCTGCAGGGCGATCGTTGTCTGCTGCGTGGCGCAGCCCATTGCCCTGGTGAGGGTAAGGGGTTCCGCATCTGCATCAACATCCTCGGGCTCAATAGGGTCGCGTCTCGGCAGATCATGTGGCCATCTTGTGTTGGCCGATGTCAGGGTCCACCTCACAACTACGTCCGCGTGCCTTTCGGCCTGGCGGGTGCTGCTGAAGCGTTCTAGCACTGCATGAGGGACGCTCGGGCGGCCTGCGAGGCCAGGCACCAGGTGAGCCTCGTGGAGATGGAGGAGCACCTTCAGGAGCCTCCCAGTCCCTCCGAGCCTCCCGAGGCTCGGCACCGGAGCAGCTCATGAGGAACGGCTTCAGCAATGCGCGTTTTTTGGCTACTTCAACAACTCTTCAGAGATCGTACCAGGTGACATCTCCCTAGTTCGTTCAGTTTGGGGGCGACCCTCGGGCTGCATCATCCCCAGGCCGTGTGGGTCAGTCGCTACGGCATGTATCCCTTCCGCATTCATCAGAGCCAGTTACAATCCTTTGCAAGCTACTTGTTGAATTATTGACTGCCTGACCGGCGCTTCGTCGCTAAGAACGTCTCGCGCCCTTGCGAGCCCTCCCACGACCGCCTCATGATTAAGGACTTGAACGACGTCTGTGCTCGGGTCCGTCCCTGCAGCGTTGCTAAACCCAAGTAGCTAAGCTCTGGCTCACGGGCTAGCCCCGTGTATGTCACCTCCCGTGGCTCTTGGTGCCTTGTTCTCGCATGAGCTAATCGTGGGTGGATGAGTGATGGCGCACGACTTGGTGCCCCCGTGGCCACGGGAACCACGCGCCGGTTGTTTTTCTTCAGGATCTTTGCATGAGAATACTAGGAACGGCGTCTGTGCTCGCGTCCATCCCTACAGCGTCGATAAATCCAGCGGCTGAGCTTTGTCTGGTGGGCCGGTCCCGTTCACGTCACCTCCTGGGGTCGTTGGTGTTTCGCCTTCTCGTGCAATAGCCTCAGGAAACTCATTCGTTCCAGGCTGCCTAACCATCTCGCAGGACCAACCCAAGCATCTCTAATCAAGACCAGGCGCAACCCGCCTTGAGGTAGGGCCTCGTGAGTCCTGCGCTGGCTCACGGGTGCCCATATACACCTCCTCTAGCCCTGTCGTGCAAGCCACGTGTCAGGGCGGGGTTGTACATGCCCCGATGGCTCTCCTCAGAGGGATCCCCCTCCAACGCACTAGTGGAAGCACCATGCTCCGCGCTGGCCGTCGACACTGCCGAGGAGTAGCTATGCCCATGCAAGAGAGGAAGCAGTATGCTCCGCGCTGGTGATAAACAACTGGGGGCGGCCTCACGACCGCATTAACCTCAGGGAGCCTCCAGGCTCAGTGACTAACCTCACCGTGCTTCTCTCCCTCGGGAAGGTAGCGCGAGGGGGCAAGGCATGGGGGCTATGCTCAGGTCATGCCTGGCATACGCCACCTCGCCATGCCTCACGGGCCTAGTCTTCGCGCACCACTCCCAAGCGAGAGCTCTACAAGGAAAAGGTATGATGGTCTGTTCGTATGTCAAGGGGGACTCCTGAGCATCGCGTCTCAGGAGCCTAACTGGTCACGTAGCCCGTCACCTCTTTGGCTCGCCCTGGTGATCCGGATGAGTCAACGACGGCTGAGGCATGCGCGTGGCCAGGCCCTGCCAACGCAGAACGCCAAGACCTGGCTGTCACCCTTCTTTTCAAGCCCGTTCGCACGTCAAGGGGGACTCCTGAGCATTGCGTCTCAGGATCCTAACTGGTCACGTAGCCCCTCACCTCTTGGGCTCGTCCTGGTGATCCGAATGACTCAACGACGGCTGAGGCATGCGCGGGGCCGGGCCCTGCCAATACAGAACACCAAGGCTCGCCCCTGCATCTTTTTCTAAGTTGTTCGCACGTCAAGGAGGACTTCTGAGCATCACGACTCAGGAGCCTAACTGGTCACGTAGCCCCTCACCCCTTGGGCTCATCCTGGTGATCCGGATGACCTAACGGTGGCTGAGGTACACGCGGGGTCGGGCTCTCCGACACAGAACGACAAAGCAAAATGGAAAAGATGAAGGAGCATAATCTAGTTATTAAAAGACATATTGTTCCAAACAGATAGTTTTAAAACGCCTCCCCGAGGCATGTCGCATGATGCAGGATAAAAGAGCAAAAGCAGAATCGCCGGGCCACCCCTTTAGACTTGGGCGTCACCACTGCCCGCCAGCAGAGCCTCATTGCGAGGCGCGTCGCTCGTCCCACCGGCTTCAGTCGGAGGACCAACGACCAGGTACTTGCTCAGCATGGCGTCCACGAAGCTCTTCACGGCAGCAGTAGCAGCATCCTGGGAGTCGGCGTCCACCGGAGTAAGGAAGGAGGAGTGGTTGAAGCTGGCATCCTGGAGAAAAAGATGGCTGAAGACGCACGTCAGAGCCGAGGAAGAAAGTGAGCGCGCTTAGCTTTCCACCAAGGATGCAAACCCGTCGACAACATCTTCGAGCACTGCCACAACTTCAGGGAGCAGAGCAGCAGGTCTCTCCCTCGGGGTCGTCACCACCGCCTTTCTCGAGGGATCATCGCCAAAGAGCACCTTCTGGGCCTTGTCGAAGCGTGCCTCGAGGGAGGAAAGGGTGTTGCGCTCCATGGCGGCCACATTCTTGGCCTCTGCCAGGGCCGCTCGGGCTGCCTCCGCCTCCTCCTTCAGCTTTGTCAGGCGGTTGCGCTCTCCAGCCTGCTCTAAGGCTTTCTTCTTCACCTTAGTGTCTTGGTTGGCGACGACAGCTTCCTGGGCCTTCAGCTTCTCCTCATGCTCCTGGAGCTGGCTGGCCCGGGCCACCTGCCGGTCCTGGAGAGCCTTCAGATCAGCCTCCGCCATGCAACATCGGTCCTCGGCTTCTGCGGCCTCCTACCGCGCCAGGTCGCGCGCTGTGGCGGCCACCCCAAGCACCTTCTGGGCTTCCTCCGCGGAACCCCAGGCCGCGTGAATGGACGCATCAGCCTTGAGCCAACCAGAGATCAGCGCCAGGCGTCCCTGCGCCGAACGACGATCCGGGCCTAGAAGTTCACCCTGGAGGAGGTCCAACGCCGTCCTTGCCTCTTCTAGAGTCCCGGAGGGAGCAGGAGCACCATGACTCGGCCATGCGCTAGGCAAGGGAGAAGATGCCCTCGGCGCCAAGGCAGAAGAAACTTCAGCCTCAGGAAGGACCCGGGGCTCCGGAGGGTGGTTGTCCTCAGCAGCCGCGGCAAGGTTGGCTGCAGGAGGAGTCAGGCCTGCCGAAGGCACTGGCACCTCCTAAGGACGGGCATCAACATCCTCCGGAGATGGCGTCACCTCTGGGGCGGCGGGGGCAGCAGCACTCTTCTTCACCAGGGCAGCGGTGGCCGCTTCATCGCCTGCGGCCGCGACGACCTCAGTACCATGCTTCTGCTTCTTCGATGGCTGCTGCCTAACGACAGGAGAAGATGCTCAGTATCACTTCAAGGACCTACAAGCGAGGTCAAGGGAGAGACTTACTGGTCGACGAAGGCATAGTGCCTCTTCATGCTCAGCAGCTGATGAGGACATCAATACCATTGTTACACCCACAGCCCCTGCTGCTATACATACTGGACCAATTACTAGAGCTCACGCACGCCAACTAAATTACCAGGTACTTTTGTTTCTTGTTAATGATTCTAATGTTCATGAGAATATGATGCTGCCTAAATTGGATACATTTGTTTTGCTTACAAATGAAGGGCCTAGCTTGGAGAAGGATGAACATTGGAGCAAGAAAAAGCATGGAGATGATGGCATGCGCAAGGGGAACAAGAACGGAGTTACGAGTGATGATTTCAAGTCTTAGAAGCCACCATAACGAGTGCATGAAGCCTTGGACGAAATATACAAGATGCCACTTCATAAATTTCGTCCAGAGGCTATTATAGGTGTTGCGTCACTTTTTTATTGGGCCAGGCCCATGTAATTTCGAAATACATTAGTATAGGCTATTTTTAGGGTCCGTATGTGTGGGGAAACAAGAGATAGGGTTGATTTCGGACCCCTCCACCAAGGGCCACAAAATTCCCCCTCTCTTCCTCCATATATACAGCCCTTAGGGCAACGTTTAGACTTTGGGTTTTGTTTAGATTAAAGTTCGCCATAGCTACAACTTCGCGTACTTCGTTTGTGTTCAACGACCAGACAAAGGCGTCACAGAACCCCACCTTGAATAATAAAGCTTTCATCTTATATTCGCAATATCTAGATTGCAATCTTAGTTTCTTGCTTGTTCTTCGTTTGCTCGCAGGAAACAGACCCTCGTGGTCCGGTTGATCGTGCTCCGGCGTGGTCAATAACCTCTCGGAGTTGGTTTAGCGATTGCTAAGGCGCGACGTCCTCACATGTTTGTAGTCGGATCGTCAAAGTCGACTTCCACCAAAGCGAAATCCATCATCTCATCGAAAGACGGGACACCTTTGCCTCTATCAAGTGGTATCAGATTTCCAGGTTGCTCGGTGAGATTTTACAGTTTTTCGGAGTTTAGACCGAGTCTGTTCTTAATACCTATAGTCCACGAAAAAGCCACAAAAAAATTAGGGTTAGTTCATCATATCCGAACCAGTCTGAGCCATTGCATAATCTTTTCTGTATTTGCGTTGTTGAATTTGCGGTTGCATCGTCGTGTCTAGTTGCTGGTCTTAGTGTCTAGTCCTTTAGAGTTTCGAGTTCTGTTCACAAGTTGTCACGCCGCCGTCGCATCATCATCATCACCTCTGCCATATACCACCATCGTCATCACCGCTGCCATATACCACCATCGTCATCACCGCTGCCATCTACCACCATCGACATCACCGCAGCCATATATCTGCCACCAGTCCGAGTTCCACCAGATTCATCTCCGCCACCAGTCCTAGTCCGAGTCTAGTATTTGTTGCTTTGTTTTCGACTTCCAGATCACGCCATACTCCGAGTCATGATAGAGAAGGACTTCCGAACTTTCGTGTTACCCACAGTAGAAAAATAGCTCCAGTTTCAGGGAGCAGAGCAGCAGGTCTCTCCCTCGGGGTCGTCACCACCGCCTTTCTCGAGGGATCATCGCCAAAGAGCACCTTCTGGGCCTTGTCGAATCGTGCCTCGAGGGAGGAAAGGGTGTTGCGCTCCATGGCGGCCACATTCTTGGCCTCTGCCAGGGCCGCTCGGGCTGCCTCCACCTCCTCCTTCAGCTTTGTTAGGCGGTTGCACTCTCCTGCCTGCTCTAAGGCTTTCTTCTTCACCTCAGTGTCTTGGTTGGCGACGGCAGCTTCCTGGGCCTTCAGCTTCTCCTCATGCTCCTGGAGCTGGCTGGCCCGGGCGGCCCGCCGGTCCTGGAGAGCCTTCAGATCAGCCTCTGCCATGCATCATCGGTCCTCGGCTTCTGTGGCCTCCTGCCGCGCCAGGTCGCGCGCTGTGGTGGCCACCCCAAGCACCTTCTGGACTTCCTCCGCGGAACCCCAGGCCGCACGAACGGACGCATCAGCCTTGAGCCAACCAGAGATCAACGCAAGGCGTCCCTGCGCCAAACGACGATCCGGGCCTAGAAGTTCACCTTGGAGGAGGTCCAACACCGCCCTTGCCTCTTCCAGAGTCCCGGAGGGAGCAGGAGCACCATGACTCGGCCATGCGCTACGCAAGGGAGAAGATGCCCTCGGTGCCAAGGCAGAAGAAACCTCAGCCTTAGGAAGGACCGGGGGCTCCAGAGGGTGGTTGTCCTCAGCAGCCGCGGCAAGGCTGGCTGCAGGAGTCAGGCCTGCCGAAGGCACTAGCACCCTTTGTGGACGGGCATCTACATCCTCCGGAGATGGCGGCACCTCTAGGGCGGCGGGGACGGCAGCACTCTTCTTCACCAGGGCCGCGGTGGCCGCTTCATCGCCTGCGGCCGCGGCGACCTCAGTACCATCCTTCTGCTTCTTCGATGGCTGCTGCCTAACGACAGGATAAGATGCTCAGTACCACTTCAAGGACCTACAAGCGAGGTCAAGGGAGAGACTTACTGGTCAACGAAGGCATAGCGCCTCTTCATGCTCAGCAACTGATGATGACATTAATAGCATTGTTACACCCACAACCCCTGCTGCCGTACATACTGGACCAATTACTAGAGCTCGCGCACGCCAACTAAATTACCAGGTACTTTTGTTTCTTGGTAATGATTCTAATGTTCATGAGAATATGATGCTGCCTAAATTGGATACATTTGTTTTGCTTACAAATGAAGGGCCTAGCTTGGAGAAGGATGAACATCGGAGCAAGAAAAAGCATGGAGATGATGGCATGCACAAGGGGAACAAGAACGGAGTTACGAGTGATGATTTCAGGTCTTTGAAGCCAGCATAACGAGTGCATGAAGCCTTGGACGAAATATACAAGATGCCACTTCATAAATTTCGTCCAGAGGCTATTATAGGTGCTGCGTCACCTTTTTATTGGGCCAGGCCCATGTAATTTCGAAATACATTAGTATAGGCTATTTTTAGAGTCCGTATGTGTGGGGAAACAAGAGATAGGGTTGATTTCGGACCCCTCCACCAAGGGCCACGAAATTCCCCCTCTCTTCCTCCATTTATACAGCCCTTAGGGCACCGTTTAGACTTTGGGTTTTGTTTAGATTAAAGTTCGCCATAGCTGCAACTTCGCATACTTCGTTTGTGTTCAACGACCACACAAAGGCGTCACAGAACCCCACCTTGAATAATAAAGCTTTCATCTTATATTCGCAATATCTAGATTGCACTCTCAGTTTCCTACTTGTTCTTCGTTTGCTCGCAGGAAACAGACCCTCGTGGTCAGGTTGATCGTGCTCCGGCGTGGTCGACAACCTCTCTGAGTTGGTTTAGCGATAGCTAAGGCGCCACGTCCTCGCACGTTTGTAGTCGGATCGTCAAAGTCGACTTCCACCAAAGCGAAATCCATCATCTCATCGAAAGACGGGACACCTTTGCCTCTATCAAGTGGTATCAGATTTCCAGGTTGCTCGGTGAGATTTTACAGTATTTTGTAGTTTAGATCGAGTCTGTTCTTCATACCTATAGTCCACGAAAAAGCCACAAAAAAATTAGGGTTAGGTCATCATATCTGAACCAGTCTGAGCCATTGCATAATCTTTTCTGTATTTGCGTTGTTGAATTTGCGGTTGCATCGTCGTGTCTAGTTGCTGGTCTTAGTGTCTAGTCCTTTAGAGTTTCGAGTTCTGTTCACAAGTTGTCACGCCGCCGCCGCATCATCATCATCACCGCTGCCATATACCACCATCGTCATCACCGCTGCCATATACCACCATCGTCATCACCGCTGCCATCTACCACCATCGACATCACCCCAGCCATATATCTGCCACCAGTCCGAGTTCCACCAGAATCATCTCCGCCACCAGTCCGAGTTCCACCAGATTCATCTCCTCCACCAGTCCTAGTCCGAGTCCAGTATTTGTTGCTTTGTTTTTGACTTCCAGATCACGCCATACTCCGAGTCGTGATAGAGAAGGACTTCCGAACTTTCGTGTTACCCGCAGTAGAAAAATAGCTCCAGTTTCAGGGAGCAGAGCAGTAGGTCTCTCCCTCGGGGTCGTCACCACCGCCTTTCTCGAGGGATCATCGCCAAAGAGCACCTTCTGGGCCTTGTCGAAGCATGCCTCGAGGGAGGAAAGGGTGTTGCGCTCCATCGCGGCCACATTCTTGGCCTCTGCCAGGGCTGCTCGAGCTGCCTCCGCCTCCTCCTTCAGCTTTGTAGGCGGTTGCGCTCTCCAGCCTGCTCTAAGGCTTTCTTCTTCACCTCAGTGTTTTGGTTGGCGACGGCAGCTTCCTGGGCCTTCAGCTTCTCCTCATGCTCCTGGAGCTGGCTGGCCCGAGCGGCCTGCCGGTCCTGGAGAGCCTTCAGATCAGCCTCTGCCATGCAGCATCGGTCCTCGGCTTCTGTGGCCTCCTGTCGCGCCAGGTCGCGCACTGTGGCGGGCAGCCCAAGCACCTTCTGGGCTTCCTCTGCGGAACCCCAGGCCGCGCGAACGGACGCATCAGCCTTGAGCCAACCAGAGATCAGCGCCAGGCGTCTCTGCACCGAACAACGATCCGGGCTTAGAAGTTCACCCTGGAGGAGGTCCAACACCGCCCTTGCCTCTTCCAGAGTCCCGGAGGGAGCAGGAGCACCATGACTCGGCCATGCGCTAGGCAAGGGAGAAGATGCCCTCGGCGCCATGGCAGAAGAAACCTCAGCCTCAGGAAGGACCGGGGGCTCCGGAGCGTGGTTGTCCTCAGCAGCCGCGGCAAGGCTGGCTACAGGAGGAGTCAGGCCTGCCGAAGGCACTGGCACCTCCTGATGACGGGCATCTACATCCTCCGGAGATGGCGTCACCTATGGGGCGGCGGTGGCAGCAACACTCTTCTTCACCAGGGCCTCGGTGGCCGCTTCATCGCCTGCGGCCGCTGCGACCTCAGTACCATCCTTCTGCTTCTTCGATGGCTGCTGCCTAACGACAGGAGAAGATGCTCAGTACCACTTCAAGGACCTACAAGCAAGGTCAAGGGAGAGACTTACTGGTCGATGAAGGCATAGCGCCTCTTCATGCTCAGTAGCTGATGAGGACATCAATACCATTGTTACACCCACAGCCCTTGCTGCTATACATACTGGACCAATTACTAGAGCTCGCGCACGCCAACTAAATTACCAGGTACTTTTGTTTCTTGGTAATGATTCTAATGTTCATGAGAATATGATGCTGCCTAAATTGGATACATTTGTTTTGCTTACAAATGAAGGGCCTAGCTTGGAGAAGGATGAACATTGGAGCAAGAAAAAGCATGGAGATGATGGCATACGCAAGGGGAACAAGAACAGAGTTACTAGTGATGATTTCAGGTCTTTGAAGCCACCATAACGAGTGCATGAAGCCTTGAACAAAATATACAAGATGCCACTTCATAAATTTCATCCAGAGGCTATTATAGGTGCTGTGTCACCTTTTTATTGGGCCAGGCCCATGTAATTTCGAAATACATTAGTATAGGCTATTTTTAGAGTCCGTATGTGTGGAGAAACAAGAGATAGGGTTGATTTCGGACCCCTCCACCAAGGGCCATGAAATTTCCCCGCTCTTCCTCCATATATACAGCCCTTAGGGCATCGTTTAGACTTTGGGTTTTGTTTAGATTAAAGTTCGCCATAGCTGCAACTTCTCGTACTTTGTTTGTGTTCAACGACCAGACAAAGGCGTCACAGAACCCCACCTTGAATAATAAAGCTTTCATCTTATATTCGCAATATCTAGATTGCAATCTCAGTTTCTTGCTTGTTATTCGTTTGCTCGCAGGAAACAGACCCTCGTGGTCAGGTTGATCGTGCTCCGGCGTGGTCAATAACCTCTCGGAGTTGGTTTAGCGATTGCTAAGGCGCGACGTCCGCACGTTTGTAGTCGGATCATCAAAGTCGACTTCCACCAAAGCAAATTCCATCATCTCATCGAAAGATGGGACACCTTTGCCTCTATCAGCAGCTAGCGCTGGGGTGGAGTATCTGGTGTCGAGCTGTTGGGGGCAGGAGAGCTTGCGGTTCGGGCCACCTGGGACGGCGTCGGCGAAGGTGGGCTGCTTCCCGAGGGGATCAGCGCGGACCTACTTTTCTTCATGACCGCTCGCTTGGGCTGCTTCGAGGAGGCCATCCCAGACCTCGTGGTGACTCTTGAGGGCGCGGCACCTCCACCATCGGGGGCTCGTCGTCATCGTCATCATCAGGAAGGTCGCACAGGATCTCCCTTCGCTCGGGAGTAGAGGATTCTTCCACAACCTCGTCTTCGGTGGCCTCGGAGGATTGGCCGTCGGAGGACAGGTGCACCAAGGTAGTAGGCGGCAAGGAAGACCCCAGCCGCACGAATCCGAGCTCGTCAAAGACAGGCATGGCCGGGACAACCTCCTCGGTGTCATCATGGCAGTACAGCAGAAGCCAGTCCTCCGGAGGGTCGCTTGGTTCTTTCCCCTTCAGGTAGAGCAGCACCTTCTTCAGCTCCTCCTCGGGAAGGGGGTTGGGGCGCAGGCGGATTTTGTCGTCATCACCACCAAGCTTCCACAAGGGCTGGGGGCGGTCTTGAAGCGGCGCGATGCCCTACTTCAGTAACTCCCTGATGAGCATGGCACCCGTCAGCTTTGCGCTCTTCAGCTCCTTATCCATCTTCCTCATGAACGGCGTCAGGGAAGTATCGTTGATCTTCTCAGAGCGCCACCAGTTCTCGAAGACGGGGAATGCGGTCGGCAGCTTCAGCGTGCTCTGGGAGCTCTTGGCATCCATCAATACCCACCTCTTCACGGTATCCTCCACATTCTTCCTGGCGTGGGAGAATGCGTTACCACCCCGCGCCGCGACCAAGCCGATGCATCTTCAAGGTGTTGTGGGCATAGTGGGATGCCGCCATGAATTTGGCCAGGGCCGGGCGCCCAAGGATTCCGTTGTACAGCAGGGGAAGGTCGACCACGTCAAACACAATCTTCTCAGTCCGGTAGTTTAACTCTCCCCAAATGTCACTGCAACTTGATCTTTCCCTTAGGATGACTCCTGCTGGGATTTACTCCTTGAAACATGCCCGTGGCCTTAAGCTCTTCCTCTGCTATCTGGAGTTTGCTGACAACCTGTGGGGAAATCAGATTCAACCCAACCCGACCATCAACCAACTTCTTTGTGACTTTGAGGTTGCTGATTGTTGGCGAAACCAACAATGGCAAGCACGCTACCACAGTGATGCAGTCAGGGTGATGCTCTTCATCAAAGATGATGGGCGTGTGTGACCACTTGAGCGGCTTCCGAGAACCTACCATTGGCTCCATGGCATTGACCTCACGCACCCACTGTTTAAGATGGCAGTGAGAGGAGTGCAAAGATGCACCCCCGTCAATACATAGGGCGTCAGTAGCCTTCTGGAGTTTTTGCTCGCGGGTTTCCTCTATATCCCCTCCATCACTTTTATCATTGCAATCCTCCTTCTCTCGGCCCCTGGAGGGTTTCCCTTGGTTCTCAGGAGCCGTGCCGGGGCGATTTGCTTCACCGCCGCAGCCCTTTCCGCCAGTACCGTTCTGATCTTTTTCCTTATCATGCTTCTCATATTTAGCCCTCTGCTTCTTGACGAGCTGCTCAACCTGATGACACTCCTGGAGATCGTGGCCCTTGGTCCGATGAATCTTTTAGTATGGTCCATCACTTTTCTCAGCTTTCTCGGCAGCCACAGCTTCCCGGTAGTCAGCGCACGCCAGCAGCTTCCTTGTCGGGCGCTTCGGCCTTAGCCTTCCTGCCGGTACTAGGCGTGCCCGATCTCTCAACGGTCATCATTGCCTTATCCTTGCGCTACTTGTTGTGCTTCTTGTTCTTCTTCTTCTAGCTGGTGGTATTGTCATCATCCTCTGAGTCGATGTCGATGCAATCTTCCTCTCCAGGGAGTTTCCTTCCCTCCTCCACCCGAGCACATTTGTCCACCAAGGTATACAGCTCCATCACCATCTTGGCAACCAAACTTTCATCTTGGAATGTATCCTGTAGTTGTGCATGTTGGATTGGAAGGCAGCTATCATAGCCACTAGTTGGATGTCTGGGATATTTCTTTGGACTCGGCTGAATCTCTGCAAGTTCTTTCACAGAGTCTCTCCTTCTTTCTACTAGAGAAGCTGCAAGTCGCTGGGTCGCCTTAGTTCTTGATGGCCCCCAGTGAAGGCGCCAATGAACTCATGGCACAGGTTAACCCAGGTTGAAATGGAGTTCTTTGGCAGGTGCATCAGCCAAGACCTCACATTTGACTTGAATGCCAAAGGGAAGTAGTTGGCGAACACATTCTCATCTCTTCCCCCGACGGCCTAAACAAAGATGGTGTAGATGCTCAAGAACTCTGCCGGGTTTATTCTCCCATCATACTTCTCGGATATCTTTGGCTTGAACGTGAGAGCGGATGGCCAACGGACTTGCCGTAGCTCACAGGTGAAGGCAGGGCACCCAATGTCAAAAGGCAGGCACCCGCCATCTCCGAGCGCGGGCTCGTCGACGTCGGGGCCGTCGCACCCATTGTTCTGGTAGTGGTTGTCATGGCGCCGCTCGATGACAACGCGTGTGCCTTCCCTCCGTCTGTCCTCCGGGGCTCGACGTTGTCCTTGACGTGCTCGAGGGTCGGAAGAGGCCATCAAGATGTCATTGGGCTCTTCGTTACGTGGCTCTCGTGCTACTTGCCATGGTGGGGACTGCATCATGGGGGTGGGCCCTTCCGTTCGGCTAGCCTCAAGAGCCGTTGTCGTCGCCTGGGGAGGCCGTGGCGGGCTAGCTCGTTGTGATCCTCCTGCCTCGGTGAAACTAATCAGGCTTTGGATGGTAGCTCGCCACTCATCCATCTGATCGACTGTCGGTGGAAATCTCAACAACAGCTGGGCCCACACCATGGCCTCTGAGGCAGTGCTTGGCATAGGTGATGATGATGTAGACATCAGTGTTGCTTGGCTCCTGACGGTGCCGATGGCGACCGCGCCATGCCCTCGTTGTTGCGAACCAGCCACTTGGACGCCGTGGTGATGCGGTGGAGGGGCTTGAGGGCTAGCGGCTCCGTTGGGCACAGTAGCTGGTCAGCCCGTTCCGGGGGTGGTCTATGACCTGCGGTCTCGCCCGCGGCGGGGCGATCGGAGGGTTGAGATTCGCCGCAGAACGTGCACCACCACTACGGATGTGCCCTTCGGCAAGGAGAGAGGGTGCAGATAGAATAACCCCTCTATTCGTACCTCATGTAGCGTGGCCGCTAGGATGTTGCTGATGCTATCGTTCCCCGGTGCCCCCCGCTTCTACTTCGGCCATGGGGGTGGTGGTGCCAACGCCGCCTTCACCGACCACATCCTCCGCAGCGTCCACATCCTCGCACATCCCCGCATTCCCTGCGACGTCGGCGGTCATAGGTGGCGGAGGCTTTGAGGTGGACGGGTGATTTGCAGCTCCGGGCTTCTTCTTGGGTGCCATAGATGAAAATGGCGATGAAGACGATGCACTACTGACGCTCTCGGGTTCGCGCAAGTGATCCCCCTACCTGGCGCGCCAAAGATGTTGTGGGAAACCACAACCACCTATTGGGCTACGAGCCCCTTTTCGGTCAACGGGGGGATGGGCAAGTTGCACAAAGAGCGGAAAAGCATAGCGTAGTGAGGAAGAGATCACACAAGCAGTTTTACCCTGGTTCGGGCTGCCGTGAGGCGTAAAACTCAACTCCTACTTTGGTGGATTGATGGTGGAAAAATTGTTGGTGAGTGCAGCGCACTTGCACGGCAGGGTTGCCTTGGGGAGAAAATGGCTACGCGCGTATGAATGTGTGAGGGTTCCAAATCCGCTAACCCCTTCTCCGTTTGCTAGCCTCCTTTTACAGATTAAGGGGTTACCATAGTGGCAAATTAGTCTTTACATACTGATTAGATAGCAAACAATGCTATCATACCTAACTATGCAGGCCAACAGAGAACATTAAATGCGCCGTCGAGTGTCACATCATAGCGTGCCTGACAACCCTTGTCGGGCTGTTTTGCCAGCGTCGCGCCTGCTTGCTTGACACGTCTCAGGACGGGTGTCATGTGGAGGTGTTTGTTGTAGGAAGTGGTTGCCATGTGGCGAAAAGCAGCCACTTAGTCACCTTGGGGATTGACACCGCACTGATCTATCATTTGCGTTGCTTGTGAGGTGGAGTAGTGGAGTGGCTTGCTTCCGCAAGCCCCGGCAGGCCTACCCAGAAAATCTGGAAACTTGCTTCTGGGGCAAACCCAACCTTGGCAGGCTCGCCTGCCCGACAAGGGAGGTCCTTTCCTTAGTGGTATGTTGCTTCTCTGGCTCATCTTGGTCTTCTTAGATCTATACTTGGATCCTTCAAAGAATTGATCCCTCTTTCTTGGTCTCATCTTGGTGTTGTAATCTTTTCCTTGGGCCTGTGGACAGTCTGGGCAATGGAACAAGGGTTTGTTGCAGCGACAGAGCTAGGATAAACTCAACGGATATGCGGCCTTGAAAGCACAAGGCCTATGAGCCAAAAAATTTGGTCGTGTTTTGAAAACTTGCTTAATAAATAATTGAGATTTTTCGTATATCTCTCTTTTGAGTTTTTTTGGATGTTTTTATCTTATGTTTTTTGCTTTTGTGCAAATTTTGACTACCCGCGTCGTGAGGCGCCAGGTTATGTTACTCATATATAAATATCTCGGGTTGTCCCTCCCTGGCTTTTGACTTTAAGTCACCAGTATGTTTTGTCTTGAACAACTGTGGTTATGATTTTTTAAAGTAAGGCTACCTATTTTGGGTTGTCACCCACCCTGGCTTTTGACTTTAATTTGCCAGTACATATGTTGATTGATCTTCCGCATGATATGCAAGACTTTGTGTCAAACAAAGAGTGATGGTTCGGCTCATATATATGAGCACGTCAAACATGCGATAAAGTTCAGCTACCAGATCGAAGGTTGAGATAAACATGCACGAAGGCATGGCAGGGCTAATCATTGTTTTAAAGCTACCCTATTACAAGGCTTATATTGAGCCCAAAAGATTTTGAACCGAGTGTTTTTGTGGAACTGCACTCCTATAACCTGGCCTCAGAGCCGTCCAGCTTATGATCACCTCAGCTCAGTTCTCTTCTTGGTGCTTTGAAGATTCTGGGTCATCCTGCGCTGGCTCTTCCTCGTTGACCATCTGGAGGTCAGCCGATGTCCAGTTGATCCTGGTTAAAGCCTCGAAGGTGGCTTCATCATTAAGAATAATGGAATGATCAACATCATGGGTGAAGGTATGCTTACGCCTTGGATGAATAAGGTGCATGACATCATGAGAAGGCGGCTTAATCTTGTTCTTGTTATGATCAAAAGCTGGCGTGTATTTGTTCAGATTCAATTCTTTTATGTGTTTGCATGCCACGGGCCGCATCCCCTTGAAGCATTGGTTGAAGTCTTTTTCTTCAAAGCTTGACCCATCATTTTTGAACTCTGGGCATCCAGTAGCTATTTCCTCCGGGTCATGTTCTGATTGCCATGCCTTGGCCCGGCCTAGAGCAACAATAGCGCTGGCTTGGGTGGCTGATAGTTTGATCTCCTCAACTTGAGCCGGTATTGTGGAGAGATGATCCAGCACCATCTTGATATGAGTTGGCAGTTTCTTCCCACCTGACAAGGCTACAAGACTGTGATGTGTTCCAGTGCACAACTGTTCAGTTAATGAGTGCACCGCCTTCAGTTTGAGCAACATGTTCTAACCAAGATTGGTGCTTCTAGGGCTTGTTCAGGAGAAGCCAGTCGGGTTAAATATTATCTATTATGAATTGCCAGGCAGGTTTAAGAAGTATTAAAACATATGATGAAGTGTAAATGTTTAACTTACCGAAGATGGCGGTTGTCATGTGGATTATGTGTTGCTTTAAGCCGGCAATCTCGTCAGTCACCGACTTAACTTGATTTTCAGCCTTTTTGGCTCTCTTCAGCATTGTAGCCTTGTCAGACTCCCAGGCGGTTTTTTCAGAGTCAAAATCCGCCTTGATTTACTCAATATCTCCAAGTGAAGTTTTCAACCTTAACTCGGCCTTGGAAGTTTCTGCTTGTTGCAGTTCCATGTTCTTCCTTAAGTCGCCAAGCTATGACTCTTTCATGTTCAACTCTTCCTAAAATATAATATTGAAGCAATGGTTACTACACAAGGACCATTTTCTTGATACAGTTAAATTAAGTCCCAAACACATTGCTAGCAATATACTTGGCACTTGGGGACTAATGTAGGTGAGTTCAAGTTCTCTTAAGACCCAAATCATCTTAACGGTTTAAGCAGGCCCTTGGGGGCTACATATTTGGTTCTTAAGTGACTATAGGCCTCGACTCATCTTGTTAAGTTAAGCCGACCCTTGGGGGCTACATATTTGGTTCCTAAGTGACTATATGTGACGCCCCGAGGCCGACGCTCCAGAAGCCTTCCGGTTATTTTGTTGTTGTGTGATTTATTTTTGGCTTGTTGCATTTCATCATGGCATCATGTGCATTGCATCTGCATGTTTTCTTAAAAGTCATTACTGTTCGTAGTTGCCGCTTCCCTCTTTGTCTTCGTTGCCAATTGCCAGACCCTTGTCTTCAACGACCTCTCTCAGACCCCCTCGTGCGCGTCCGAAACTTCCCAAACCCGAACCACTTTGTCATTAGCGATGTGTCCGGATCATCCCCAAACATCCCTAAAATATCTTCAATTATTTGTTTGGACTCTCAAAGCATTTTATTCTCAACGGTCGGATTACGATCGGGAGGCCTAATCCTAGCCTAAACTCCCACTTCTTCTAAAAAGACGCCTAAACCCTAAGGCCAAATCCACCGCACGACCCCAAACGGACGCCCGGTTTGGCCGGATTTTGTCCCTTTGGGGCGGCAATGGGTTCGCCCATGTCCGCTTCTATCCGTTGAGTCGTGGGTGCGCCCAACGCGCAGCCGCACCCCAAATCATGTCCGTGTTGGACGTGATTAAAAAAAAGAAAAACTTAAATAAAATGAATAAAAAGGTAAATAAACGTAGTTAAAAGAACATAAAGAATAAGTTAGGGGTCACGGCCACAAAACGACCCAGTTTCACGGTTCATTTAATGGCCCAATGCCATAATTTACATAAAAACAAAATAAAAAAACGTCGGCCGCGCCCTCCTGCCATGGCCGTCACCGTCGCCATCTTCAATGGCTGCCAGTGTCATCATCGTCGCTGACGAGGTCCACGTACTCGGGTGGCGTCCAGAGGTGGGCCGGCGGCCCGTGGTACGCGGGGGCGGGCTGGAAGGCGGGGGCCTGCACCACCTCGTCCTGTGGCGACGCGTCCCACTCCGGTGATAGCGGCGGCGTGGGGCACCAGTTCACGCCCCCATGGAGTCGACCATCTCCAGCGAGGTGCACGACCAGCTCTGCTGCTGGCCCACCAGGCCTAGGTGGAATGCTCCCACCGACTCCTCCTCCATCGCCTCCTCTGCGGCCACCATGTCCAGCTCGGGGATGGCGACGTTGCCGACTGCAGAGAGGGCCATCATGTAACGCCCCAGATTTGATGCGCCAGGTGTGTGCGAGTTATTCGCCGTCGTTTCCATGTCATTTGCTTGCGTGTTGCATTTTATCATGTCATCATGTGCATCTCATTTTGCATACGTGTTTGTCTCATGCATCCGAGCATTTTCCCCGTTGTCCGTTTTGCAATCCGGCACTCCTATGTCCTCCGGCGCCCCCGTTTGCCTCTTTTCATGTGCGTGTGTTAAACTTTCTCGGAATGGCCCGAGGTTTGCCAAGCGGCCTTTGTACACTACCGGTAGACCGCCTGTCAAGTTCCGTGCCATTTGAAGTCCGTTTGATACTCCAACGGTTAACCGGGTAGCTGCAAAAGCCCTCTTTGTGTTGCAGCCCAACACCCCTTCGAAGTGGCCCAATAACCCATCCAAACCCCCTCCATGCTCTCGGTCATTCGATCACGATCGTGTGGGCGAAAATCGCACCCCATTTGGAGTCTCCTAGCTCCTTCTACCTATAAATATGTGCCCCTCCCCGAAATTTCGGTGCAAACCCTAGATCAAACCTATCTCTCGCCCGCCGGACACGTCCACGCCGCCCACCTCAGCGAATCCCGTGCCGCCACATCGCCTCCCGCACCGTCCCCGCTGCCATGGCCCGTCAGGCCCGCACCAGGCCCACCCGGGTCCCGATCTGGGCCCCGAGACCCGCAGCTAACCGCCGCCGGCCCGAGCGCCGCCGCCGGGCTCCGCCTCGCCGCCGCCGAAGTCCGGCGCCCCGCCGCCTCCTGCTCGCGCCTCCGCCGCCGTTCCCCGACATCGCGCCGGTGCCCCGCTGCCCGACCGCGCCTCTCCTCCGCCGCCAGCCCCGCGCGCCGCCGGCCCCGCGTCGCCTCCGCTCTGCCTTCCGCCGCCGCTCCGGCAGAGAACGAGAAATCTTTTTGGGTTTTCATTTTAATTTCTACTACAAGAAAATAAATTAAACTAACTAATTTTTTTGGTTTTTCTTAAGGTTTAACAAACACACAAGAAGAAAGCTAGAAAAAGAAATTTAAACTAACATGGATAATACAATGAAAGAGTGTGAGCACCGACGACTAGTGTGCGAACATGAATGTAAAATCGATGAGCAATACGTACTCCCCCAAGCTTAGGCTTTTGGCCTAAGTTGGTCTAATACCAAGGACCGCCGCTACTCTCTCCGGTGTAGTGGGAGGTGTAATCAGGATACCACTGGCTGGTCATCTCCGGATCCCACTGGACAGATGATGCGCGATAAGGGTCCAGCTCAGGTTCCGGCTCAGGTTCAGGCTCTGGAGTAAAAGATTGGGCTAGATGGTTGTTCACCGCTTCCGGCGTAACAAGGAGATTTTCTACAAGCAAGTCAAATAACAGAGGTGCAGGCAAAATAATAAACTCAAAGTGTTTCTTATTGAATCTAAGTCTATACAAGACCATCTTCTCTTCGTTGTCAACAATAAACTTGTGTGCTACCATGCTCTTGTAATCTAAAATGTGAGGAGGTAATTTTGTCTCCTCGTCCTCAAATTGCCTAATGGGTATCTGAAAATGTTCAGCAAGATGTGCAGCATAGATACCTCCAAATATGGGGCCTTTTGTACGATTCAAGGCTAGCCGTTTAGCAACGACGTCAGCCATACTAAAAGTATTGTCTCCCAGCAAAGCATGTTGAAGAATAATAATATCTGGAATGCTCAAGTTTCCACTATTCCCACGACCAATCAAGCATCTACTAGCAAATATGGCAAAGTAGCGTAAAATAGGAAAGTGTATGCTAGAGACTTTTGCCTCAGAGCCCTTCTTTGGCTCTTCTACAACAATAGTTTTAACAAAACGATCCACATCTTCACAATGGGGTTCCTCTAATTCTTCCTCATAAGGTATCCTACACACTGCGCAAAAATCACGTAAAGACATTTCTCTGAATTCATCATATAAATGAAATGATACTGCGGACGGTGACTTCTTAGGATAATAATAAAAGTTTTGCACGAAAGTATTGGTAAGTAAGAGATACTGATCGATTCGATCGTTCATGAAACCGGTGAGGCCTGTAGTCCCGATTAAAGCATAAAAGTCTTCATGAATTCCGGCTTCTTCCAAGAAATCCTCACACGGCCATTCACATGACCGTACTTCCGCTAAGCGAGGAAGATTATACTTGGGTTTTTCCTTCTCTTTGTCTTGTTTTTCCTTAGAGCTTTGGCTAGAAGAGCCTTTAAAGAACCTCCTTAACATTTTCTGAAAATTTCTAAAATTTTAGTAACTTCAAAAGAAAAGTGAATAAAACTAAACAAGATTGATAGCAACTACTCTTACAAGTGACTAGAGTCTATATCATGCATTGGAATTGCTTGGGACCTCAAAAATTTAACATGCAAGCTCAAGAACAAGGTCACCTATGCTGCGAAAATTTGCAATGAATAAAGCATTAGAACAAAAACTAATTGGAACAAAGGAGGAGTCACATACCAAGCAATAATCCCCCAAAGTAGTTTTGTGAATGGAGCTTTGAGCTAAGAGATCAAAAATCGCAGCAAAACGAGCTAGAACTCGGGCTTGAGCTGGATGGGGATTTTTTTGGGTAGAAGATGAAGTGTGTGGGTGCTGGCATAAGTGGAGGGGAGCCACCAGAGGCCCACGAGACAGGGGGCATGCCCTACAGGAGGGGGGCGCCCTCCTCTCTCGTGGCCTGGTGCTTGCCCCCTTTTCAGTGTTTTCAGTGCCTAAAATCCTCAAATATTCCAGAAAAAATCATACTAAATTTGCACGGCATTTGGAGCACTTTTATTTTCGGACTATTTTTTAATGCACGGATAATTCAGAAAACAGACAGATAATACTATTTTTGCTTTATTTATTCTAAATAACAGAAAGTAAAAAGAGAGTACAGAAGGTTGTGCCTTCTAGTTTCATCCATCTCGTGATCATCAAAATGAACCTACTAACAAGGTTGATCAAGTCTTGTTAACAAACTAATTCTGAATAACACGGAACCGGAGAAATTTCGAATAACACTAAGTTACCTCAACGGGGATATGAAAATCCCCAACAATAAGAATATCATACTTTTTCTTGACAGTAGGGAGAGGAAATTCAAAACCTCCAAAAATGATAGTTGGAACTTTTTCAGTAGAACTGATGCTATGAACTTGAGATTGTTTCCTCGGAAAGTGTACCGTGTGCTCATTACCATTAACATGAAAAGTAACATTGCCTTTGTTGCAATCAATAACAGCCCCTGCAGTATTAAGAAAAGATCTACCAAGGATAATAGACATACTATCGTCCTCAGGAATATCAAGAATAACAAAGTCCGTTAAGATAGTGACATTTGCAACCACAACAGGAACATCCTCACAAATACTGACAGGTATAGCAGTTGATTTATCAGCCATTTGCAAAGATATTTCAGTAGGTGTCAACTTATTCAATTCAAGTCTACGATATAAAGAGAGAGGCATAACACTAACACCGGCTCCAAGATCACATAAAGCAGTTCTAACATAATTTCTTTTAATAGAGCATGGTATAGTTGGAACACCCAGATCTCCAAGTTTCTTTAGTATTCCACCCTTAAAAGTGTAATTAGCAAGCATGGTGGAAATTCCAGCTTCCGGTATCTTTCTTTTGTTTGTAATGATATCCTTCATATACTTAGCATAAGGATTTACTTTAAGCATATCAGTTAAGCGCATACGTAAGAAAATAGGTCTAGTCATTTCAGCAAAGCGCTCAAAATCCTCATCATCCTTTGACTTGGATGGTTTAGGAGGAAAGGGCATGGTGAACCCATGGTTCTCTTTCTTTACCGTGCTTCCTAGCAACAAAATCTCTCTTATCATAACGTTGATTCTTTGATTATGGGTTATCAAGATCAACAATAGGTTCAATCTCTACATCATTGTCTTTACTAGGTTGAGCATCAACATGAACATTATCATTAACATTATCACTAGGTTCATGTTCATCACCTGATTGTGTTTCAGCATTAGAAAAAGAAATATTATTGGGATTCCCAGGTGTGTCTACAGTAGGTTCACTAGAAGCATGCAAAGTTCTATCGTTTTTCTTCTTCTTCTTTTTAGAAGAACTAGGTGCCTCTAAATTATTTCTCTAAGAATCTTGCTCGATTCTCTTAAGGTGGCCTTCAGGATACAAAGGTTCCTTAGTAATTCTAATAGTTCTAGTAGCCACTCTAACGGCAAAGTCATTTTTATTTTTCAATTCATCAAGCAAATCATTTTGAGCTTTAAGTACTTGCTCAGCTTGAGTAGCAACCATAGAAGCATATTTGCTAACGCGGTGAAGTTCATCTTTAACTCTAGCCAGATTATCACCTACGCGTCTTATCCCAAAAGCATTATTCTTTAACTCTCTACCAACATAAGCATTAAAACTTTCTTGTCTAGCCATAAAGTCATCAAATTCATCTAATCATGGGCTATGAAATTTAGTAGAGGGTATTTCAACTTTATCATATCTATAGAAAGAATTTACCTTTACTACCTGTGTTGGGTTATCAAGACAATGTGGTTCTTCAGGCGGTAAATTAAGACCATGTATTTCTTCAATAGGAGGTAAATTCTTAACATCTTCAGCTTTAATACCTTTTTCTTTCATTGATTTCTTTGCCTCTTGCATGTCTTTAGGACTGAGAAATAAAACACCTCTCTTCTTCGGAGTGGGTTTAGGAATAGGCTCAGGAGTTGGCTCAGTTGGTTCAGGAATTACTTCAGGAACTGGCCCGGGAAGAGTCCAATTCTTTTCATTAGTCAACATATTATTCAATAGTATTTCAGCTTCGTCGACTGTTCTTTCCCTGAAAACACAACCAGCACAACTATCCAAGTAGTCCTTGGAAGCATCGGTTAGTCCATTATAAAAGATATCAAGTATTTCATTTTTCTTAAGAGGATGGTCAGGCAAAGCATTAAGTAACCGGAGAAGCCTCCCCCAAGCTTGTGGGAGACTCTCTTCTTTGATTTGCACAAAATTATATATTTCCCGCAAGGCTGCTTGTTTCTTATGAGCAGGGAAATATTTAGCAGAGAAGTAATAAATCATATCCTGGGGACTATGCACACAGCCAGGAGCGAGAGAATTATACCAAGTCTTAGCATCACCCTTTAATGAGAACGGGTGATAGAGGAAAAGGTGTCCCATCTTTCGATAAGATGATGGATTTCGCTTTGGTGGAAGTCGACTTTGACGATCCGACTATGAACGTGGGAGGACGTCGCGCCTTAGCAATCGCTAAACCAACTCCGAGAGGTTATTGACCACGCCGAAGCACGATCAACCTGACCACGAGGGTCTGTTTCCTGCGAGCAAACAAAGAACAAGCAAGAAACTAAGATTGCAATCTGGATATTGCGAATATAAGATGAAAGCTTTATTGATCAAAGTGGGGTTCTGTGACGCCTTTGTCTGGTCGTTGAACACAAACGAAGTACGCGAAGTTGCAGCTATGGTGAACTTTAATCTAAACAAAACCCCAATGATGCGGAGCATCCTACGGTCATCACCATGTCAAGAGTCCGTTCGGCAAGTGACACGTGCGACCTCTACTTCTCATACATAAAGGTGAATCTTCTCCTTTACACGTGTTCACTTGAACCCTTCGAGGATGGTATACTACTTGACACTTCTCCCGTGTGCATGCATAGGTATTGTTGGCGCTTCATGGATATCGAGGGGGAGTGCAAGCGCCAAGGAACCACTACACCATCCGCGAGGGAAGACTGGAAGCGAAGACAGAAGAAGAAGGACCTGCCCAGTCCAAAAAGGGCGGTACTACCACTCAGACCCTCCAAGCGGTACTACCTTTCATGTGTCCGGTGCTACCGCCCTGCCTGTGCGCAGCCGCGGGCCTTTGGCCTTGTATCCCTCTCCCACTTACCCCTTCGTGGCTTAGACTATAAATAGACCACCTCCACCTCCTTTCTAGGGTTAGCAAATATGATAGTTCATTCTTAGGTGAGCTTTGCTCCTACCTCTACTCTCGAGAGAGAGAGACTACCACTCCCATGGAGTTCAAGACCTCCATGTGAGAAGATCCTGCGGGATATCATCAAGACCCCCTTGCGGGAAGATCCGTCTAGGATATCATCAAGACCTCCTCTTAGAGACGAACCTTACCTTGTATCTTTCCCTTTGTTGTTCATGTACCTTGTGATCTTGTGTGTTTGATTGTCTAGTGGATGTGTGATTGGACTTGTTCTTGAGTGTTTCGCCTTGTGATTTCTCCCTGTTCTTCCCCGTGTTCATCGTATTCTTCGAGGGATCCCACTCCAAACGTGAAAGATCGGCCTACACCGGGTTAGCCCCGTATCATATGGATCAGAGCCAGCTTGTCTCATGGTATCATATGGTATCATGAGCCACGTTTATCACGTATTTGGAGTCCCTCCCACCGTTTTCTAGCCTTGTTTTGTTGTGTTCTTCCCCAAAATCCGAAAATCCCCACCAAAAATAGCCCCAAATTTTTTTGTGATTTGTTGGTTTGATGATGTTTTGTTGATTTTGATCCGTGGATTTGCTTGGTTTCGAGTCGATCTAGCATCTCCCCAAGTTTCACCTCTTACCATCCACAAAATCCATCGAATTTTGACCCCAAAATCATCCATTTCCGCCACAAAATTGCGCAGCGATTCGAGCAGTCGAGAAAATCCCGACACGAGCGGGACTACCGCTCTCCAAGCGGTACTACCGCTGGGAACCACAAGCGGTACTACCGCCTCGCGAACGGTACTACCGCCAGGCCCTGTTTCAGCCGAAACAGTCAAAAAATCCCGACACGAGCGGTACTACCGCCCATCCGAGCGGTACTACCGCCCAGGCCAGTTTCAGCTTTCCGAGTTTCACCGTTTTGCCCATAACTTCCACATCCGGAGTCCGATTTTGACATTCTTTAGCTCGTTTTGAAGCTATTGACATCCCCCATCCCACAAAAATACCACCAACATCATTTGACTCCGTAAAATTTTGTGAATATTGGCATATTTGCCTAGGGCCACCACCATATCATTCGCATAGCCACCACCGACTTCCGCAACCTAACCCATTTTATTCACCTTAACATTAGTGGTTGTTTGAGTTGTGGCTTGTGTCTCCTAAGGTGTTTCGGCTACTTAGGGACGGCAACTTCAACTCCGACATGTGTATAGCCCGTCACTCCACTTCCGCATTGCCGAGTGCAAACCACCACCGCTTTCTGATACCACCATTTGACATTTGCCTTTGGAGATTTTGAGTTTGCGGTTTTTTCCGTTTCCTAGGGTGTTTCGGCTAACTAGGAACGGGTCGACATCGGCAACACTGCCTCTCATCATCACCAAGGACGGTAACCTCGATGACACATTGTACATTACCCTTGCAATTGCATTGTTAACCCTGATGAGGACATCAATACAATTGTTACACCCACAGCCCCTGCTGCTATACATACTGGACCAATTACTAGAGCTCGTGCACGCCAACTAAATTACCAGGTACTTTCGTTTCTTGGTAATGATTCTAATGTTCATGAGAATATGATGCTGCCTAAATTGGATACATTTGTTTTGCTTACAATTGAAGGGCCTAGCTTGGAGAAGGATGAACATTGGAGCAAGAACAAGCATGGAGATGATGGCATGCGCAAGGGGAACAAGAACGGAGTTACAAGTGATGATTTCAGGACTTTGAAGCCACCATAATGTGTGCTTGAAGCCTTGGACGAAATATACAAGATGCCACTTCACAAATTTCGTCCCGAGGCTATTTTAGGTGCTGCGTCACCTTATTATTGGGCCAGGCCCATGTAATTTCGAAATACATAAGTATAGGCTATTTTTAGAGTCCGTATGTGTGGGGAAACAAGAGATAGGGTTGATTTCGGACACCTCCACCAAGGGCCAGGAAATTCCCCCCTCTTCCTCCATATATACAGCCCTTAGGGCATCGTTTAGACTTTGGGTTTTGTTTAGATTAAAAGTTCGCCATAGCTGCAACTTCGCGTACTTCGTTTGTGTTCAACGACCAGACAAAGGCGTCACAGAACCCCACCTTGATCAATAAAGCTTTCATCTTATATTCGCAATATCCAGATTGCAATCTCAGTTTCTTGCTTGTTCTTCGTTTGCTCGCAGGAAACAGACCCTCGTGGTCACGTTGATCATGCTCCGGCATGGTCAATAACCTCTCGGAGTTGGTTTAGCGATTGCTAAGGCGCGACGTCCTCGCACGTTCGTAGTCGGATCGTCAAAGTCGACTTCCACCAAAGCGAAATCCATCATCTCATCGAAAGATGGGACACCTCCGCCTCTATCAAGTGGTATCAGATTTCCAGGTTGCTCGGTGAGATTTTACAGTTTTTCGTAGTTTAGATCGAGTCTGTTCTTCATACCTACAGTCCACGAAAAAGCCACAAAAAAAATTAGGGTTAGTTCATCATATCCGAACCAATCTGAGCCTTTGCATAATCTTTTTAGGGTTTTGCTTTGTTGAATTTGCGGTTGCATCGTCGTGTCTAGTTGCTGGTCTTAGAGTCTAGTCTTTTAGTGTTTCGAGTTCTGGTCATAAGTTGTCACGCCGCCGCCGCACCATCATCATCGCCCCTGCCATCTACGACCACCGCTCCGAATCCGTATCCATATACCACCACCAATCCGTGTCCATATACCACCACCGATCCATATCCATATACTACCACCGCTACCACCACCGCTGCCATCTACCACCACCATATATCCACCACCAATCCGAGTTCCTTGCATATTAGGTTTGTTTTCGAGATCCATCTAGATTCCGATTCGTGTTTCCTTGCCGGAGTAGGTTTCGAAAAAAAAAAGAGTCGGGTAGCCACGCTCCGTTTAGGCCCAAAATTTTTCGAAAACGCATTTTTCGAAAAAATTTCTGGCTATCCTATTTTTAGGTGTTTCTGAGTGTTTTGAGACAGGTGCCATTATAGGAAGTTTTTTTTGACCCGTTTCCAGTTTTTGGGTCCGGGCAGTCAAAAAAAAAATTTGGTCGAAAAAATTTCGTGCCCATCCTGTCCGTTTGAGCTAGGAAGAGTTTTCAGACACTCGCCATTATAGTGATTTTTCGCAAAAAAAAAGAGCGAAAAAAAATTTTCAGAGTGTGCTTTTCCCTTGTTTACGTGCCGCGCCGTGATTTTGTTGGTGTTCTAGGCTCGCGTCTCTAGCACAGTCTAGCCTAGGACCAGCACAGTACCGTCGTTGAGCGTTTATTCAACTTTGCATCTCTGAATTGATTATTGCTGACCCTTTTTGCTACCATATTATAAGCCTTCCCAGCTCCACATACATCTACGTCGTGCGTTTGACTCTCCCTGGTAATCGCTCTATCCAAGCTTTGAGAGTTTTGACTACAACGGTTGCCGATCACCGCCTGCTGCTGGGTAAGAACTGGTAAGAATTTGAGATTTGCTTGACGGATTTGTGATACACCACCACCACTTCTTAGTAGTCTGTAGGATCATATTCTTGTGTGTTTCTATTGCTGCTAACCATGCCAGGATCACAAGCCGACGAGATTGACTGGGAGAACTTATCGAACAAGGAGCTTCATGATAAGTTTCAGCAAATGATGACTGAACAGGTGCAAGATGTGCTGAACAATTTTGAAGAGGCCATGGAGAAGATTACTGGTCTTGAGAAGACGTTCGAAACAAAGCTCGACAACAGATTTAATGAACTGCTTGCGCGTCTTCCACCACCGGCTGCACCTGTCGCACCTCTGCAACAACAACAACTACGCCCCCTTCCGAATCAGTATGGACGAGCACAGCGTGTTCCTATTGAGCTAGGACAACATTCTGGTGCCGCTGCTACTGCTGTTGGTGCTTCTTTGGATCCTGCTACTGTTGCTGCTGGTACCCAGGAGGATGATGATTATGTGGGAGATTATGAGGATGAGGTTGATCAAAATCCGAACTACGTGCAGCCACCAGCACCACCACCACCAGGTCGACCTCAGGTATATATTCGTAATGGTAGGCCCGCACCACCACCTCAGGTACGAGATGATGTCCATATTCCTAAACTGAAATTGAATATTCCACCATTTGAGGGTAGATATGTTCCTGATATATATCTTACTTGGGAGTTAGAAACTGAACAACGATTTACATGTTTACAATATCCTGAGGAGAGACGAGTTGCTGCTGCTGTTTGTGCTTTCACTAGTTTTGCATGTGTATGGTGGTCTGAACATTGTAGATTATATCCTATTCCAACTACTTGGGCTGCTTTGAAAACTGCTATGCGTACGCGTTGGGTTCCACCATATTATCAACGTGAATTGCTTCAAAAATTGTAGCGTTTAAGACAAGGGAAAAATTCTGTAGAAGAATATTATCAGGAATTACAAACTGGCATGATTAGATGTGGTATTGTTGAGGAGAATGAAGCTATGCTTGCACGTTTTCTGGGTGGATTAAATAGGGAGATTCAGACCATTCTAGACTATAAGGAGTATACTAATATCACTCGTTTATTCCATCTTGCTTGTAAAGCTGAACGTGAAGTGCAGGATCGACAAGCATTGGGGCGAACTAACTTTTCTGCAGGCCGACCTTCATCATGGACACCACGTGCATCTTCTACTTCAACTGCACCAGCACCTCCATCCGGTGCCACCTCCAGCCGTGATACAAGAAAACAGGCACAACCACCATTATCTGCCAAGAGCGCACCTGCGGGGCCTGCACAGCGTTCTTCTTCTTCCATGGCATCAACAGGGCACACAAGTGATATTATTTGTCGTCGTTGTAAGGGAGGAGGTCATTATGCGAGGGAATGCAAATCTCCGCGTGTGATGATTGCTACCGCGGATGGTGGATATGAGTCCGCTAGTGACTATGATGAGGAGACATTGGCTCTTATTACACGTGAAGAACATGGTGGAGATGATTCTGATCATGATACGCAATACATGGCTCCTGAAGACGCTGACAGGTATGAATGTTTAGTTGCTCAACGTGTTTTGAGTGTGCAGGTCACACAAGCTGAGCAAAATCAGAGGCACAATTTGTTCCATACCAAGGGAGTTGTGAAGGAACGTTCTGTGCGCGTCATAATAGACGGAGGGAGCTGCAACAACTTGGCTAGCATGGAGATGGTGGAGAAGCTTTCTCTCACCACAAGACCACATTCACATCCTTACTACATCCAATGGTTCAACAACAGCGGCAAGGTTAAGGTAACACGTACTGTTCGTGTGCATTTTAGTATCTCTACATATGCTGATTATGTTGATTGTGATGTGGTACCTATGCAAGCAGGTTCCTTATTACTTGGTAGACCATGGCAATTTGATAAAAATTCTGTACACCATGGTAGAAACAATCACTATACTCTTGTTCATAAGGATAAAAATATTACTTTGCTTCCTACGACTCCTGATTCCATTTTGAAAGATGATATTAATAGAGCTAATAAAGCACAACAGGAGAAGAATAAGAGTGAAAATCAGATTGTGGCAAAAGAATTTGAGCAACAAATGAAGCCTAATAATAAACCATCTAGTGTTGCTTCTGAAATTAAATTGAAAAGTGCATGTTTATTTGCCACCAAATCTGATATTGATGAGCTAGATTTCAGCAAATCTGTTTGCTATGTTTTTGTGTGCAAAGAGGCATTATTTTCATTCGAGGACGTGCCTTCCTCTTTGCCTCCTGCTGTCACTAACATTTTGCAGGAGTTCGCTGACGTTTTTCCACAAGACGTGCCACCGGGATTACCGCCTATTCGAGGGATTGAGCATCAGATTGACTTAATTCCCGGTGCTTCACTGCCAAACCGTGCACCATACCGTACCAATCCAGAGGAGACGAAGGAGATTATGCGTCAAGTACAAGAGCTCCTCGACAAAGGTTATATACGCGAATCCCTTAGTCCTTGTGCTGTTCCTATTATTCTAGTGCCGAAAAAGGATGGTACATCACGTATGTGTGTTGATTGTAGAGGCATTAATAATATTACTATTCGTTATCGTCATCCTATTCCTAGGCTAGATGATATGCTTGATGAATTGAGTGGCTCTACAATATTCTCCAAAGTTGATTTGCGTAGTGGCTACCATCAAATTCGTATGAAATTGGGAGATGAATGGAAAACAGCATTTAAAACTAAGTTTGGATTATATGAGTGGTTAGTCATGCCTTTTGGGTTAACTAATGCACCTAGTACTTTCATGAGATTAATGAACGAAGTTTTACGTGCTTTCATTGGACGATTTGTGGTAGTTTACTTTGATGACATATTGATTTATAGCAGATCTTTGGAAGAACATTTGGATCATTTACGTGCTGTTTTTATTGCTCTACGTGATGCATGTTTGTTTGGTAACCTTGGGAAGTGCACCTTTTGCACCGACCGAGAATCTTTTCTTGGCTATGTTGTTACTCCACAGGGAATTGAAGTTGATAAAGCCAAGATTGAAGCTATTGAGAGTTGGCCGCAGCCCAAAACGGTCACACAAGTGAGGAGTTTTCTTGGCCTCGCTGGATTCTATAGGCGTTTTGTGAGAGATTTCAGCACCATTGCTGCACCTCTCAATGAGCTTACAAAGAAAGATGTGCCTTTTCTTTGGGGTACCGCACAGGAAGAAGCCTTCACGGTATTGAAAGATAAGTTGACACATGCTCCTTTCCTCCAACTTCCTGATTTTAGTAAGACTTTTGAGCTTGAATGTGATGCTAGTGGAATTGGATTAGGAGGTGTGTTATTACAAGATGGCAAACCTGTTGCATACTTTTCTGAAAAATTGAGTGGGCCTAGTCTGAATTATTCTACTTATGATAAAGAATTATATGCTCTTGTTCGGACTTTAGAAACATGGCAACATTATTTATGGCCCAAAGAATTTGTTATAAATCAATATTCTTCCAAAGATCTGCTATAAATCAATATGTCATCAAAGTAAACTACCACAAATCGTCCAATGAAAGCACGTTTAATCTCATGAAAGTACTAGGTGCATTAGTTAACCCAAAAGGCATGACTAACCACTCATATAATCCAAACTTAGTTTTAAATGCTGTTTTCCATTCATCTCCCAATTTCATACGAATTTGATGGTATCCACTAGGCAAATCAACTTTGGAGAATATTGTAGAGCCACTCAATTCATCAAGCATATCATCTAGCCTAGGAATATGATGACGATAACAAATAGTAATATTATTAATGCCTCTACAATCAACACACATACGTGATGTACCATCCTTTTTCGGCACTAGAATAATAGGAATAGCACAAGGACTAAGGGATTCGCGTATATAACCTTTGTCGAGAAGCTCTTGTACTTGATGCATAATCTCCTTCGTCTCTTCTGGATTGGTACGGTATGGCGCACAGTTTGGCTGTGAAGCACAGGGAATTAAGTCAATCTGATGGTCAATCCCTCGAATAGGTGGTAATCCCGGTGGCACGACTTGTGGAAAGACGTCAGCGAACTCCTGCAAAATGTTAGTGACAGCAGGAGGCAAAGAGGAAGGCACGTCCTCGAATGAAAATAATGCCTCTTTGCACACAAAAGCATAGCAAACAGATTTGCTGAGATGTCCTGATCTTTCGATGAGATGATAACTATCGATTTGGTGGAGATGACTTTGACGATCCGACTACAAACGTGCACGACGTTGCGCCTTAGCAATCGCTAAACCAATCTCCTGAGGTTATTGACCACGCCGGAGCACGATCAACCTGACCACGAAGGTCTATTCCTGCAAGCAATCGAAGAACGAGCAAGAATATGATAAAAGCAATCTGAATATTGCAAATTCAGAGTGTTCTTTTCCCTTGTTTACGTGCCGCGCCATGATTTTGTTGGTGTTCTAGGCTCGCGTCTCTAGCACAGTCTAGCCTAGGACCAGCACAGTACCGTCGTTGAGCGTTTATTCAACTTTGCATCTCTGAATTGATTATTGCTGACCCTTTTTGCTACCATACTATAAGCCTTCCCAGCTCCACATACATCTACGTCGTGTGTTCGACTCTCCCTGGTAATCGCTCTATCCACGCTTTGAGAGTTTTTGACTACAACGGTTGCCGATCACCGCCTGCTGCTGGGTAAGAACTGGTAAGAATTTGAGATTTGCTTGACGGATTTGTGATACACCACCACCACTTCTTAGTAGTCTGTAGGATCATATTCTTGTGTGTTTCTATTGCTGCTAACCATGCCAGGATCACAAGCCGACGAGATTGACTGGGAGAACTTATCGAACAAGGAGCTTCATGATAAGTTTCAGCAAATGATGACTGAACAGGTACAAGATGTGCTGAACAATTTTGAAGAGGCCATGGAGAAGATCACTGGCCTTGAGAAGACGTTCGAAACAAAGCTCGATAACAGATTTAATGAACTGCTTGCGCGTCTTCCACCACCGGCTGCACCTGTCGCACCTTTGCAACAACAACAACTACGCCCCCTTCCGAATCAGTATGGACGAGCACAGCGTGTTCCTATTGAGACAGGACAAACTTCTGGTGCCGCTGCTACTGCTGTTGGTGCTTCTTTGGCTCCTGCTACTGCTCCTGCTGGTACCCAGGAGGATGATGAGTATGCGGGTGATTATGAGGATGAGGTTGATCAAAATCAGATCTACGAGCAGCCACCAGCACCACCACCAGCAGGTCGACCTCAGGTATATATTCGTCATGGTAGGCCTGCACCACCACCTCAGGTACGAGATGATGTCCATATTCCTAAACTGAAATTGAATATTCCACCATTTGAGGGTAGATATGTTCCTGATATATATCTTACTTGGGAGTTAGAAACTGAACAACGATTTACATGTTTACAATATCCTGAGGAGAGACGAGTTGCTGCTGCTGTTTGTGCTTTCACTAGTTTTGCATGTGTATGGTGGTCTGAACATTGTAGATTGTATCCTATTCCAACTACTTGGGCTGCTTTGAAAACTGCTATGCGTACGCGTTGGGTTCCACCATATTATCAACGTGAATTGCTTCAAAAATTGCAGCGTTTAAGACAAGGAAAAAATTCGGTAGAAGAATATTATCAGGAATTACAAACTGGCATGATTAGATGTGGTATTGTTGAGGAGAATGAAGCTATGCTTGCACGTTTTCTGGGTGGATTAAATAGAGAGATTCAGACCATTCTAGACTATAAGGAGTATACTAATATCACTCGTTTATTCCATCTTGCTTGTAAAGCTGAACGTGAAGTGCAGGATCGACAAGCATTGGGGCGAACTAACTTTTCTGCAGGCCGACCTTCATCATGGACACCACGTGCATCTTCTACTTCAACTGCACCAGCACTTCCATCAGGTGCCACCTCCAGCCGTGATACAAGAAAACAGGCACAACCACCATTATCTGCCAAGAGCGCACCTGCGGGGCCTACACAGCGTTCTTCTTCTTCCATAGCATCAACAGGGCACACAAGTGATATTATTTGTCGTCGTTGTAAGGGAGGAGGTCATTATGCGAGAGAATGCAAATCTCCGCGTGTGATGATTGCTACCGCGGATGGTGGATATGAGTCCGCTAGTGACTATGATGAGGAGACATTAGCTCTTATTACACGTGAAGAACATGGTGGAGATGATTCTGATCATGAGACGCAATACATGGCTCCTGAAGACGCTGACAGGTATGAATGTTTAGTTGCTCAACGTGCTTTGAGTGTGCAGGTCACACAAGCTGAGCAAAATCAGAGGCACAATTTGTTCCATACCAAGGGAGTTGTGAAGGAACGTTCTGTGCGCGTCATAATAGACGGAGGGAGCTGCAACAACTTGGCTAGCATGGAGATGGTGGAGAAGCTTTCTCTCACCACAAGACCACATCCACATCCTTACTACATCCAATGGTTCAACAACAGCGGCAAGGTTAAGGTAACACGTACTGTTCGTGTGCATTTTAGTATCTCTACATATGCTGATTATGTTGATTGTGATGTGGTACCTATGCAAGCATGTTCCTTATTACTTGGTACACCATGGCAATTTGATAAAAATTCTGTACACCATGGTAGAAACAATCACTATACTCTTGTTCATAAGGATAAAAATATTACTTTGCTTCCTATGACTCCTGATTCCATTTTGAAAGATGATATTAATAGAGCTAATAAAGCAAAACAGGAGACGAATAAGAGTGAAAATCAGATTGTGGCAAAAGAATTTGAGCAACAAATGAAGCCTAATAATAAACCATCTAGTGTTGCTTCTGAAATTAAATTGAAAAGTGCATGTTTATTTGCCACCAAATCTGATATTGATGAGCTAGATTTCAGCAAATCTGTTTGCTATGCTTTTGTGTGCAAAGAGGCATTATTTTCATTCGAGGACGTGCCTTCCTCTTTGCCTCCTGCTGTCACTAACATTTTGCAGGAGTTTGCTGACGTCTTTCCACAAGACGTGCCACCGGGATTACCACCTATTCGAGGGATTGAGCATCAGATTGACTTAATTCCCGGTGCTTCACTGCCAAACCGTGCACCATACCGTACCAATCCAGAGGAGACGAAGGAGATTATGCGTCAAGTACAAGAGCTTCTCGACAAAGGTTATATACGCGAATCCCTTAGTCCTTGTGTTGTTCCTATTATTCTAGTGCCGAAAAAGGATGGTACATCACGTATGTGTGTTGATTGTAGAGGCATTAATAATATTACTATTCGTTATCATCATCCTGTTCCTAGGCTAGATGATATGCTTGATGAATTGAGTGGCTCTACAATATTCTCCAAAGTTGATTTGCGTAGTGGCTACCATCAAATTCGTATGAAATTGGGAGATGAATGGAAAACAACATTTAAAACTAAGTTTGGATTATATGAGTGGTTAGTCATGCCTTTTGGGTTAACTAATGCACCTAGTACTTTCATGAGATTAATGAACGAAGTTTTACGTGCTTTCATTGGACGATTTGTGGTAGTTTACTTTGATGACATATTGATTTATAGCAGATCTTTGGAAGAACATTTGGAACATTTACGTGCTGTTTTTATTGCTCTACGTGATGCACGTTTGTTTGGTAACCTTGGGAAGTGCACCTTTTGCACCGACCGAGTATCTTTTCTTGGCTATGTTGTTACTCCACAGGGAATTGAAGTTGATAAAGCCAAGATTGAAGCTATTGAGAGTTGGCCGCAGCCCAAAACGGTCACACACGTGAGGAGTTTTCTTGGCCTCGCTGGATTCTATAGGCGTTTTGTGAGAGATTTCAGCACCATTGCTGCACCTCTCAATGAGCTTACAAAGAAAGATGATGAGGACATGACTACCTTGGATATGACCAAAAATATTGCATATATGCATATTTGTCAGGTGATTTGTAGTGCAAACTATTCAATAATCTATTTATGTTATCCAGAACAAAAATACTTCACACACTTTTGTGTTTTGTCTAATTGCAGGTGTATGGGACATTTGTACAATCCACATATGAAGATAAGGAAGAAAGAGATGTTTATTTGCTGTCCAAAAAGTTCTCTCACGTCACTTTTGGCCCAAGAGAAGATAGAGTCCAAGTCTCTCACGTTCTGGATTCAGATTCGGACTGCACAGACACACCTGACTCAAAACGCACACAAGTTTTTCATACGGACTCCGAATTGGGTGATTCTTTTTTTGTTTGAAACTAGATTTCGTGCACTTTCCAACCCAATTGGAATCACCTTCAAATTCGTCCGGAGCGTTGAGTTGTGGACGAAACAATCTGATGCTGCAGCAGAATCCGAGTCAAACTACAAGTCCAAAGGTGTTACATCACCTCCACTTGGGCCCATTGGCCTTGTACGACCTAGATTTAGTTTTAGGCTGCCTTGGGACGTCCTCCCACCTCCTTGGCCTCCACCCCTTGCTCCTATATAAGTAGATCCATCTAGCAGCTTTTCCTTGGGATTTGTTTAGTTAAAAGTTAGCCATTGCAACTTCGTGTATTTCGTTTGTGTCCAACGACCAGACCAAGACCGCTTACGGATCCCCACCTTTATCAATACTTCATATATACTCGCAATATTCAGATTGCTTTATCATATTCTTGCTCGTTCTTCGATTGCTTGCAGGAATAGACCTTCGTGGTCAGGTTGATCGTGCTCCAGCGTGGTCAATAACCTTTCGGAGTTGGTTTAGCGATTGCTAAGGCGCAACGTCGTGCACGTTTGTAGTCGGATCGTCAAAGTCATCTTCACCAAATCGATAGTTATCATCTCATCGAAAGATCGGGACACCCCCGCCTCTATCAACATGGCTCCTGAAGACGCTGACAGGTATGAATGTTTAGTTGCTCAACGTGTTTTGAGTGTGCAGGTCACACAAGCTGAGCAAAATCAGAGGCACAATTTGTTCCATACCAAGGGAGTTGTGAAGGAACGTTCTGTGCGCGTCATAATAGACGGAGGGAGCTGCAACAACTTGGCTAGCATGGAGATGGTGGAGAAGCTTTCTCTCACCACAAGACCACATCCACATCCTTACTACATCCAATGGTTCAACAACAGCGGCAAGGTTAAGGTAACACGTACTGTTCGTGTGCATTTTAGTATCTCTACATATGCTGATTATGTTGATTGTGATGTGGTACCTATGCAAGCATGTTCCTTATTACTTGGTAGACCATGGCAATTTGATAAAAATTCTGTACACCATGGTAGAAACAATCACTATACTCTTGTTCATAAGGATAAAAATATTACTTTGCTTCCTATGACTCCTGGTTCCATTTTGAAAGATGATATTAATAGAGATAATAAAGCACAACAGGAGAAGAATAAGCGTGCACCATACCGTATCAGATTGACTTAATTCCCGGTGCTTCACTGCCAAACCGTGCACCATACCGTACCAATCCAGAGGAGACGAAGGAGATTATGCGTCAAGTACAAGAGCTTCTCGACAAAGGTTATATACGCGAATCCCTTAGTCCTTGTGCTGTTCCTATTATTCTAGTGCCGAAAAAGGATGGTACATCACGTATGTGTGTTGATTGTAGAGGCATTAATAATATTACTATTCGTTATCGTCATCCTATTCCTAGGCTAGATGATATGCTTGATGAATTGAGTGGCTCTACAATATTCTCCAAAGTTGATTTGCGTAGTGGCTACCATCAAATTCGTATGAAATTGGGAGATGAATGGAAAACAGCATTTCAAACTAAGTTTGGATTATATGAGTGGTTAGTCATGCCTTTTGGATTAACTAATGCACCTAGTACTTTCATGAGATTAATGAACGAAGTTTTACGTGCTTTCATTGGACGATTTGTGGTAGTTTACTTTGATGACATATTGATTTATAGCAGATCTTTGGAGGAACATTTGGAACATTTACGTGCTGTTTTTATTGCTCTACGTGATGCACGTTTGTTTGGTAACCTTGGGAAGTGCACCTTTTGCACCGACCGAGTATCTTTTCTTGGCTATGTTGTTACTCCACAGGGAATTGAAGTTGATAAAGCCAAGATTGAAGCTATTGAGAGTTGGCCGCAGCCCAAAACGGTCACACAAGTGAGGAGTTTTCTTGGCCTCGCTGGATTCTATAGGCGTTTTGTGAGAGATTTCAGCACCATTGCTGCACCTCTCAACGAGCTTACAAAGAAGGATGTGCCTTTTGTTTGGGGTACCGCACAGGAAGAAGCCTTCACGGTATTGAAAGATAAGTTGACACATGCTCCTTTACTCCAACTTCCTGATTTTAATAAGACTTTTGAGCTTGAATGTGATGCTAGTGGAATTGGATTAGGAGGTGTGTTATTACAAGATGGCAAACCGGTTGCATACTTTTCTGAAAAATTGAGTGGGCCTAGTCTGAATTATTCTACTTATGATAAAGAATTATATGCTCTTGTTCGGACTTTAGAAACATGGCAACATTATTTATGGCCCAAAGAATTTGTTATAAATCATGAATCTTTGAAACATATTAAAAGTCAAGCTAAACTGAATCGTAGACATGCTAAATGGGTTGAATTCATTGAGACTTTCCCTTATGTCATTAAACACAAGAAGGGAAAAGAAAATGTTATTTCTGATGCATTGTCTCGTCGCTATACTATGCTTTCACAACTTGACTTCAAAATATTTGGTTTGGAGACCATCAAAGATCATTATGTGCATGATGCTAATTTTAAAGATGTAATGCAGAATTGTAAAGAAGGAAGAATGTGGAACAAGTTTGTCGTTAACGATGGATTTGTGTTTCGTGCTAACAAGCTATGCATTCCAGCTAGCTCCGTTCGTCTTTTGTTGTTGCAGGAAGCGCATGGAGGAGGATTAATGGGACATTTTGGCGTGAAGAAGACGGAGGACGTACTTGCTGCACATTTCTTTTGGCCAAAGATGAGACGGGATGTTGAGCGTTTTATTGCTCGATGCACTACATGTCAAAAAGCTAAGTCACGACTCAATCCTCATGGTTTATATATGCCTTTGCCTGTACCTAGTGTTCCTTGGGAGGATATATCTATGGACTTTGTTTTAGGTTTACCTCGAACAAAGAAGGGGAGGGATAGCATATTTGTTGTCGTGGATAGATTCTCGAAAATGGCACACTTTATACCATGTCATAAAAGCGATGATGCTGTTAATGTTGCTGATTTGTTCTTTCGTGAAATTATTCGCTTGCATGGTGTGCCAAATACTATTGTTTCAGATCGTGATACTAAATTTCTTAGCCACTCTTGGAGATGTTTATGGGCTAAGTTGGGGACTAAACTGCTTTTTAGTACTACTTGTCACCCCCAAACTGATGGACAAACTGAAGTAGTCAAGAGAACGTTGTCTACTATGCTTAGGGCTGTTTTGAAGAATAATAAGAAAATGTGGGAGGAATGCTTGCCTCATATTGAATTTTGCTTATAATCGTTCATTGCATTCTACTACTAAGATGTGCCCTTTTGAAGTTGTGTATGGTTTCCTACCTCGTGCACCTATTGATTTGTTGCCTCTTCCATCTTCGGAGAAGGTTAATTTTGATGCTAAACAACGTGCTGAATTAATTTTAAAAATGCATGAGTTAACTAAGGAAAACATTGAGCGTATGAATGCTAAATATAAACTTGCTGGAGATAAGGGTAGAAAACATGTTGTGTTTGCACCTGGAGATCTTGTTTGGTTACATTTGCGTAAGGATAGATTTCCTGATTTGCGCAAATCAAAGCTAATGCCACGTGCTGATGGTCCCTTTAAGGTGTTAGAGAAAATAAATGATAATGCATATAAACTTGAGCTGCCTGCAGATTTTGGGGTTAGTCCCACTTTTAGCATTGCAGATTTTAAGCCTTATTTGGGTGAGGAAGATGAACTTCCGTCGAGGACGACTTCATTTCAAGAAGGGGAGGATGATGAGAACATCAATACAATTGTTACACCCACAGCCCCTGCTGCTATACATACTGGACCAATTACTAGAGCTCGTGCACGCCAACTAAATTACCAGGTACTTTCGTTTCTTGGTAATGATTCTAATGTTCATGAGAATATGATGCTGCCTAAATTGGATACATTTGTTTTGCTTACAAATGAAGGGCCTAGCTTGGAGAAGGATGAACATTGGAGCAAGAACAAGCATGGAGATGATGGCATGCGCAAGGGGAACAAGAACGGAGTTACAAGTGATGATTTCAGGACTTTGAAGCCACCATAATGGGTGCATGAAGCCTTGGACGAAATATACAAGATGCCACTTCATAAATTTCGTCCCGAGGCTATTTTAGGTGCTGCGTCACCTTATTATTGGGCCAGGCACATGTAATTTCGAAATACATAAGTATAGGCTATTTTTAGAGTCCGTATGTGTGGGGAAACAAGAGATAGGGTTGATTTCGGACCCCTCCACCAAGGGCCACGAAATTCCCCCCTCTTCCTCCATATATACAGCCCTTAGGGCATCGTTTAGACTTTGGGTTTTGTTTAGATTAAAAGTTCGCCATAGCTGCAACTTCGCGTACTTCGTTTGTGTTCAACGACCAGACAAAGGCGTCACAGAACCCCACCTTGATCAATAAAGCTTTCATCTTATATTCGCAATATCCAGATTGCAATCTTAGTTTCTTGCTTGTTCTTCGTTTGCTCGCAGGAAATAGACCCTCGTGGTCAGGTTGATCGTGCCCCGGCGTGGTCAATAACCTCTCGGAGTTGGTTTAGCGATTGCTAAGGCGCGACGTCCTCGCACGTTCGTAGTCGGATTGTCAAAGTCGACTTCCACCAAAGCGAAATCCACCATCTCATCGAAAGACGGGACACCTTTGCCTCTATCAGACTTGGACTCTATCTTCTCTTGGCCCAAAAGTGATGTGAGAGAACTTTTTGAAAGCAAGTAAACATATCTTTCTCCCTTATCTTCATATGTGAATTGTACAAATGTCCCATACCCCTGCAATTAGACAAAACACAAAAGTGTGTGAAGTATTTTTGTTCTGGATAACATAAATAGATTATTAAATAGTTTGCACTAGAAATCACCTGACAAATATGCATGTATGCAATATTTTTGGTCATATCCAAGGTAGTCATGTCCTCATCATCCTCCCCTTTTTGAAAACAAAGCCGTCCTCGGCGTTGCTTAATCTGAAATGTGGCTAACAAAAGAGACAAGGTATACATGTTGTATATGTATATGTCAGCCAGTTTAACTTCCCTTGATTTTTGCATGTATGACACATGTATACATGAGTAACTTTCATAGATCATAACATATAATGCCAAAATATTATCATAAGTAGAAGGCATGAAAATATTGCAAGTCAGTTTGCACATATAAGTGAAGCTCTTATTCCTATCAAAAGATTGACAATATTCATCATTAAACCATCCCAACATTGGTGAATAAACCTTACTTGCCTCAAATTTACATGATACAACATGCTTAAATAAGCAAACATGCAGTAAGTCATTGGACACAAAATCATCACCAAGATTAGAGGTCATATCAAAATGATTAAACATTGGTTCTTTTGCATCAATTGTTAATTCAATGGGTGCACTCAAAATTGTTGGTATTTCAGTTGTTTGATCACATGAGGCATTCATGACAGTATCAAGATTCTCTAAAATAGGTGATGTGCTCAAATCAACAGGTAAGTCAACACATGATTCATTCAAGTTAACTAGGGATGCATCATTCTCATGTGAAGTTATATCATCAATACCTTTACTGTTACCTTGTCGCAAAGACATAGCTGATGTAGGTACGGACATTGACAATGCACCATACTCTTGAGATGATGTCGCGCTCACAATCCGAGGTGGGGCTGCTCTAGTAGGTGCAACGGTGGAGGAACCAACCGGCGGTGGCGAGCATGAACTGGAATAGTAGTTGTTGTAGTCACCCAATGCATCCTCCTGTATCTGTCTCTCAAAGGTACAAGCACGAACATAAATACCAGTAATGCAACGAGGACCATAGTGAAATCTTGCACGGATATCACGGTTCAAACCACCCAAAAATCTATTCATTGTATCATCCTCAGATTCTTCTATATCACAATGATGCATATAAGATTTGAACTCTTGGTAGTAAGCATAAACAGTGTTGTTGCCTTGTTTAATTTTTTCAAATTTGCGAAGCAATTCACGACAATAGTAAGGCGGGAAAAATTGTTGTCTCATTACATGTTTCAAATCTTTCCAAGTTGTGGGTTGGTTATCAATGTTTTTATTACAATGCACACTCCACCAAACAGAAGCAAAACCAGTAAATGCTCTAGTGGCAGCTCGTACTCGCTCAAGTTCAGAAAAGTCATGGTAACTAAAAACTTGATCTATTTCAAGCTCCCAATCTAGATAAATAGCAGGATTAAATCTACCCTCAAATGATGGTAAAGAGATAACCTGACCATGTGCTTGTGTCTGTTGTCCCAACTCTCGTGATGGTGAAGAGGTGTTCGTCGTCCAAGAACTTCTATCTTCGGAACCTGTCATGATTAGTAGAAACAAGAAACAAAATTCGAGAATAATGTTCCTATGAACTACTAGGATGTGGTTGTAACGTGCTCACAGTAAAGCAAATATCAATATCTTACAAGTTCTTACCATGCGACAGGTGGTGACAGGCAACCTGCGGTGTCAAATAACTCCGAAGATTGTGTAAAGCGATTGCCAGAGGAACGTACGTTTACACGGTGTAGAAATATGTGGAGCTGGGTTGGCTATATATGGTAGCAAAAGATTAGCAATAATCAATTCAAAGATGCAATGTTGAATAAACGCTCAACGACGGTATTGTGCTAGTCCTAGGCTAGTCCGGACTAGAGACGCAAGCCTAGAACACTAATGAGGTCACGGCGTAGCACAACTAGCATCAATGAAGGATAAGTAGCTCTGGACAGCAAGATATAAGTGAAAATCACAACGACAGTAAAGACAATGATGAAAAACAACTGCCAAGCAGGATATATAACAACTCTCTCTCCAACTTTCCTCTTGAAAAGTTTGCTACTAACTCAAGCTTTCCAATGCAAAAAGAATCACTCAATTCCGAATTGATATGAGGAGTCAAAGAATTCTAGAACTGGCCTGAAAAACTGGAACAAACTGTATGCGCGAACTTCGGAGGGCAAAAAGACCTATTTAGAAGCTGATTTCGAGATGTCAAATATGGAACTTGCTTTTTCAACTATTCAGATGCGTCTAGTCGCTAGCTTTAGTTTGAGTACTTGTGGAGCCAAAACGGACTTTGTATGAGGAAGTTATGCCTGTTTTACTGAACAATGCACAAACAGATTCCAGTCCGAATTCAACTACGAGATTGAGTCTAGATAGATCCGAATTTTTTTTCTCTTCTCTTTTTTTCCTCACACTTTTTTTTCTTTCTTTTTTTCTTTCCTTTTTTTCTTTTTTTTTCTCTATCTTTTTTTCTCCCTCTTTCCAAGACAAACTAGATAAGATGCAGAATGGATCAGGCGAAGATGTGAATGACCTCAACTATGATTATGACAATGAACAGTGCGTAGCACGTGGTGGAAATTGATGGATGGGATGGTGGACAGCGGAAGGGATAATGATGCAGTAGCGGCGTGACTAATGTGAACAGAACTCGAAACTCTAAAGGAACAAGACACTAAGACCAGCAACTCGACACGACGATGCAACCGATAATTCAATAATGCAAACAATGAAAAGAGAATTGCAAAGGCTCAGACTGGCTTGGACAAAGGATGAATAGATCTAACTTTTTTTTGTGGCTTTTACTTGGACAATAGGTAAGAAAATAAATCTAATCTAGGAAAAACAGGAAATTCTCACCGAGAAACCTAAAAACTGATACCACTTGATAGAGGCAAAGGTGTCCCATCTTTCGATGAGATGATGGATTTTGCTTTGGTGGAAGTCGAATTTGACGATCCGACTACGAACGTGGGAGGACGTCGCGCCTTAGCAATCGCTAAACCAACTCCGAGAGGTTATTGACCACGCCGGAGCAAGATCAACCTGACCATGAGGGTCTGTTTCCTGCGAGCAAACGAAGAACAAGCAAGAAACTGAGATTGCAATCTGGATATTGCGAATATAAGATGAAACCTTTATTGATCAAAGTGGGGTTTGTGACGCCTTTGTCTGGTCGTTGAACACAAACAAAGTACGCAAAGTTGCAGCTATGGCGAACTTTAATCTAAACAAAACCCCAAAGTCTAAACGGTGCCCTAAGGGTTGTATATATGGAGGAAGAGAGGGGGAATTTCATAGCCCTTGGTGGAGGTGTCCGAAATCAACCCTATCTCTTGTTTCCCCACACATACGGACTCTAAAAATAGCCTATACTAATATATTTCGAAATTACATGGGCTTGGCCCAATAGAAAGGTGACGCGGCACCTATAATAGCCTCTGGACGAAATTTATGAAGTGGCATCTTGTATATTTCGTCCAAGGTTTCATGCACTCGTTATGGTGGCTTCAAAGACCTGAAATCATCACTGGTAACTCCGTTCTTGTTCCCCTTGCGCATGCCATCATCTCCATGCTTTTTCTTGCTCCAATGTTCATCCTTCTCCAAGCTAGGCTCTTTATTTGTAAGCAAAACAAATGTATCCAATTTAGGCACCATTGAAAGTGCTAGTTATCGACTAGAGGAGGGGTGAATAGGTGATTTTTATCAAAGTCTTCAAAACATGGAAGTTTCAAAGACAAACAATAGAAATGACCTAACTGATATGCAGCGGAAGATAAACTACAACGAGCAAGCCATAGTCAAGTATGCAATAGTGTTAACGTATGGAGACTAATAGCAGCTAGGTAGTGAGGATCAGGATGGAAGATAGTATGAAGCCAATAGACAATAGTAGTCAAGCAATGAAGTCAAACAGATAAGACACATAAGCAATGACTTCACGAAGACAAACTCAAAGTAAAGGAGGGAAGGGATAGAACCAGTCACTTGTTGAAGACACAGGATTTGTTGGACTAGTTCCAGTTACTGTGACAACTGTACATCTGGTTAGGGAGGCTGAGATTCAACTCAGAAGACCATGTCTTCACCTTATTCCCCTTGAGCTAAGGACACCTAGTCCTCGCCCAATCACTCTGGTAAGTCTTCAAGGTAGACTTACGAACCTTCACAGACTTCATTCACCCGGCAATCCACATTGACTCTTGGATGCTCAGAACGCGACGCCTAACCGGCTGGAGGATACACAGTCCTCAAGTGTAATAAGTCTTCAGGTCACATAGACAGAAAGACTTCAGTGATGCCTAACACTCTTTGGCTCTGGGTGTTTGGGCTTTGTCCTCGCAAGGATTTCTCTCTCAAAGGCTTCGAGGTGGGTTGCTCTCAAAACGACAAAAGCCGTAAACTAACTCTGAGCAGCCACCGATTTATGGTGTAGGGGGTGGGCTATTTATAGCCACAAGGCAACCCGACCGGATATGTCCGAAATGACCCTGGGTCACTAAGGAACTGACACGTGTTCCAACGGTCAGATTTCAAACACACATGACAACTTTACTTGGGCTACAAGCAAAGCTGACTCATCCAGCTCTGGATAAGATTTGCTCTCATTGTCTTCGCTCGAAGACATAGGATTTGGGTTGAGCATCACTTCAGTCACTCTGACTTAGTTCACTTGGACCCCACTTAACAGTATGGTGGTTCCTATGACTCAACACAGAAGAAAAGGAAACAACGAAACAACTCAGTCTTCGCGCTCCATAGTCTTCACTCAATGTCTTCTCATGTCATAGTCTTCAATGTGAACCTCTTCACACACCACCATTGTCTTCAATGTCTTCATACATTTTTAGGGGTCATCTCTGATAGGTAAACCGAATCAATGAGGGACACTACCTGCGTTATCCTGCAATTCTCACAAACGCATTAGTCCCTCAACCAACTTTGTCGTCAGTACTCCAAAACCAACTAGGGGTGGCACTAGATGCACTTACAATCTCCCCCTTTTTGGTGATTGATGACAAACTGGTTGAAGTTTTCAACGGGAAAGAAGTATGTGAAATTGTAAAGGATAGTGCATTCTCTTCATAAGTGGAAAGGGCTCCCCCTGAAGATGTGCATATAAATAATTTGCTTTTGGAATGCAAATGCACATGGCAGGTTGTACTTGTGGAGATCCACTCCAACTTATTGATAGAGGCAAAGGTGTCCCGTCATTCTATGAGATGATGGATATCGCTTTGGTGGCAGTCGACTTTGACGATCCGATTACGAACGTGCGAGGACGTCGCGCCTTAGCAATCGCTAAACCAACTCCGAGAGGCTATTGACCACGCCGAAGCACGATCAACCTGACCACGAGGGTCTGTTTCCTGCGAGCAAACGAAGAACAAGCAAGAAACTGAGATTGCAATTTGGATATTGCGAATATAAGATGAAAGCTTTATTGATCAAGGTGGGGTTCTGTGACGCCTTTGTCTGGTCGTTGAACACAAACGAAGCACGCGAAGTTGCAGCTATGGAGAACTTTTAATCTAAACAAAACCCAGAGTCTAAACGATGCCCTAAGGGCTGTATATATGGAGGAAGAGGGGGGAATTTCGTGGTCCTTGGTGGAGGGGTCCGAAATCAACCCTATCTCTTGTTTCCCCACACATACGGACTCTAAAAATAGCCTATACTTATGTATTTCGAAATCACATGGGCCTGGCCCAATAATAAGGTGACGCAGCACCTAAAATAGCCTCGGGACGAAATTTATGAAGTGGCGTCTTGTATATTTCGTCCAAGGCTTCATGCACCCATTATGGTGGCTTCAAAGTCCTGAAATCATCACTTGTAACTCCGTTCTTGTTATTGGCTTCAAAGTCCGGAAATTTCAGCACCATTGCTGCACCTCTCAATGAGCTTACAAAGAAAGATGTGCATTTTCTTTGGGGTACCACACAGGAAGAAGCCTTCACGGTATTGAAAGATAAGTTGACACATGCTCCTTTACTCCAACTTCCTGATTTTAATAAGACTTTTGAGCTTGAATGTGATGCTAGTGGAATTGGATTAGGAGGTGTGTTATTACAAGATGGCACACCTGTTGCATATTTTTCTGAAAAATTGAGTGGGCCTAGTCTGAATTATTCTACTTCTGATAAAGAATTATATGCTCTTGTTCGGACTTTAGAAACATGGCAACATTATTTATGGCCCAAAGAACTTGTTATACATTCTGATCATGAATCTTTGAAACATATTAAAAGTCAAGCTAAACTGAATCGTAGACATGCTAAATGGGTTGAATTCATTGAGACTTTCCCTTATGTCATTAAACACAAGAAGGGAAAAGAAAATGTTATTGTTGATGCTTTGTCTCGTCACTATACTATGCTTTCACAACTTGACTTCAAAATATTTGGTTTGGAGACCATCAAAGATCAATATGTGCATGATGCTGATTTTAAAGATGTAATGCAGAATTGTAAAGAAGGAAGAATGTGGAACAAGTTCGTCGTTAATGATGGATTTGTGTTTCGTGCTAACAAGCTATGCATTCCAGCTAGCTCTGTTCGTCTTTTGTTGTTGTAGGAGGCGCATGGACGAGGATTAATGGGACACTTTGGCGTGAAGAAGACGGAGGACGTACTTGCTACACATTTCTTTTGGCCAAAGATGAGACGGGATGCTGAGCGTTTTATTGCTAGCTGCACTACATGTCAAAAAGCTAAGTCACGACTCAATCCTCATGGTTTATATATGCCTTTTCCTGTACCTAGTGTTCCTTGGGAGGATATATCTATGGACATTGTTTTAGGTTTACCTCGAACAAAGAAGGGGAGGGATAGCATATTTGTTGTCGTGGATAGATTCTCGAAAATGGCACACTTTATACCATGTCATAAAAGCGATGATGCTGTTAATGTTGCTAATTTGTTCTTTCGTGAAATTATTCGCCTGCATGGTGTGCCAAATACTATTGTTTCAGATCGTGATACTAAATTTCTTAGCCACTTTCGGAGTTGTTTATGGGCTAAGTTGGGGACTAAACTGCTTTTTAGTACTACTTGTCAGCCCCAAACTGATGGACAAACTGAAGTAGTCAATAGAACATTGTCTACTATGCTTAGGGCTGGTTTGAAAAATAATAAGAAAATGTGGGAGGAATGCTTGCCTCATATTGAATTTGCTTATAATCGTTCATTGCATTCTACTACTAAGATGTGCCCTTTTGAAGTTGTGTATGGTTTCCTACCTCGTGCACCTATTGTTTTGTTGCCTCTTCCATCTTCGGAGAAGGTTAATTTTGATGCTAAACAACGTGTTGAATTGATTTTAAAAATGCATGAGTTAACTAAGGAAAACATTGAGCGTATGAATGCTAAATATAAACTTGCTGGAGATAAGGGTAGAAAACATGTTGTGTTTGCACCTGGCGATCTTGTTTGGTTACATTTACGTAAGGATAGATTTCCTGATTTGCGCAAATCAAAGCCAATGCCACGTGCTGATGGTCCCTTTAAGGTGTTGGAGAAAATAAATGATAATGCATATAAACTTGAGATGCCTGCAGATTCTGGAGTTAGTCCCACTTTTAACATTGTAGATTTGAAGCCTTATTTGAGTGAGGAAGATGAACATCCGTCGAGAACGACTTCATTTCAAGAAGGGGAGGATGATGAGGACAACAATACAATTGATGAGGACATCAATACAATTGTCACACCCACAGCCCCTGCTGCTATAAATACTGGACCAATTACTAGAGCTCGCGCACGCCAACTAAATTACCAGGTACTTTCATTTCTTGGTAATGATTCTAATGTTCATGAGAATATGATGCTGCCTAAATTAGATATATTTGTTTTGCTTACAAATGAAGGGCCTAGCTTGGAGAAGGATGAACATTGAATTAAGAACAAGCATGGAGATGATGGCATGCGCAAGGGGAACAAGAACGGAGTTACAAGTGATGATTTCAGGACTTTGAAGCCACCATAATGGGTGCATGAAGCCTTGGACGAAATATACAAGATGCCACTTCATAAATTTCGTCCGGAGGCTATTATAGGTGTTGCGTCACCTTATTATTGGGCCAGGCCCATGTAATTTCGAAATACATAAGTCTAGGCTATTTTTAGAGTCCGTATGTGTGGGGAAACAAGAGATAGGGTTGATTTCGGACCCCTCCACCAAGGGTCACGAAATTCCCCCCTCTTCCTCCATATATACAGCCCTTAGGGCATCGTTTAGACTTTGGGTTTTGTTTAGATTAAAAGTTTGCCATAGCTGCAACTTCGCGTACTTCGTTTGTGTTCAACGACCAGACAAAGGCATCACAGAACCCCACCTTGATCAATAAAGCTTTCATCTTATATTCGCAATATTCAGATTGCAATCTCAGTTTCTTGCTTTTTCTTCGTTTGCTCGCAGGAAACAAACCCTCGTGGTCAGGTTGATCATGCTCCGGTGTGGTCAATAACCTCTCGGAGTTGGTTTAGCGATTGCTAAGGCGCGACGTCCTCGCACGTTCGTAGTCGGATCGTCAAAGTCGACTGCCACCAAAGCGATATCCATCATCTCATCGAAAGACGGGACACCTTTGCCTCTATCAAGTGGTATCAGAGCTCCAGGTTGCTCGGTGAGATTTTCCAGTTTTTCGTAGTTTAGATCGTGTCTGTTCTTCATACCTACAGTCCACGAAAAAGCCAAAAAAAAGTTAGGGTTAGTTCATCATATCCGAACCAATCTGAGCCTTTGCACAATCTTTTTAGGGTTTTGCTTTGTTGAATTTGCGGTTGCATCGTCGTGTCTAGTTGCTGGTCTTAGCGTTAGTCTTTTAGAGTTTCGAGTTCTGGTCATAAGTTGTCACGCCGCCACCGCACCATCATCATCGCCCCTGTCACCTACCACCACCGCTCCGAATCCGTATCCATATACCACCACCAATCCGTATCCATATACCACCACCGATCCGTATCCATATACCACCACCGCTGTCATATACCACCACCGCTGCCATCTACTTCCATATATCCACCACCAATCCAAGTTCTTGTCATATTAGGTTTGTTTTCGAGATCCATCTAGATTCCGATTCGTGTTTCCTTGCCGGAGTAGGTTTCGGAAAAAAAAAGAGTCCGGATACCACCCTCCGTTTAGGCCCAAAATTTTTCAAAAACGCATTTTTCGAAAAAAAATTCTGGCTATCCTATTTTTAGGTGTTTCTGAGTGTTTTGAGACAAGTGCCATTATAGGAAGTTTTTTTTGACCCGTTTCCAGTTTTTGGGTCCGGGCAGTCGAAAAAAACGAAAAAAAAAATTGGTCGAAAAAATTTCGTGCCCATCCTGTCAGTTTGACCTAGGAAGAGTTTTGAGACACTCGCCATTATAGTGATTTTTCGCAAAAAAAAAGCAGCGGAAAAAAAAAGAGCGCAAAAAAAAAGAGCGAATTTTTTTTTCCGGAGTGTGCTTTTTCCTTGTTTACGTGCAGCGACGTGATTTTGTTAGTGTTCTAGGCTCGCGTCTCTAGCACGGTCTAGCCTAGGACCAGCACAGTACCGTCGTCGAGCGTTTATTCAACTTTGCATCTCTGAATTGATTATTGCTGACCCTTTTTGCTACCATATTATAAGCCTTCCCAGCTCCACATACATCTACGTCGTGCGTTTGACTCTCCCTGGTAATCGCTCTATCCAAGCTTTGAGAGTTTTGACTACAACGGTTGCCGATCACCGCCTGCTGCTGGGTAAGAACTGGTAAGAATTTGAGTTTTGCTTGACGGGTTTGTGATACACCACCACCACTTCTTAGTAGTCTGTAGGGTCATATTCTTGTGTGTTTCTATTTGCTGATAACCATGGTATGATGAGGACATGAATACCTTGGATATGACCAAAAATATTGTATATATGCATATTTGTCAGGTGATTTCTAGTGCAAACTATTCAATAATCTATTTATGTTATCCAGAACAAAAATACTTCACACACTTTTGTGTTTTGTCTAATTGCAGGTGTATGGGACATTTGTACAATCCACATATGAAGATAAAGAAGAAAGAGATGTTTATTTGCTGTCCAAAAAGTTCTCTCACGTCACTTTTGGCCCAAGAAAAGATAGAGTCCAAGTCTCTCACGTTCTGGATTCAGATTCGGACTGCACAGACATACCTGAATCAAAACGCACACAAGTTTTTCATACGGACTCCGAATTGGGTGATTCTTTTTTTGTTGGAAACTAGATTTCGTGCACTTTCCAACCCAATTGGAATCACCTTCAAATTCGTCCGGAGCGTTGAGTTGTGGACGAAACAATCTGATGCTGCAGCAGAATCCGAGTCAACTACAAGTCCAAAGGTGTTACATCACCTCCACTTGGGCCCATTGGCCTTGTACGACCTAGATTTAGTTTTAGTCTGCCTTGGGACGTCCTCCCACCTCCTTGGCCGCCACCCCTTGCTCCTATATAAGTAGATCCATCTATTAGCTTTTCCTTGGGGATTTGTTTAGTTAAAAGTTAGCCATTGCAACTTCGTGTACTTCGTTTGTGTCCAACGACCAGACCAAGACCGCTTACGGATCCCCACCTTTATCAATACTTCATATATACTCGCAATATTCAGATTGCTTTTATCATATTCTTGCTTGTTCTTTGATTGCTTGCAGGAATAGACCTTCGTGGTCAGGTTGATTGTGCTCCAGCGTGGTCAATAACCTTTCGGAGTTGGTTTAGCGATTGCTAAGGCGCAACGTCGTGCAGGTTTGTAGTCGGATCGTCAAAGTCATCTTCACCAAATCGATAGTTATCATCTCATCGAAAGATCGGGACACCTTTGCCTCTGCCAAGTGGTATCAGTTTTCAGGTTGCTCGGTGAGAATTTCCAGTTTTCCTAGATTAAATTTATTTTCTTACCTATTGTCCAAGAAAAAGCCACACAAAAAAAAGTTAGATCTGTTCATCCTTTATCCAAGCCAGTCTGAGCCTTTGCAATTTTCTATTCATTGCTTGCATAGTTGAATTATCAGTTGCATCGTCGTGTCAGTTGCTGGTCTTAGCGTCTAGTTCCTTTAGAGTTTCGAGTTCTGTTCACATTAGTCACGCCGCCGCTGCATCATTATCCCTTCCGCTGTCCACCATCCCATCTATTAATTTCCACCACGTGCTACGCACTGTTCATTGTCATAATCATAGTTGAGGTCATTCACATCTTCGCCTGATCCAATCTGCATCTTATCTAGTTTGTCTTGGAAAGAAAAAAAAAGAGAAAAAAGGAAAGAAAAAAAAGAAAAAGAGAGAGAAAAAAAAGAAAAAAAAGGGTGAGAAAAAAAAGAGAGAAGAAAAAAAATTGTATCTATCTAGAATCAATCTCGTACCTGAATTCGGATTGGAATCTGTTTTGCGCACTGTTCAGTAAAACAGGTGTATCTTCCTCATACGAAGTCCATTTTGGCTCCGCGAGTACTCAAATTGAAGCTAGCAACGAGCCGCATCTAAATAGTTGCAGAAGCTAGTTCAATATTTGACACCTCAAAATCGGCTTCTAAATAGGTCTTTTTGCCCTCCGAAGTTCGTGAACACAGCTTGTTCCAATTTTTCAGGCCAGTTTTAGAATTCTTTGACTCCTCATATCAACTCGGAATTGAGTGATTCTTTTTGCATTGGAAAGCTTGAGTTAGTAGCATTCTTTGAAAGAATTTATCAGAAAATTGTCTCAAACTTTTCAAGAGGAAAGTTGGAGAGAGAGTTGTTGTATATCCTGCTTGGCAGTTGTTTTTCATCATTATTTTCACTGCCGTTGTGATCTTCACTTATATCTTGCTGTCAAGAGCTACTTAGTATCCTTCATTGATGCTAGTTGTGCTACGTCGTGACCTCATTAGTGTTCTAGGCTCGCGTCTCTAGTCCGGTCTAGCCTAGGACCAGCACAGTACCGTCGTTGAGCGTTTATTCAACATTGCATCTTTGAATTGATTATTGCTAATATTTTGCTACCATATATAGCCAACCCAGCTCCACATATTTCTACACCGTGTATACGTACGCTCCCCTGGCAATCGCTTTACTCAATATTCGGAGTTACTTGACACCGCTGGTTGCCGATCACCGCCTGCTACATGGTAAGAACTTGTAAGACATTGATATTTGCTTTACTGTGAGCGTTTTACCACCACATCCTAGTAGTTATAGGAACATTATTTTTGGATTTTGTTTCTTGTTCTACTAATCATGACAGGATCCAGAGTCAATTCATGGGCTTTGTCGATCGCGGGAGACGTGCCACCACCTTTGCAAATACCACAACCGTCACGAGAGGTGCACAAACATCCAAATGCACATGATCAGGTTAATGTATCTATACCACCATTTAATGGCCGTTTTAAACCTGCTTTATATATTGAATGGGAGTTCGACATAAAAAATATATTTGCTTCCCATAATTTCGATGAACATAAAAAGGTTAAGGTTGCGGTTGGTTCTTTCACTGGTTATGCTTTGGTTTGGTGGAGTGAATATTGTCGGTTACACCCTGATTATATACCTACTACTTGGAATGATTTGAAACTTGCCATGCGACATACTTTCGTCCCTGCTTATTATACTCGTGACATGATTAAGAAGTTGCAACACTTAAAACAAGGTAGTGAAACTGTAACAAAATATTATGATGATTTACAAACTACCTTGTTGCATTCCTCTTTAGAAGAAAGTGAAGATGATTTTATGGATAGATTTTGGGGAGGATTAAACCGTGATATTCAAGAGATACTAATTCATGAAGAGTGTTATCCTATGGACCATTTGTTTCATCTTGCATGCAAAGCTGAACAGGAAATAAAACGACGTGTTGGCCACGAGGAGAACAAGCGCATGGTGCACATTCCAAGAGTTGATATGATTGTTTCTTCAACTACTAGGCATACTATGACAACCACATCCGTTGTTGTCAGGACTACATCACCTCCACCATGTGACACATCGCCCCCGAGAGTGGCTACATCATCTGAGTTGATCATAAGAGGTAATGACAAAGGTACTGATCTTCCATCTCTACATGAGAATGATGAATGCCTTGTCAATTTGAATGCACCATCTGATGAGCTACCCACTACTTTGATCACACCACCTATTTTAGAGGACTACGTTGATAATTTGACTTTGCCATGTGATCAAACAACTGAAATACCAACAATTTTGAGTGCACCCATTGAATTAACTATTGATGCAAAAGAACCAATGTTTAATCATTTTGATATGACCTCTAATCTTGGTGATGATTCGGTGTTGAATGAATTATTGCATGTTTGCTTATTTAAGCATGTTGTAGCATGTAAATTTGATGCAAGTAAGGTTTATTCACCAATGTTGGGATGGTTTAATGATGAACATTGTCAATCTTTTGAAATGAATAAGAGCTTCACTTATATGTGCAAACTGAGTTGCAATATTTTCATGCCTTCTACTTCTTGTGCTAATTTTTTGGCTTTAGGTTTTATGAACTATGCAAGTTACTCATCTATTCATGTGTCATATATGCAAAAATCAAGGGAAGTAAAAATGGATGACATATACATATACAACATGTACACCTTGTCTCTTTTGTTAGCCACATTTCAGATTAAGCAACGCCGAGGACGGCTTTATTTTCAAGAAGGGGAGGATGATGAGGACATGACTACCTTGGATATGACCAAAAATATCGTATATATGCATATTTGTCAGGTGATTTCTAGTGCAAACTATTCAATAATCTATTTATGTTATCCAGAACAAAAATACTTCACACACTTTTGTGTTTTGTCTAATTGCAGGTGTATGGGACATTTGTACAATCCACATATGAAGATAAAGAAGAAAGAGATGTTTATTTGCTGTCCAAAAAGTTCTCTCACGTCACTTTTGGCCCAAGAAAAGATAGAGTCCAAGTCTCTCACGTTCTAGATTCAGATTCGGACTGCACAGACATACCTGACTCAAAACGCACACAAGTTTTTCATACGGACTCCGAATTGGGTGATTCTTTTTTTGTTGGAAACTAGATTTCGTGCACTTTCCAACCCAATTGGAATCACCTTCAAATTCGTCCGGAGCGTTGAGTTGTGGACGAAACAATCTGATGCTGCAGCAGAATCCGAGTCAACTACAAGTCCAAAGGTGTTACATCACCTCCACTTGGGCCCATTGGCCTTGTACGACCTAGATTTAGTTTTAGGCTGCCTTGGGACGTCCTCCCACCTCCTTGGCCGCCACCCCTTGCTCCTATATAAGTAGATCCATCTATTAGCTTTTCCTTGGGGATTTGTTTAGTTAAAAGTTAGCCATTGCAACTTCGTGTACTTCGTTTGTGTCCAACGACCAGACCAAGACCGCTTACGGATCCCCACCTTTATCAATACTTCATATATACTCGCAATATTCAGATTGCTTTTATCATATTCTTGCTTGTTCTTCGATTGCTTGCAGGAATAGACCTTCGTGGTCAGGTTGATTGTGCTCCAGCGTGGTCAATAACCTTTCGGAGTTGGTTTAGCGATTGCTAAGGCGCAACGTCGTGCACGTTTGTAGTCGGATCGTCAAAGTCATCTTCACCAAATCGATAGTTATCATCTCATCGAAAGATCGGGACACCCCCGCCTCTATCATGGTAGGATCACAAGCCCATGAGACTGATTGGGAGAACCTGACGAACAAACAGCTACATGATAAATTTCAGCAAATGATGAGTGAACAGGTGCAAGATGTGCTAAACAGATTTGACGAGGCCATGGAGAAGATAGATGGCATGGAGAAGACGTTCGAAACAAAGCTTGATAGCAAGTTTAATGAATTGCTCGCGCGTTTACCACCACCACCGCCGGCTGGACCTATCGCACCTCTGCAACACCAACAACAACGCATCCTTCCGAATCAGTATGGACGAGCGAAGCGTGTTCCTATTGTGGCTGGCCAAACTTCTGGTGCTGCTGTTCCTGTTATTGATGCTTCTTTGGCTCCTGCTACTACTGCTGCTGGTACCCAGGAGGATGATGAGTATGGGGGCGATTATGAGGATGAGGTTGATCAAAATCAGAACTACGTGCACCCACCAGCACCACCACCAGCAGGTCGACCTCAGGTATATATTCGTAATGGTAGGCCTGCACCACCACCTCAGGTACGAGATGATGTGCATATTCCTAAACTGAAATTGAATATTCCACCATTTGAGGGTAGATATGTTCCTGATATATATCTTACTTGGGAGTTAGAAACTGAACAACGTTTTACATGTTTACAATATCCTGAGGAGAGACAGGTTGCCGCTGCTGTTTGTGCTTTTACTAGTTTTGCATGTGTATGGTGGTCTGAACATTGTAGATTATATCCTATTCCAACTACTTGGGCTGCTTTGAAAACTGCTATGCGTACTCGTTGGGTTCCACCATATTATCAACGTGAATTGCTTCAGAAATTACAGCGCTTAAGACAAGGAAAAAATTCTATAGAAGAATATTATCAGGAATTACAAACTGGCATGATTAGATGTGGTATTGTTGAGGAGAATGAAGCTATGCTTGCACGTTTTCTGGGTGGATTAAATAGAGAGATTCAGACCATTCTAGACTATAAGGAGTATACTAATATCACTCGTTTATTCCATCTTGCTTGTAAAGCTGAACGTGAAGTGCAGGATCGACAAGCATTGGCACGAACTAACTTTTCTGCAGGCCGACCTTCATCATGGACACCGCGTGCATCTTCTATTTCAACTGCACCAGCACCTCAATCAGGTGTCTCCTCCAGTCGTGATACAAGAAAACAGGCACAACCACCATTATCTGCCAAGAGCGGACCTGCTGGGCCTGCACAGAGTTCTGCTTCTTCCATGGCATCAACAGGGCACACAAGTGATATTATTTGTCGTCGTTGTAAGGGAGGAGGTCATTATGCGAGAGAATGCAAATCTCCGCGTGTGATGATTGCTACTGCGGATGGTGGATATGAGTCCGCTAGTGACTATGATGAGGAGACTTTGGCTCTTATTACACGTGAAGAACATGGTGGAGATGATTCTGATCATGAGACACAATACATGGCTCCTGAAGACGCTGACAGGTATGAATGTTTAGTTGCTCAGCGTGTTTTGAGTGTGCAGGTCACACAAGCTGAGCAAAATCAGAGGCACAATTTGTTCCATACCAAGGGAGTTGTGAAAGAACGTTCTGTGCGCGTCATCATAGATGGAGGGAGCTGCAACAACTTGGCTATCATGGAGATGGTGGAGAAGCTTTCTCTCACCACAAGACCACATCCACATCCTTACTACATCCAATGGTTCAACAACAGCGGCAAGGTTAAGGTAACACGTACTGTTCGTGTGCATTTTAGTATCTCTACATATGTTGATTATGTTGATTGTGATGTGGTACCTATGCAAGCATGTTCCTTATTACTTGGTACACCATGGCAATTTGATAAAAATTCTGTACACCATGGTAGAAACAATCACTATACTCTTGTTCATAAGGATAAAAATATTACTTTGCTTCCTATGACTCCTGATTCCATTTTGGAAGATGATATTAATAGAGCTAATAAAGCAAAACAGGAGTCGAATAAGAGTGAAAATCAGATTGTGGCAAAATAATTTGAGCAACAAATGAAGCCTAATAATAAACCATCTAGTGTTGCTTCTGAAATTAAATTGAAAAGGGCATGTTTATTTGCCACCAAATCTGATATTGATGAGCTAGATTTCAGCAAATCTGTTTGCTATGCTTTTGTGTGCAAAGAGGCATTATTTTCATTCGAGGACGTGCCTTCCTCTTTGCCTCCTGCAGTCACTAACATTTTGTAGGAGTTCACTGACGTCTTTCCACAAGACGTGCCACCGGGATTACCGCCTATTCGAGGGATTGAGCATCAGATTGACTTAATTCCTGGTGCTTCACTGCCAAACCGTGCACCATACCGTACCAATCGAGAGGAGACGAAGGAGATTATGCGTCAAGTACAAGAGCTTCTCGACAAAGGTTATATACGCGAATCCCTTAGTCCTTGTGCTGTTCCTATTATTCTAGTGCCGAAAAAGGATGGTACATCACGTATGTGTGTTGATTGTAGAGGCATTAATAATATTACTATTCGTTATCGTCATCCTATTCCTAGGCTAGATGATATGCTTGATGAATTGAGTGGCTCTACAATATTCTCCAAAGTTGATTTGCGTAGTGGATACCATCAAATTCGTATGAAATTGGGAGATGAATGGAAAACAGCATTCAAAACTAAGTTTGGATTATATGAGTGGTTAGTCATGCCTTTTGGGTTAACTAATGCACCTAGTACTTTCATGAGATTAATGAACGAAGTTTTACGTGCTTTCATTGGACGATTTGTGGTAGTTTACTTTGATGACATATTGATTTATAGCAGATCTTTGGAAGAAAATTTGGAACATTTACGTGTTGTTTTTATTGCTCTACGTGATGCACGTTTGTTTGGTAACCTTGGGAAGTGCACCTTTTGCACCGACCGAGTATCTTTTCTTGGCTATGTTGTTACTCCACAGGGAATTAAAGTTGATAAAGTCAAGATTGAAGCTATTGAGAGTTGGCCGCAACCCAAAACAGTCACACAAGTGAGGAGTTTTCTTGGCCTCGCTGGATTCTATAGGCGTTTTGTGAGAGATTTCAGCACCATTGCTGCACCTCTCAATGAGCTTACAAAGAAAGATGTGCCTTTTCTTTGGGGTACCGCACAGGAAGAAGCCTTCTCGGTATTGAAAGATAAGTTGACACATGCTCCTTTACTCCAACTTCCTGATTTTAATAAGACTTTTGAGCTTGAATGTGATGCTAGTGGAATTGGATTAGGCGGTGTGTTATTACAAGATGGCAAACCTGTTGCATACTTTTCTGAAAAATTGAGTGGGCCTAGTCTGAATTATTCTACTTATGATAAAGAATTATATGCTCTTGTTCGGACTTTAGAAACATGGCAACATTATTTATGGCCCAAAGAATTTGTTATACATTCTGATCATGAAACTTTGAAACATATTAAAAGTCAAGCTAAACTGAATCGTAGACATGCTAAATGGGTTGAATTCATTGAGACTTTTCCTTATGTCATTAAACACAAGAAGGGAAAAGAAAATGTTATTGCTGATGCATTGTCTCGCCGCTATACTATGCTTTCACAACTTGACTTCAAAATATTTGGTTTGGAGACCATCAAAGATCAATATGTGCATGATGCTGATTTTAAAGATGTAATGCAGAATTGTAAAGAAGGAATAATGTGGAACAAGTTCGTCGTTAACGATGGATTTGTGTTTCGTGCTAACAAGCTATGCATTCCAGCTAGCTCCGTTCGTCTTTTGTTGTTGCAGGAGGCGCATGGAGGTGGATTAATGGGACACCTTGGCGTGAAGAAGACAGAGGACGTACTTGCTACACATTTCTTTTGGCCAAAGATGAGACGGGATGTTGAGCGTTTTATTGCTCGCTGCACTACATGTCAAAAAGCTAAGTCACGACTCAATCCTCATGGTTTATATATGCCTTTGCCTGTACCTAGTGTTCCTTGGGAGGATATATCTATGGACTTTGTTTTAGGTTTACCTCGAACAAAGAAGGGGAGGGATAGCATATTTGTTGTCGTGGATAGATTCTCGAAAATGGCACACTTTATACCATGTCATAAAAGCGATGATGCTGTTAATGTTGCTGATTTATTCTTTCGTGAAATTATTCACTTGCATGGTGTGCCAAATACTATTGTTTCAAATCGTGATACTAAATTTCTTAGCCACTTTTGGAGATGTTTATGGGCTAAGTTGGGGACTAAACTGCTTTTTAGTACTACTTGTCACCCCCAAACTGATGGACAAACTGAAGTAGTCAATAGAACGTTGTCTACTATGCTTAGGGCTGTTTTGAAGAATAATAAGAAAATGTGGGAGGAATGATTGCCTCATATTGAATTTGCTTATAATCGTTCATTGCATTCTACTACTAAGATGTGCCCTTTTGAAGTTGTGTATGGTTTCCTACCTCGTGCACCTATTGATTTGTTGCCTCTTCCATCTTCGGAGAAGGTTAATTTTGGTGCTAAACAACGTGCTGAATTGATTTTAAAAATGCATGAGTTAACTAAGGAAAACATTGAGCGTATGAATGCTAAATATAAACTTGCTAAAGATAAGGGTAGAAAACATGTTGTGTTTGCACCTGGAGATCTTGTTTGGTTACATTTGCTTAAGGAAAGATTTCCGGATTTGCGCAAATCAAAGTTAATGCCACGTGCTGATGGTCCCTTTAAGGTGTTAGAGAAATAAATGATAATGCATATAAACTTGAGCTGCCTGCAGATTTTGGGGTTAGTCCCACTTTTAACATTGCAGATTTGAAGCCTTATTTGGGTGAGGAAGATGAACTTCCGTCGAGGACGACTTTATTTCAATAAGGGGAGGATGATGAGGACATCAATACAATTGTTACACCCACAGCCCCTGCTGCTATAAATACTGGACCAATTACTAGAGCTCGCGCACGCCAACTAAATTACCAGGTACTTCCGTTTCTTGGTAATGATTCTAATGTTCATGAGAATATGATCCTGCCTAAATTGGATACATTTGTTTTGCTTACAAATGAAGGGCCTAGCTTGGAGAAGGATGAACATTGGATTACGAACAAGCATGGAGATGATGGCATGCGCAAGGGGAACAAGAACGGAGTTAGAAGTGATGATTTCAGGACTTTGAAGCCACCATAATGGTTGCATGAAGCCTTGGACGAAATATACAAGATGCCACTTCATAAATTTCGTCCCGAGGCTATTATAGGTGCTGCGTCACCTTATTATTAGGCCAGGCCCATGTAATTTCGAAATACATAAGTATAGGCTATTTTTAGAGTCCGTATGTGTGGGGAAACAAGAGATAGGGTTGATTTCAGACCCCTCCACGAAGGGTCACGAAATTCCCCCCTCTTCCTCCATATATACAACCCTTAGGGCATCGTTTAGACTTCGGGTTTTGTTTAGATTAAAAGTTCGCCATAGCTGCAACTTCGCGTACTTCGTTTGTGTTCAACGACCAGACAAAGGCGTCACAGAACCCCACCTTGATCAATAAAGCTTTCATCTTATATTCGCAATATCCAGATTGCAATCTCAGTTTCTTGCTTGTTCTTCGTTTGCTCGCAGGAAACAGACCCTCATGGTCAGGTTGATCATGCTCCGGCGTGGTCAATAACCTCTCGGAGTTGGTTTAGCGATTGCAAAGGCGCGACGTCCTCGCACGTTCGTAGTCGGATTGTCAAAGTCGACTGCCACCAAAGCGATATCCATCATCTCATCGAAAGACGGGACACCTTTGCCTCTATCAACAATTGTTACAACCACAGCCCCTGCTGCTGTACATACTGGACCAATTACTAGAGCTCGCGCACGCCAACTAAATTACCAGGTACTTTCGTTTCTTGGTAATGATTCTAATGTTCATGAGAATATGATGCTGCCTAAATTGGATACATTTGTTTTGCTTACAAATGAAGGGCCTAGCTTGGAGAAGGATGAACATTGGAGCAAGAGAAAGCATGGAGATGATGGCATGCGCAAGGGGAACAAGAACAGAGTTACAAGTGATGATTTCAGGACTTTGAAGCCACCATAATGGGTGCATGAAGCCTTGGACGAAATATACAAGATGCCACTTCATAAATTTCGTCCCGAGGCTATTCTAGGTGCTGCGTCACCTTATTATTGGGCCAGGCCCATGTAATTTCGAAATACATAAGTATAGGCTATTTTTAGAGTCCGTATGTGTGGGGAAACAAGAGATAGGGTTGATTTCGGACCCCTCCACCTAGGGCCATGAAATTCCCCCCTCTTCCTCCATATATACAGCCCTTAGGGCATCGTTTAGACTTTGGGTTTTGTTTAGATTAAAGTTCGCCATAGCTGCAACTTCGCGTACTTCGTTTGTGTTCAACGACCAGACAAAGGCGTCACAGAACCCCACCTTGATCAATAAAGCTTTCATCTTATATTCGCGATATCGAGATTGCAATCTCAGTTTCTTGCTTGTTCTTTGTTTGCTCGCAGGAAACAGACCCTCGTGGTCATGTTGATCATGCTCTGGCGTGGTCAATAACCTCTCAGAGTTGGTTTAGCGATTGCTAAGGCGTGACGTCCTCGCACGTTCGTAGTCGGATCGTCAAAGTCGACTTCCCCCAAAGCGATATCCATCATCTCATCGAAAGACGGGACACCTTTGCCTCTATCACAAAACAAATGTATCCAATTTAGGCAGCATCATATTCTCATGAACATTAGAATCATTACCCAGAAACGAAAGTACCTGGTAATTTAGTTGACGTGCGCGAGCTCTAGTAATTGGTCCAGTATGTATAGCAGCAGTGGCTGTGGGTGTAACAATGGTATTGATGTCCTCATAATCCTCCCCTTCTTGAAATGAAGTCGTCCTCGAGGGAAGTTCATCTTCCTCACCCAAATAAGGCTTCAAATCTGCGATGTTAAAAGTGGGACTAACCCCAAAATCTGCAGGCAGCTCAAGTTTGTATGCATTAACATTTATTTTCTCTAACACCTTAAAGGGACCATCAACACGTGGCATTAGCTTTGATTTGCGCAAATCAGGAAATCTATCTTTACGCAAATGTAACCAAACAAGATCTCGAGGTGCAAACACAACATGTTTTCTACCCTTATCTCCAGCAAGTTTATATTTAGCATTCATACACTCAATGTTTTCCTTAGTTAACTCATGCATTTTTAAAATCAATTCAGCACGTTGTTTAGCATCAAAATTAACCTTCTCCGAAGATGGAAGAGGCAACAAATCAATAGGTGCACGAGGTAGGAAACCATACACAACTTCAAAAGGGCACATCTTAGTAGTAGAATGCAATGAACGATTATAAGCAAATTCAATATGAGGCAAGCATTCCTCCCACTTTTTCTTATTATTCTTCAAAACAGCCCGAAGCATAGTAGACAATGTTCTATTGACTACTTCAGTTTGTACATTAGTTTGGGGGTGACAAGTAGTACTAAAAAGCAGTTTAGTCCCCAACTTAGCCCATAAACATCTCAAAAAGTGGCTAAGAAATTTAGTATCACGATCTGAAACAATAGTATTTAGCACACCATGCAAGCGAATAATTTCACGAAAGAACACATCAGCAACATTAACAACATCATCGCTTTTATGACATGGTATAAAGTGTGCCATTTTCGAGAATCTATCCACGACAACAAATATGCTATCCCTCCCCTTCTTTGTTTGAGGTAAACCTAAAACAAAGTCCATAGATATATCCTCCCAAGGAACACTAGGTACAGGCAAAGGCATATATAAACCATGAGGATTGAGTCATGACTTAGCTTTTTGACATGTAGTCCAGCGAGCAATAAAACGCTCAACATCCCGTCTCATCTTTGGCCAAAAGAAATGTGTAGCAAGTACGTCCTCCATCTTCTTCATGCCAAAGTGTCCCATTAATCCTCCTGCATGCACCTCCTGCAACAACAAAAGACGAACAGAGCTAGCTGGAATGCATAGCTTGTTAGCACGAAACAAAAATCCATCGTTAACGACGAACTTGTTCCACATTCTTCCTTCTTTACAATTCTGCATTACATCTTTAAAATCAGCATCATGCACATATTGATCTTTGATGGTCTCCAAACCAAATATTTTGAAGTCAAGTTGTGAAAGCATAGTATAGCGACGAGACAATGCATCAGCAATAACATTTTCTTTTCCCTTCTTGTGTTTAATGACATAAGGGAAAGTCTCAATGAATTCAACCCATTTAGCATGTCTACGATTCAGTTTAGCTTGACTTTTAATATGTTTCAATGATTCATGATCAGAATGTATAACAAATTCTTTGGGCCATAAATAATGTTGCCATGTTTCTAAAGTCCGAACAAGAGCATATAATTCTTTATCATAAGTAGAATAATTCAGACTTGGCCCACTCAATTTTTCAGAAAAATAAGCAACAGGTTTGCCATCTTGTAATAACACACCTCCTAATCCAATTCCACTAGCATCACATTCAAGCTCAAAAGTCTTATTAAAATCAGGAAGTTGGAGTAAAGGAGCATGTGTCAACTTATCTTTCAATACCGTGAAGGCTTCTTCCTGTGCAGTACCCCAAAGAAAAGGCACATCTTTCTTTGTAAGCTCATTGAGAGATGCAGCAATGGTGCTGAAATCTCTCACAAAACGCCTATAGAATCCAGCAAGGCCAAGAAAACTCCTCACTTGTGTGACCGTTTTGGGCTGCGGCCAACTCTCAATAGCGTCAATCTTAGCTTTATCAACTTCAATTCCCTATGGAGTAACAACATAGCCAAGAAAAGATACTCGGTCGGTGCAAAAGGTGCACTTCCCAAGGTTACCAAACAAACGTGCATCACGTAGAGCAATAAAAATAGCACCATTAATCTCATGATCAGGTTCTTGCTTGTTCTTCGTTCACTCGCAGGAAACAGACCCTCGTGGTCAGGTTGATCGTGCTCCGGCGTGGTCAATAACCTCTCGGAGTTGGTTTAGCGATTGCTAAGGCGCGACGTCCTCGCAGGTTCGTAGTCGGATCGTCAAAGTCGACTTCCACCCAAGCGAAATCCATCATCCCATCGAAAGACAGGACACCTTTGCCTCTATCAAGTGGTATCAGATTTCCAGGTTGCTCAGTGAGATTTTACAGTTTTTCGTAGTTTAGATCGAGTCTGTTCTTCATACCTATAGTCCAAGAAAGAGCCATAAAAAATTAGGGTTAGTTCATCATATCCGAACCAATCTGAGCCTTTGCATAATCTTTTTAGGGTTTTGATTTGTTGAATTTGCGGTTGCATTGTCGTGTCTAGTTGCTGGTCTTAGCGTCTAGTCTTTTAGAGTTTCGAGTTCTGGTCATAAGTTGTCACTCCGCCACCGCACCATCATCATCGCCCCTGCCACCTACCATCACCGCTCCGAATCCATATCCATATACCACCACCAATCTGTGTCCATATACCACTACCGATCCATATCCATATACTACCACCGCTGCCATATACCACCACCATATATCCACCACCAATCCGAGTTCCTTGCATATTAGGTTTGTTTTCGAGATTCATCTAGTTTCCGATTCGTGTTTCCTTGCCGGAGTAGGTTTCGGAAAAAAAAATCCGGAAACCACCCTCCGTTTAGGCCCAAAATTTTCCGGAAACCACCCTCCATTTGGGCCCAATATACTAACCCTAATTTTTTATGGCTTTTTCGTGGACTATAGGTATGAAGAACAGACTCGATCTAAACTACGAAAAACTATAAAATCTCATCGAGCAACCTGGAAATCTGATACCACTTGATAGAGGCAAAGGTGTCCCGCCTTTCGATGAGATGATGGATTTCGCTTTGGGGGAAGTCGACTTTGACGATCCGACTACGAACGTGCGAGGACGTCGCGCCTTAGCAATCGCTAAACCAACTCCGAGAGGTTATTGACCACGCCGGAGCACGATCAACCTGACCATGAGGGTCTGTTTCCTGCGAGCAAACGAAGAACAAGCAAGAAACTGAGATTGCAATCTGGATATTGCGAATATAAGATGAAAGCTTTATTGATCAAGGTGGGGTGTGACGCCTTTGTCTGGTCGTTGAACACAAACGAAGTACGCGAAGTTGCAGCTATGGCGAACTTTAATCTAAACAAAACCCAAAGTCTAAACGGTGCCCTAAGGGCTGTATATATGGAGGAAGAGAGGGGGAATTTCGTGGCCCTTGGTGGAGGGGTCCGAAATCAACCCTATCTCTTGTTTCCCCACACATACGGACTCTAAAAATAGCCTATACTAATGTATTTCGAAATTTCATGGGCCTGGCGCAATAAAAATGTGACACAACACCTATAATAGCCTTTGGACGAAATTTATGAAGTGGCATCTTGTATATTTCGTCCAAGGCTTCATGCACCCGTTATGGTGGCTTCAAAGACCTGAAATCATCACTCGTAACTCCGTTCTTGTTCCCGTTGCGCATGCCATCATCTCCATGCTTTCTCTTGCTCCAATGTTCATCCTTCTCCAAGCTAGGCCCTTCATTTGTAAGCAAAACAAATGTATCCAATTTAGGTAGCATCATATTCTCATGAACATTAGAATCATTACCAAGAAACGAAAGTACCTGGTAATTTAGTTGACATGCGCGAGCTCTAGTAATTGGTCCAGTATGTATAGCAGCAGGGGCTGTGGGTGTAACAATGGTATTGATGTCCTCATCAAGTTTGATTGTGTTAGATCTTTTATGGATACCGATGCTTTTTGTGGATTTAGCACTAAATATGGACTTGGCTCTAAGATAGTAGCTTCTTTCTGTGAATCATTTGCTACTCATGTTGACCTCCCTAAGGAGAAGTGGTTTAAATACAATCCTCCCACTGAAGTAAAAGTAGTTGCACCTATTATAGTTGAAGAAAAGACTATCGCTTATAATGATCCTATTATTCCTACTACTTATATTGAGAAACTACCTTTCCCTATTAGGATAAAGGATCATGCTAAAGCTTCAACTGTGGTTCGTAAGAGTAATACTATAACATATACACCTCCTGAGCAAATTAAAGATGAACCTAGTATTTCTATGGTTAAAGATCTCTTGGCTGATAATATTGATGGGCATGTTATTTATTTCTGTGATCAAGCTGCTAGAATTGCTAGACCCAATGCTAAGAAACATAGACCTGTTGTAGGCATGCCTGTTATTTCTATTAAAATAGGGGATCATTGTTATCATGGCTTATGTGATATGGGTGCTAGTGCTAGTGCAATACCTCATTCCTTATATGAAGAAATTATGTATGACATTGCACCTGCTGAGATAGAAGATATTGATGTTACAATTAAGCTTGCCAAGAGAGATGCTATTTCACCAATTGGGATTGTTAGAGATGTTGAAGTCTTGTGTGGGAAAGTTAAATATCCTGCTGATTTTCTTGTTCTTGGTTCCCCACAAGATGACTTTTGTCCCATTATATTTGGTAGACCCTTCTTGAATACTGTTAATGCTAAGATAGATTGCGAAAAGGATGTTGTTACTATTGGCTTGGGAGATATCTCTCATGAGTTTAACTTTGCTAAATTTCGTAGACAACCCCATGATAAAGAATTGCCTAGTAAGGATGAAATTATTGGTCTTGCTTCTATTGCCGTACCTCCTAATGATCCTTTAGAACAATATTTGCTAGATCATGAAAATGATATATTTATGAATGAAAGAAAAGAGATAGATGAAGTATTCTTTAAACAAGGACCTATTTGGAAACACAACTTGCTTGTTGAAATCTTAGGGGATCCTCCACCACCCAAGGGTGATCCCGTGTTCGAGCTTAAACCATTATCTGATACTCTTAAATATGCTTATCTTGATGAAAAGAAGATATATCCTGTTATTATTAGTGCTAACCTTTCAGAGCAGGAAGAGGAAAGATTATTGAAAACTCTGAAGAAGCATCATGCTGCTATTGGATATACTCTTGATGATCTTAAGGGCATTAGTCCCACTCTATGCCAACACAAAATAAAATTTGAGGAAGACGCCAAACCAGTTATTGATCACTGACGACGGTTAAATCCTAAGATGAAAGAAGTGGTAAGAAAGGAAATACTAAAGCTCCTTGAGGCAGGTATAATTTATACCGTTGCTGATAGTTAGTGGGTAAGTCATGTCCATTGTGTCCCTAAGAAGGGAGGTATTACTGTCGTTCCTAATGATAAACATGAATTGATCCCGCAAAGAATTATTACATGTTATAGGATGGTAATTGATTTTCGCAAATAAAATAAAGCTACTAAAAAGGATCACTACCCTTACCTTTTATTGATCAAATGCTAGAAAGACTATCCAAACATACACATTTTTGCTTTCTAGATGGTTACTCTGGTTTCTCTCAAATACCTGTGTCAGTAGAGGATCAAGAAAAGACCACTTTTACTTGCCCTTTTGGTACTTTTCCTTATAGACGTATGCCTTTTGGTTTATGTAATGCACCTGCTACCTTTCAAAGATGCATCATGGCTATATTCTCTGACTTTTGTGAAAAGATTTGTGAGGTTTTTATCGGGGAAACTGATCCACGAACACCTATGGGGCCGGCGGACCGAGCCCCTTTCGGTTCGGCGGGGGGCCGAGGTCGCACGAAGAGCGGATCGAGGCGAAGCACACGAGCAGTTTACCCAGCTTCGGAGCTCTCCGGAGAGATAATACTCCTACTGCTGCTTGTCTGATTCTATTATGTTCTTGCTCGAGAGTGAGCTAAGTGTTCCTCTGGCTCCCGAATGATCCGAACCCCCTCTACGTTGCGCATGGGCCTCCTTTTATATGCTAAAGGGGTCACCGACAGGTGGCAACGCAGAGAAGGGTAGAAGTGTAAAAAGAGAGGTGGTTGGTACAGTTACTTGTACAGTGTTTCCTACCTAACCCTGACGGCAGGGGACAAGGGCATTAAATGCCCGTCTACGTAGCCCAAACAGTGCAGAAAAGGACCGTCAGGGGCGCCACCGCTCGCCATGATGGCGATCTTGTCAGCTTCGCATGCCACCGCGCACCGCTGGCTGCACAGCCTCCCGCCACGCGCGCCTGGAAAGGCCCCCAGAGCGACACGTTGGTGGATGCGCTAGAGCGTGGGCACAGAGTGGCCGCCTACCGCGGCAAGCGCCTTGCCGCGGCTGTTGCCTTGTCGGGTCCGGAAGCTTGTCGCTCATCGGGCCTTGCTGGGACGCGCGGCGCGTCGCGGCAAGTTCCTTGAAATGCCTTGGTTGGCCTTCCCGGCAAGCTCCTCTTGCCGGGGCCTTGTCTCCTGAGCTTAAATACTTTGTTCTTGAATGGCTCCAAGGGAACCACGGAGGACCTTGTCGGTCGCCCGGCAAGGCTTGCCGCGGGGTGCTGCAACTGCCCGTGCACAAGTTCGGGGTACTAGGGTACCCCTATTCTAGTACACCGACAGGAGCCCCCGGGTCTGGGCCATACACGGTGCCGAGAGCTGTTGGGCCAGGCCCAAGACAGGGCACGGGCACACGCGGCCTGGGCCACGCCGAATCTGACTCCGTATCCACCGCGCCCTCCCTAACGGCACGTGTCGAATGCGGCGTCGTGGGAGAGATCGTGGGTGGATTCTTTATTCGGAAGGGCGAAACGTCCGCCGCCTCCCTCTTTATAAGCAGTGGAAACAGGGGCAGTTCGTGCCCCCCCCCCCGCCCGCTGGTTGCTACTACTCCATCTTCGCAAACCTCCGCCGCTCCCCCCTTCTTCTCCAAGCCGAGAGAGAGTAGCTGATGTAGGGTGGAACCCTATAGCGTCTATCTTTCACGTTTGGAGTGGATCCTACGGGGAATCACGAAGAACACGCGGAAGCACAAAGGGAAAACACGGGGAAAACGAGAGAGAATCACTCAACCAACAAGGAATCGGTCACACAAGTGCTAGATCACCGAATACATAGAGTAACATATGATCCACAATCAACAAAGGGAAAGGATACAACGGAATCGTTCTTCTCCAAGAGGAGGCCTTGATGTTCTTCCCTAAAGAGGGGTCTTGAATCCGCTTGGGGATCTTCTCCGGAGAGGTCCTGATCTCCGAGGAGAAGTATCCAAGTGGATGAGCAAAGACTCTCACACAAACATGAGCTAATTCAATGCTAAGTCTCAAAAGGAGGAGGAGTCCTATTTATAGGCTAGGGGGTCGAAGGGGTACACGGCCTCAGCCCAACACGCGCACACAGGCGCTGGCCGGATGATCCGGGCTGGTCCGGATGGGCCGGGTGGAGGCCCGGATGATCCGGATACTCGGCTGGTGGAGGCGCAGGGCCGGATGTCCGACTGGCGGTCCGGACGTTCGGGCAGGGTCCGGATGATCCGGCTTCAGGGGGGAGGCTTCTGTTGTCTTCGGTCGAATTAGCCGGATCGTCTGGGTGGTCGTCCGGATCGTCCGGGCTCGGTCCGGATCGTCCGGCTGGGTGTCCGGATGATCCGGGCAAGTCCTGTCTTGCTCCATTTTTCTTCTTCCTTCTCATCTTCCATGCTTCTGCGCACGCTCGGCCTTGGTCCTTGGGTTCTCCATGGTCTCCTCGGGTGTACATGAGTATGCACAAGGTCCGCGCTTGAAGTAGCAACCATGTCTCACGTGAGGAAAGTGAAGGTTTAGAGAGGATCGAGTTCACCTTGTGTCCAATGGCGTATGCTCGAGGTCTCGTCATATGTCCTCTTGGGGCTCGGAGAGTAGTCAGAGTGTACATGGGTATGAACATGGGATGCTCCGCATCATCCCCCCCCCTTGTGAAAGATCCGACCTCGGATCGTGATCCTCATCACCATGGAAACGGTTGTCGTGAACGGACTTGTAGTTGGGCGAGGTGGAAGGCATGGCGCAATCCAAGTAGTCCAAGGTGTAGCCGGAGTGGTATACATGCAAAAGAAACAAACACAAACAACACTCGGAAATACCATGGTTAGCGCACACAAAGTGTCCATCATGCAAGAATGAGTCCGTGCGGCAAGATTGGCCGTGACAAAGCGCATCAAGCTTATCAAGATGATCTAGAATGAGATGCAAAGCATTCATGGGAGGAAATGCAATCATTATGCACACAAATGTGTTGTAAATATGATCAATGCAACCATGGTGCAAAATGATGTCATAGTGAGACGGTTTATCAAATGCATGAACATGGCAACGGATGCTCAATATGTGAATATTATCATGCAATTGATGGTGGGCAATATGATCATGATGTATGAATATGCCATCAAGGAAGATCACAACAAATTTGCTAAGGAAATGCACAAGCTCATATATCATGGATGACATGGAAATAGATGCAACAAGACAAGCATAATGTGAGTCAATCCATGCATACGGTGCAAACTTGTGGTGAGTATGAAATGTCCATCGAGCATGACATGTATGAGCACAATCAAGAAATATGGAGGTGTTGGTGTACCAAAGCTCGATGTCCAGGCATGAGTGGAAGAACGAAAGTGCATCCAATAAGTGCGAGCGCTCCTCAATGTTAAGGTCCATGTAGCCAATCTCCAATGTCGCTCCTCCGGTCGCGAGATGTATCATGTAGTCAACAAGAAGGAAACAACAATGAAAGAGTGACCCATCCAATATGCATATTTGAGGATGGCTCAAAGAGAAGGAGGTCACTTTTAGGAGTGTCACAAGGATGATGTAGTTGCGCATCTTGTATGCCTTCACATAACCAATATGCCGCGTGATGGTACCGCCTTGTGAATCCTTCAAAATGAAAGAACATGAAAAACACTCGGAAAAATAAATGAGGTTAGCGGAAGTGCAAAACCTATCATTCGTGTGGTAAGATACCCAACAAGTGTATGCATCATGCTCATCATAAGAATGGACAAGGGAGCATTTCATAGTATGAAGGCTTATGATGTAAGAACAACCAAATACAAGAGGCTCAATCAAACAATCATGCATCACAAGTAAAGTGTCCAAGTCTCCAAGATCAATAAGCATAGCAAGTTGGCACTCAATACAAGGTGATATGAGAGATGCAACTAATGGAGACAAGAGGCAATGATTATGACAAATCAAGTGAGAGGCATGAGCATATATGTCATCAACCCAAGAAAGCAAGTGATAGTGGAACATGGGTGATGCAACCAAGCAAGCAATCATAGCAATCACGTCAAGCAAGCTAGTAGTGCGAAGATGCAACATACTAGAAGGAATCATGGCAAGCATGTCATGTGTGCAAATAGTGGGCATGAATAATGGACATGACATAGCACAAACATGAAAGCAAGATATGAGTAAAATGTCATCAATGTATTGGCGAGAGACCATATGTGAATAGCAATGGGGCATCATGACTCTCCCAACACAACAAGCATCAATAGCATGGGGCACATGATAAACATGGCAAAAGCAACAAGGATCTCCACCAAGCATGCAAGTACACATAGGGATTTCATAATGGTGAATCATGGGTAGATGCAAGCAAGGGTCACAATTGCATGGCAAAGGCATAGAAGCAAGAATAACATGCAAAGTGAACACAATAGTGTGGGCATAAGGTGACAAGTGGTAAATATCCCATAGCCGTGTGAGAGCCAAGTAAAAGAGATGCGTGTAGTCCTTGCGCGAAGGGAACGGTGGTAAGGATTGTCCACGGGATCCCAAGTCATCGTTGCTCTCAAGAGCTCGTTTCGTCAACTCTTGGGATTGAGAGGTTGACGAGTATATGAGAGTACCTACACAAAACAAAGACAAAGGAAAAATTGTGTGTGCATGGTATATGTACACATCATCCATCATGATGCGCACATGCATGTGTCGGTTAGCACAAAATAGCCAATGCTCAAATAAATGAGATGCGTGATATAGAAACATGTCATCCATCATGATAGGTTTGTTATTATGTATGGCATAATGGAGACTCAAATTGTGTAATGCATCACGAGAAATATCTAGAGCATTGTTATTCATGGAATGCATATGGTGCAAGCAATCATGGAAATCATGCAAAGGATGGAATGAATCAAAATCTCCTAATATGCATGAGGAAGCTATGGGGGTCTCCTCATGAGCATTAATGGAAACATCACATGGAGAATATTGACAACATCCAAAACAATGCATATTCGAAACAATGTGATCATGGCATGACATAGTAGATGAATTGCACAAATCATGTAAAGGAAGCATGGCGATATCATCACAAGAGAAGCAAAATCCAATGACCATCATCTCGTCATCTATGCCATAAGTGCAAATGGGATTGATCTTAATGGGGCATGCATAGTTACTATGTTAAGATTGAAATGAAGCAATATGGGAGATCTCACTCATAGCATATGACAAGTTCAATGGATTGTCAAGTATAATGTGACCAATAGAATTTTCACAAGTTATCCTATGGAGCATAGCATCACAACTAGGAAACTCAACATGCTCATCATCATATTCATCATAAATAGGTAAGTCAAGGCATGAAGAAGTCGCACTAGCATGAAGCATGGTAATAGGTGGGTCAACATCATGGGGGTAATCATTGTCAAGAGCGTCCACTAGTGGGACAAGAGAACCACCATCACCTATGTTACCTTTCGAGCGTCGCTCATGTGTTGTAGGTGAGGTGTTGAAGATCAAGTCATGGTCATCGTCATCTTGATGGAACCATGTGGGGGTGCATCATCATCCACCATGGCCATCGTCGTGTCCAAGGGGAGGACGTAGTCATCGCAAATCGGCGCGTCATCATATATGGGTCCTAGCACCAAAGGAGAGAACGCAAGAGAGGTAGAGGTTAAGTTGTTAGAAAGCGAAATGGCCTCATATGCCGTGTCAACTACCTCACTCTCTAAGTGTTGTGGCTCACTCACTCCCTCAAGGATGCTCTCACTCATATGGTTGGTGGAGTCACTCAAATGGCGCTCAACCTCACATAGGATGTGTGGCATGCTCTCATGTGTGGGGCTAGTGGTGGTCACACTCATCCTCTCATAGGAAATGCTCTCAATGTCATGTATGGTGGAGTCACTCATGTCACTCATGGGGTGGTGGCTCTCCTCACATGGCACTTGGGGCATTTCTTCATATGTGGGTGTCGGAGGGATGTTGGTGCAAATGTCTCCATGCGCGGTCGCGTAGCTTGACTCGGAGGAGGAGTCCAATGTGGGCACCGTCTTCATGTTGTTGAAGAGGTTCGTGCTCATAGTCGTGGTCGAAGGGGATGGCCCTTGCTCGACCTTCTTGTCGCCGTCTTGGTGTTGGAGGTCCATATGATGTGGCACCTCATAGCTCGTCTCCATGACCGAAGGGAGTTTCCCATGCTCGGCCATCTTCCTTGAGGGGCTTCCGAAGATGGAAGTGTCACCCTCGCTCGTAGGTAGTCGCCTTGGACTTGATGAAGTCATTCTAGGCGTACTCGTGGGAAGTAGGCGAAGATGCCATACGTACAAAGGCGAAGATGCCTTGAGAACACTTGGCGAAGATGCCGAAGTGGTTGATGTAGCCGTAGCACCGTCTTGGTGGTGGTCGTCTCGCGGTCTTCTTTTATGCTCATGAAGCTTCGACTTGGCGTGTTGGGACTTATGCATTTGTGCTTGTGGAGCATCTTCATGATGATGGTGTCGTTGTCGCGCTTGAGCTCAAAGGCGTTCGTCGTCGTCGTGCACATGATGCTTGGAGGTGACTTGCCCTTCATGATGATGTTGATCACGAATGTGATGGTGGTCGCCATGTAGATGTGGACGAGGACGATTTGCACTTGCATCTTTTTCGTGCTCCAAAGACTTGTGGCTTGAACGTCGTCGTCTTGAGGATGATGAAGTGGAAGAAGACTTGATCAAGGCCCTAATCTCCTCCATCCTTGCATCTTGCTCCTCTTTATGTGCGGCAAGCTTCTTGTCGAAGTAGTCCCTTCTCCTTACTTCGGAGTGATGAATGTCGATGGAGATGTTCTCGATGCGCTCTCGCAATCTTGATTGTGTGCCTTGCACTTGCCGTTGTAGATCGAAGATAGACGCTTTGGTTATGTAGTTGTTCACGCCGTCATTGTTGTCGAGGACCGGAGAGGAAATGCCTTGCCTATCCATCACAAGACTCGAGCAAATATGAGTGGGAGAAAGAGAAGAACTTATACCAATGTACCTTGACCGATGTTGACAATGAATCAAGTTCACTCAAATGCGGACAATGAAATAGCACTATTGGTACCAATCCTTGTCGGTTCTCACACCTACACAAGTAAAGCTTATAGTGGAGCTCGGTGAGGATAGTGGCACAAAAATTTAATGCAAAATGTTAGCAAGAGTCAATAATGTTGAAAGAGATTCACAAATTCGCAAGTGAAACAAGTAGACCAATAGCAATATGGAAGGCACACGGAAACACACACACGGATAGATAAATGGGGTCGTGCAACCAAGGAATGAGCACAAAATGTGGAATCCACGGAAAACGCTCGTGTTGCACAACTCAAGAGAGACGCTAGCACGATTGCTCAATAGGCGGATACGACACTTGTGCACAACCTATAAGATGCAAAATGGATAAACTTCTATCCCAAGTATGCTATGTATGTATGGTTCCCGGTGTTTCTCTCAAGATGATCCAAGATGATCGGATATGACAATCTTATATGCAATGTGGTATGATGCTATGGCACTTGCTTACAAGCTTCTTTGCTCTCTTTCTCTTTTGCTTAAAAGCTTTTTTTCCTATGGCTACTTTGCACAATGCACAAACCAAGATAGCAATTGTGTATATGCGGGAACAAACTTGTGACACAAGATATGATAGCAATATATGCACCACGATGATATGGTATGTATGCTATGGGAAGTATGATCACTAATGCGCACAAGTAACGTTGCCGGCAATACTCAAATGGCTAGTCTCGATAGGCAAGTGACGCAAAAGTAAAGCTAGGGGTTAACAATGCAATAGCAAGGGAATATACAATGGAGGGATACCATGATACCAAGATGATATGGAGGTTACGGTCCGACGATGATGAGTAGCGGTGTTCTTGATGTAGATACCAAGATGATGGAGACTCGTCCCTAAGTAGCCGAAACACCTTAGGAAACGGAAAAACCGCGAACTCAAAATCTCACACGTCAAATGTCAAAATGGTGGTAGCGGAGAGCGGTGGTGGTGTTGCACTAGGCAATGCGGAAGTGGAATAATGGGCTATACACGAGTCGGAGTTGAAGTTGCCGTCCCTAAGTAGCCGAAACACCTTAGGAGACACAAGCCACAACTCAAACAAGCTCAAACAAAATTGGGTTAGGTTGGGTTGGTGGAAGTGTATGATGGGCAAGGTTATGTGGAAGTGGTGGTGGTGGTTGATGAAGAAGTAATCGTCCCTAAGTAGCCGAAACACCTTAGGAGACTCGAATCACTACTCAAGCAACCACTAATGCTATGGGGAACAAAATGGGTTAGGTTGCGGAAGTCGGAGGTGGTAATGCGGATGATATGGTGGAGGGCCTGGGAAAATTTGCCAAATTTCAGAAAATATGATGGATTCAAATGATGTTGTTGGTATTTTTTGGGATGGGGGATGTCAATAGCTTCAAAACGAGCTAAAGAACGTCAAAATCGGACTCCGGATGAATTAGTTATGACCAAAACAAAAGTTCAGCCGTGTCAGTTCCAGGGTTAACCGGACATCCGGGAGGAGGTCCGGATGATCCGGGCTATGTCCGGATGATCCGGGTGTACAGCCGGATGATCCGGGTTCGTCAGCTCCGGTTCTGTTTTCTGGTGCGTGGGGTATCCGGACGTCCGGGAGAGGGTCCAGCTGATCCGGGAGATGTCCGGATGATCCGGGAGAAGGTCCGGATGATCCGGGCAGGTCAAACTGCTCGGGATTTCCTCTCGGGGACGAATTTTTGGGCGGAATTTGGGGATTTTGGGGTCAAAATTGACGAGATTTCGTGGATGGAAGGTGGGGAAACTTGGGGAAATGCTAGATCCACTTGAAACCAAGCAAATCCACGGATCAAAATCAACAAAACATCATCAAACCAACAAATCACAAAAAAATTTGGGGCTATTTTTGGTGGGGATTTTCGGATTTAGGACGAAATCAACAAAATCAAGCTAGAAAAAGAGGTGTAGGGGCTCCAAAAACGTGATCAACGTGGCTCATGATACCAAGATGATGTAGGGTGGAACCCTATAGCGTCGATCTTTCACGTTTGGAGTGGATCCTACGGGGAATCACGAAGAACACGCGGAAGCACAAAGGGAAAACACGGGGAAAACGAGAGAGAATCACTCAGCCAACAAGGAGTCGGTCACACAAGTGCTAGATCACCGAATACATAGAGTAACATATGATCCACAATCAACAAAGGGAAAGGATACAACGGAATCGTTCTTCTCCAAGAGGAGGCCTTGATGTTCTTCCCTAAAGAGGGGTCTTGAATCCGCTTGGGGATCTTCTCCGGAGAGGTCCTGATCTCCGAGGAGAAGTATCCAAGTGGATGAGCAAAGGCTCTCACACAAACATGAGCTAATTCAATGCTAAGTCTCAAACGGAGGAGGAGGAGTCCTATTTATAGGCTAGGGGGTCGAAAGGGTACACGGGCTCAGCACAACACGCGCACACAGGCGCTGGCCGGATGATCCGGGTCCGAAGCCGGATGATCCGGGCTGGTCTGGATGGGCCGGGTGGAGGCCCGGATGATCCGAAGACTCGGCTGGTGGAGGTGCAGGGCCGGATGTCCGGCTGGCGGTCCGGATGTCCGGGCAGGGTCCGGATGATCCGGGACGGGGTCCGGATGATCCGGCTTCAGGGGGGGAGGCTTCTGTAGTCTTCGCTCGAATTAGCCGGATCGTCCGGGTGGTCGTCCGGATCGTCCGGGCTCGGTCCGGATCGTCCGGCTGGGTGTCCGGATGATCCGGGCAAGTCCCGTCTTGCTCCATTTTTCTTCTTCCTTCTCCTCTTCCATGCTTCTGTGCACGCTCGGCCTTGGTCCTTGGGTTCTCCATGGTCTCCTCGGGTGTACCTGAGTATGCACAAGGTCCGCGCTTGAAGTAGCAACCATGTCTCACGTGAGGAAAGTGAAGGTTTAGAGAGGATCGAGTTCACCTTGTGTCCAATGGCGTATGCTCGAGGTCTCGTCATATGTCCTCTTGGGGCTCGGAGAGTAGTCGGAGTGTACATGGGGATGAACGTGGGATGCTCCGCATCAGCAGCGCTTCGCCCCCCATTGCCACCAGCATCACCAACGCCGTCGACCTCCCCCACCACCTCCTCCATGGCTCCGAAAGCCGACAAGGGGAAGGGCGTGAAGTCGGCCGAGGCGCGGCGGCTCGCGGCGCTGCGGAAGGAGCGGGCGATCTTCTCCCCTCAGCTCGGTGCGCAGGAGCTGAGGGAGTACTACTACCTCTTCTGGTCGACAGAGACGCGAGCGCATCCGCGCACGAGGGTACTCCCGGCCGCCGCTTCGGAACTGGCTCCAAACGGGTACCCATTCTTCGCGCTGTTCTTCTATTGCGGGCTCTGCCCGCCCTTCTCGGAGTTCTTCTGCGACATAATGAACTCCTACGGGCTCCGCCTCCTTGATTTCACCCCCAACGCCGTTCTGAACATGGCAGTTTTCGCACATTTGTGCGAAAACTTTGTCGGAGTCCACCCCAATGTAGCCCTTTTCCGCCACTTCTTCATGCCTCGGGTCGAGAGAGGAGAGCCACTTGCCGGGGGGATCGCCTGGATCTCGAGAGTCAGCAAGAAGGAAGCATATCTGGAGGGTGAGCTTCGCAACAAATGGGAGGAGTGGAGAGCGGAGTGGTGCTGGATTGTCGAGGAGGACCCGCAGCCGTTCACTGCCCTGCGCCAAGCCGCAATCATGCGCGGCAACGATTGGAGCAACGTGGCCCCGGAAGACGACAGATTGAAGATCGCCGTCACCCGGATCCTTCGCCTCAGGCTTGCCGGGCTCACTGTAGGCGCAGTTGGCGCAGACTTCCTTCGCCGCTGCATCGCCCCCCTGCAGGAGAGGGGGAGACCCGCCTGGGAGTTCAAGAACTCGGCGGATATAATGCGGCTGCGTCCGGGTCTCAACTTCAACTTCACCGTCCTGGAGTTGGATGCAATGCTTCTGGAGCTGTTCAAACGCGACCCCCAGCACCCATTCATTTTGTCGAGGAGCATCGTTCCATTGTGCAATAATTCATCGCTTGACCAGATCCGCGCCATGATGCCGTTGTGCGATTCCCATGGAATCGTTCCAACTTGGCAAGAGCCTACGGATGACATCGTGCGGGCGTTCTTCGACAACTTGGAAGAAGTGTCGGTCCGCGCCGACGAGCAGAAGAGCCTCACCCGCGACACCACCGATGCGGAGCTACAGCGCATCGCCACTAGGACGGAGGAGGCTGTGGCAGCAGCTGCCGCGGGCGCGTTCGGGTTCACCGTAGAGGAGGCAGAGGCGGCAGAGGCGGCAAGCCTTTCCGAGCGCGAGGAGTTTGCCGGTGAGGAAGATCTTGCCGGCCCTGAGGCTGAGCCGAGCAAGGCCGGCGAGGAAGAGCCCGAGCCTTCAGACAGCCTGCCGCAGGTGGAGCCCCCGGCCCCGGCAAGGAGGCGGCTCCGCAGGGCCGGGGACGTAGCGGGGCGGCAAACGGACCAACAGCCGCCGAGCCGTGCGACACGCTCTACCGCGGCAAGCAATGTTGCTGCATGGAGCGCCTCACGCTGTTGCGGCAACTGGAGCGGGATCTTCCCGGTGCACCGCCACCGCCCCTGCCAAGCGGGCAAGGGATCCTACTCCTCCGCCTCGCCGCACCGGAGGGGAGCCGGACTTCGATCTCTCCGCTCTCAACTCCGACAAGGAGGAAGAAGAGAAAGTTTCTTTGTGTCCTCGTTGTTCTTCAATTATTGCTATCTTGTCTTGTATCTGACTTGCTTCGATCTGAATCCATTCCTTTTCAGGACGCTGGCCCAGAGAGCGGCGAAAAGAGCCAAGGCCCCGGTGATTGTCATCGAAGATGATCCCACCGTGTCAGCAGGGGGTGTGTCTGAGACCACCTTGACGGACCCTGCAACCACTCCCCAAAGCAGCCCCCAGCGCAACCCCCAATGTAAGTTTGTAGTTTACTTCCTGCTGTCGGATGCGCATGGGTGCTCTTCTCTAGTGAGACGGTTCAGCTGTGGTAAAAACTTGGGCTCATGGAGATTAGTGGAAGAGGTCAAAATGGTGATTTTGGAAAAATGGCAGAAGGTGTTTGTTGTTGGTTTGGGCAAGAAAATTAATTCCACTTACCATGAGAATTAACAGGATGGAATGGCACTTAGAAATAGTGTGTTCTACCAAATTTAAGCTCATTTGGGCAAAGTTGACAGTGCAAATTTTGTAAACCCTAGAAATCAATAGAAATGGGTTTTCCAAGATCTAGTCATCCGAAACCATTCTCCTTTATGCACCACTTGGTGTAGTGTCATCATTTGGGGATTTGAACATGTCCACAAAAATTCAGATCAAAAGGACACACTGGGCAATGTAGAGTTGTTCAAATTTGGTTCTGGACAGGAAGGGTTTTGGGGCACTTTGATCAATATAACATTTTCTCCAACTTGTGCCATTTGGTCTAGATGAACGATTAGACCATTTGAGCATGTTCACAAGGTTCGAGAACATTTGGACATGTTTGGCAATGTAAAGTTGCTCTAACTTCAAAATGGACAAAAATGGTTTTGAGGGGATTTCATGGGGTTATACTATTCTCCATGACATGATTCTTGTCAAGATCATCAAACATGTCATATGTGACATGCTAGAATTTTCTTGGAATGTTTGGAGAATATTTCCTTTGTAAATATTTCAAAAGCTTAAAATATCCAGAAAAGGGTTTTTGAGGGATTTAACCAATATTTTGAACATGACCATGTGTTGAAACTCTTATATATGGACAATAGATGTCCACTGAGTTACCCTACGTTTTACCAAATATTTTTAAAGCATAAAAATAATTTTAACCTATTAAAGACCATTTCTGGCCTAAAGAAAAAGCCTTTAAATAAAATAGGTAAATAACTTCTAAAATTATATTTTTGTGGTTTCTGGGTATCCTATATCTAATAGGAGTCAAATATATTTTTGGAAAGATTTTTACTGCCCTTAATTAAGTACTTGAAGTGCAAACCTCAATTCTGGGGTTTTTGGAAAACTAATTTAAAAAAACTATTTGGCCAAATTATTTTTGTAAGAAATTATTTTTATGTCCTATACACATGGCATGATCATTGGTTCAAGTTTGGAGCAAGGAGATGAAGTATAGGAGTTGGAGGATTTATTTGATTTTTAGAGAACTTGCAAATAGCACACAAAAACCAATCAAGGCAAGGTCCAAAACACTCAAAAGTTTTTGTCAAACCACATTTTATCATGATTGTTAGCTTAAGTGTAGTGGCATGAAAATCAGGGTGTGACAGACCTACCCCCCTTACAAGAATCTCGTCCCCGAGATTCCCAAACTAGGCGCGGAAAGTGATACAAAAACTTGGATCTGGGGTAGTCTTCAAGTCCTTATGTTGCTTCTGCTTCTGTGTAGTGCTCCATTGGTCTTGAAGTATTTGATGGTGTGGCTTCGTGTATGACGCTCCTCTTGATCCAGGTTGCTAATGGGTAGCTCGCGTAGGTTAGATTGGGCTAAGTCGATGGCTCGGTGGTTACTGCCCTCGTAGAGATCAGGCAAGTTAGGAAGTTGGAAACACTTCCAGGGTTGTGATGCATGGAAAGCATTGTGCACATCAGGTAACTCAGGTGGCAACTCCAGCTGGTAACTGTCTTCTCTTCATCTCGTAGTGATCTCAGAGGGGGTTGTTAAATCTTCGAGTGATCTCGAAGGGGGCCGATGAATCTTGGTGTGGGTCTCCTTGTCATGGAAATGCTTGGTTCCTTAGAGAGGAGTGGCTTGTAGATACACATGGTCTTTGACGCAGAAGTATACTTCTTGAAGATGGTGGTTGGTGTAGTTCTTCCTCCTAGACATGACGATCTTCAGATGTTCCTTGACCAGCTCAACGATTCTTCTTCCGTCTTCGGGTAGACAAGTAGGTCACCAAAGAAAGATGATAACTAACTTGTCCAAGCACTCCATGAAGTCTATGGGGTATGTAAAGTGGGCTGAGGCATTAGTGATGGTCACGGTTGAGCATTGGCCAAGGTCTTATCGATCTAGAGCCAAAGCCCAAGGTCAGGATCCGACCATGTTGTGGCTTGGTAGGGCGTAAGGGTTTCAAGGATTCTAGTGTGCGAGTGAATGTTTATCATCCCATCCTTGAGCACAGTTTCTGAGATGCCAATTGTGCTATCTAGTCCTTTAAACAAATCACATCATATCACTGATAGTATCATTTCGTATAGGTCAACTCCAATCATCACTCATGTGATTCATATCCTCATGACTCTCGAGAGGAGGTCTAACAAAATCATATATGTCTACAATCCCCAAACCCATATGTATGTCTACCTCTAAAAATCCACGGGTAGAACATATAAGCTGCTACGCTTGAATGTGACAATCCAAGTGCTCGGCCTATTCTTCCAAGGTCTAAGATAAAGCACATCTATCCTCAGGAAACACGTCGTAAGCTAATCCAAGATCTTGTTTCCTTCCTGTGAATCAACTCCAGCAGCCCATTAACTTCCATCAATCACTACACAATCCATTAATTCTACAAATCCAATGTTTATGGTGTTCCACATGATCTTCTAAAGTCCTTATAATCCCCAAATACTTGAAAAGGCTATCTCTACTATAGTCAGTCCACCAATTTCCATTATCATGGTCAAGTAACCTCCAAGGTCAAGTTTATATCAACTCCGACAATTAATCCAATCTCCTAGTTTATTGTCCATCGAGAAACATGGTATCACGATCAAGATTATCGGTCTAATTCCAATTTACTTCGAACCATGTAGACTTACTCATCATCTATACTCAACTAGGATCACCTATTTAAATCCAAATCTTATGTTCAACGAGAATTTCCACACTTTCCCCCAAGTCATTATCGTAATATCAACTATCTCCTATCAATATCCCCTGGCTAAGTCAAATCCTTATACTTCCAAGAATTTTAGCTTGCGATCATAGTTGTCCTATTAAATCCAATTTACTCAGGGGTAATGAAAGCTATGCTACTCTATAATCATGATCCCACCAAGTTCATCTACCAACATGAAAGCCTTATAATCCTCCGAAGAGTCTCAAATAATTCCTCAAGGTCACTGATATAAACTCATCAAGTCATTTGTCCTCTGTTCCTATATCCTCAAATTGGTCTTCCCTATGGCATCGTCAATTTTGGTGCTATCTTAGGATGATAATGTGCTCGTTCACTATGTCCACTAGTTCCATAATGAACCCAGTGATAAGCAAGGTTACGGAGGCTTAACAGGTTCTCTTGAAATTCTGTGGGTTAAGCACATGGTTAAGGATTCGAGATGGGGTATCTTATGAAGTCTTGAAGGGTCTAGGAACGGGTGTCTAATCTTGAGGGGCAACCATAACTCTAAGGGGATGCACTTGGTCTAGGAGGTTGTAGCAAAAGTCTTCAGTGTTGGTTGGTTGCCAAAGTAGAATCCTTGGTGTATCTTGTCTTGCTAGCCTTCAGTTGAGGAGAGAGATGAGAGGGAGAGGTAGCATAGAGGAGGGGAATGCCTAAAGGGGGTTCTATAGTGCAAGTGCAAACAAACAGGCGCAAAAAGGGCGAAACCAAAACAGGGTAAGGAAGGTGATATAGTCGCGTACTTGTTGCCTAGAGAAAAAGTGTGACCTATATCAAAACACAAACAAATAAAAACAAGCAACACACAATCATGGTTCTATTCGGACCATCATACGGACTCGACTGCGCATAGGGGTTACACGACTCATCCTACCCTAGGGGTTCTCGGACTTAGTAGTCGTGCCTTGTGCCTCGTGCAGTCTCCTGAGTTTTCCTCAGGTGTTGCTACGTCTCTTGTTTGATGAAATGATCTGGGTTGAGCCTGAAGAATCTTCGACAACTTCTCGCCTGATGAGGTGATAGGGTGATGATGGCTCCTCGTGGCTGTCTTTGACTTGGTCTTCTCTTGTCTTCTTAATCATGATGATCGCTTTTGCTTTCTAAGGCGTTGATGGTACCAGGTTTGTAATCCTTTATGCAAGGACGTTAACAAGGCATAGTAGAGGTCCAACATGTCGGTTACGTTGATGACAACATCGACACCAAGAGCGGGGGATGAAGAGAACCGTTTTCCTGCTCACTATAGTGAGCCGGACCAAATGGCGAGGTTCTCATCCACCAGTGGTTGCCATTACCACAACGGTAAGGACATGGTTGCTCTATTAGAGATGTATATCGTGAGCTTGCATATCTTCCACCCTGATCATCATAGGACAAGGTTGCATCATCCTGTGGAAAATTCAAAGGTATCTCCATCCTCTGGGTCTTCATGTCCTCATTCCTCGAAGATGTATCTTCTGTTGGTATCGTCTTGTTGTGGTGTCGCCAATCTTGTGTTCAGAAGATGTGGGTGGATGTCTGACAAGGCATCCTCCTTCTAGACTATCCACAAGGATTTCAAGGAATCCGGTGGTCAGGGGCATAAGGGTTCTAGCGACCAAAAGTTTTGAAGGGGAAAGAGATCCATAAGGAAAGTTTACCTTAACTAACGACCACGCTAACTAAGGCTTCCTACAGTCAGGATGGCTCTGATACCAACTCTGTGGGGAACCCGACTCATAAGTCGAGATCACCGAATGCACGTGTACAGTGATCCCAGAGATCAATGCTCACTGAACACACAGAAGCTGAATAACAAGAGTCTTACATCCATACATACCGTTTTACACAAGTAGGACCATTATGGTCAAGTCTTGAGTGTATCATCACAGCGGAAATCTTCAATAACAACTTGGACCCATGCCATCTGCCTTAACCCTACAGGCATTCTGACTGGGAAGTGTCCTAGCTCGCATGTTCGTCACCAAGGTACTCTTCATTATATCATGTTCTTTCATGCCTGGCCAATAAAATAACCAGTGGCAAGCCAATGAGTACTTTGAATGTACTCACAGGCAACCCATGTTTTGGTTCAAGATACAACAGTGCATGATATAGGTAAATTTTTGCAAAAAGCTAGTTTTGAGTGCAATGACATGTTCAACAACTTGTAAGACATGCATCAGGAGAATTCAAGTAACCATGAGGACAGGTTACAGATATCAACATAAATAGAGTGGGCATCAACCCAACTCAATCGTGTCAAGTCCTTTGACTTGACCCAAGTAGATCTTCCCACTTATCCAAACACACACACTGGTTTGTAAACATGTGGATGCAGCCCAACAGCGGTTACCCAACTGTCCTTGATCGTGGACACGGCTATTCGAATAGTTTTACACTCTACAGAGGTTGCACACTTTACCCACAAGATCCGGGGAACTTTCGTGTCATCCACGACCCGCGGTACCTCAAGTACCTGGGGTAAGCACCCGATCACTATCTTTCCCTTGACGACACTAACAAGGAGTCCACTCATTGTTCCGTATCCTCACGATGTACATCATACGAGACTCACTCGAGATCGTAACATCCGAGAGGGGACACAACGGTGTATCTGGTGCCCTGTGAAAACAGTCATGGCTGCCCTACCTGGAATGACCCCGTCCCGAGAGAGAGCACCAACTCTCCCCGTCACTAGTAATTGGCCTAGGTAATCAATAATGCCCTTTCCCATACAAGGGCAGAGTGGTTGCGCATGTAAGGTTGGAATAACGGTCGCAACTTAAACCAATCCGTTTTGAAAACAACACACACTTGCCTCGGTACACCACTTTGTCATCAAGTGGCTACCCAACTCATCATCTCCCCCGCGCATAAGTGGCACCCGATGGGGTTTTCGAAAAGTCTTTTGAAAATACTTTGTCTCCATCACCATGCATATTCCCGTCCCTTTTTGCGTAGCACTACTTTAGCATCCTATCTACCCCCACCGGCATAACCCTCATAAGAAGGTAGGGTCATTCACAATGCAAGTATCAATGAGGAGTACGATGGCAAACCATCAAAGTGGTTACCACCTCATCATGATTCCGTTGTAACAACAATATGGTGCTATATGACATGCATAAAAAGGGTTTCATAGACATGGTCAAAGGGTTGCTTGCCTGTTTTAACAAAGTCTTCGAGGTCTTCAAATATCTCTGGTCCAACTCCGAGCATTTCATCTACTTTGTCAACTATCGTCGAAAACAACCATAATAAGCAACACGACCAGGCAAAAATAAAAGTGCTCTAAAAAATTTGAGTTGGACTTTTCTTGGATGCCTCTGGTCATATGAGGAATGACCAAGCTGATTTCATTGGAAGTGGATCAATGGATATTTCTAAACATTTCGATATGATGGAACAAGGGATTTAATGGACCTGGAAGTTGTCTACAGAATGCCTTTTTATAAAAATGAGTAAAATTACCCATTAAATCAGGCATGATTTTAGAAACATTTAGAAATTGGTTTCACTGGATTTGGAGTTGAAATGAATATAATATGGATTTTTGAAGTGGACTTATGTGGATAAATGACCTTTTTTAAGTGTCCAGTGAAAACCAAGAACAACAAAAATGTCCACCGTGGCCTATTAATTAGGACTTGATTTATGGAGTCATTAGAAATTTGATTCATCAAATTTGGACACTATTTGAATTCTCTAGAGAGTTTTGAAGCTATCTGGAAAAGAAAAAGGAAAGGAAAAAGGGCTTTACCGTTATCCAGCGCACTCGGCGCAGTTTCGCAGTGGGACGGCCCAGTGGCTCAGCCGCGCGGGTGAGGAGGGGTGACGTCGGAGGCGCATTTCTCCTGGCCCGTCTCCACTTAAACGGCCGGCCCCAGCCGCTGGGTCGCTGACGCGCGGAGCCCAGCGCTCTGGCCATCGCCTACATCCCATTCGAATAGAGCAGAGGCAGGGGAGGGGAGGCTGAGTGGGCGCCGACGCTCTCCCGGGCAGCACGGGCCACCTCCGGCAGCGCCCGGCACACCGACGGACTCAGCGCGACGAGGCACACCTCTCCATGTGCTGCACGCACGCGCCGATGCTCGGAGTTGAGCAGGGCTTCGGGTCCAGCGGATGGCGGCGGCGGGCTTGGTGGTGGCGCCCGCTTTGGTTGCGGAGGAGGGGTCCTAGGGTGTTGGGGAGGTTCGTGGAGGCTTGGGGGGTGCCACAGACCGGTTCAGAGGAGGAAGGGAGGCCGGGGCGGCATGAATTTGAGTGGGGGTCCGAGGCGGCAATGGCGGCAGAGGAGGAGGGAGAAGGCACGGGAGGAGGAGTGGGTTGGTCCGGGGGTGCACGGGAGGGAGAGAGAGCAGTTGGAGACAAGAGAAGGCTCGGGGGTGGCCTTATACGGGCGCGGCCGGGAGGTGCCGTAGGCAGGGCGCACGGCCACGGCCCGTGGCGTTGCCAGAGACCAAAAGGGCGCTCTGGTGTGTGCCTGGGGTGCTCGTGGTCGTGGTCCAGGCCGAGAGGAGAGGAGAGAGGGAGCAAGGCAAGATCAAGGAGGGCCCCGAGCTCGTGCGCCTACTCGCCTAGCTGGGCACCGTCGGGCGAGCTCAGCAGGGTGAGAAGGAGAGAGGGGAAGGAGGGGGGCCGACTGGCTAGCGTGCCGTGGACGCCGAGGCAACCTCGGGAGACACGAACCCGGCTCCCAAGGTCGTTGAGTGCCTCGGGATGGGCAAGCTACAGTGAGGGAGTGCACTGTAGCGTGCTCCAGAGCGCGTCCATGGCATGCCATGGCATTTTAATAGTGCCATGGGCATGTCTTATAGTGTCTAGGGGTTTTGGGGAAGAGTAAACAAGGTAGGAGTGGCATTGGATGCCCTAGAGAGCCACTAGATGAGAGGGGAGGTGGAGAGAGAGGTGAACAGTGGCTGTCCAGAGGGGGAAAATGGGGTTTTACCCTATCAATCATGGAGCTTTGGAAGAGGGGGAGCTACTGGAGATTGCTGGTGATCAGGTTCAGCTGTGGTAAAAACTTGGGCTCATGGAGATTAGCGGAAGAGGTCAAAATGATGATTTTGGAAAAATGGCAGAAGGTGTTTGTTGTTGGTTTGTGCAAGAAAATTAATTCCACTTTCCATGAGAATTAACAGGATGGAATGGCACTTAGAAATAGCGTGTTCTACCAAATTTAAGCTCATTTGGGCAAAGTTGACAGTGCAACTTTTGTAAACACTAGAAATCAACAGAAATGGGTTTTCCAAGATCTAGTCATGCGAAACCATTCTCCTTGATGCACCACTTGGTGTAGTGTCATCATTTGGGGATTTGAACATGTCCACAAAAATTCAGATCAAAAGGACACACTTGGCAATGTAGAGTTGTTCAAATTTGGTTCTGGACAGGAAGGGTTTTGGGGCACTTTGATCAATATAACATTTTCTCCCACTTGTGCCATTTGGTCTAGATGAATGATTAGACCATTTGAGCATGTTCACAAGGTTTGAGAACATTTGGACATGTTTGGCAATGTAAAGTTTCTCTAACTTCAAAATGGACACAAATGGTTTTGAGGGGATTTCATGGGGTTATACTATTCTCCATGACATGATACTTGTCAAGATCATCAAACATGTCATATGTGACATGCTAGAATTTTCTTGGAATTTTTGTAGAATATTTCCTTTGTAAATATTTCAAAAGCTTGAAATATCCAGAAAGGGTTTTTGAGGGATTTAACCAATACTTTGAACATGACCATGTGTTGAAACTCTTATATATGGACAATATATGTCCACTGAGTTTCCTTAGGTTTTACCAAATATTTTGAAAGCATAAAAATAATTTTAACCTATTAAAGACCATTTCTGTCCTAAAGAAAAAGCCTTTAAATAAAATAGGTAAATAACTTCTAAAATTATATTTTTGTAGTTTCTAGGTATCCTATATCTAATAGGAGTCAAATATATTTTTGGAAAGATATTTACTGCCGTTAATTAAGTACTTGCAGTGTAAACCCCAATTCAGGGGGTTTTGGAAAACTATTTTTTTTTTAAAACTATTTGGCCAAATTATTTTTGTAAGAAAATATTTTTATGTCCTATACACATGGCATGATCATTGGTTCAAGAGTTTGGAGCAAGGAGATGAAGTATAGGAGTTGGAGGATTTATTTGATTTTTAGAGCACTTGCAAACACTCAAAAGTTTTTGTCAAACCACATTTTATCATGATTGTTAGCTTAAGTATAGTGGCATGAAAGTCAGGGTGTGACACCCTGGGAGCTGCACTCGGTTCTTTCCGTTGTCCTTCTTCATCCTTGTACTTGGGTACTTGTCCGTGTTCACGTGCATCCTCGAGGGGGCCTTCTTGGTACCTAATCATGGACAACATTCCGGACTTAGGTAGTAGCCATGTCTCGAGTGGAGCATATGGAATATCACTAAGGAGAGATGTCACCTCAGTCTCGAGAGCTCTAGCTCGTGCTCCTGTCATCAGTCATCTTGGCACTAGGTGAGACGATGGTAGGTCCATGGGGATGACCATAGGATGCTTTGCATCATCTCTCCCCTGGGAAAGATCTGACCTCGGATAGAAAGCCTCATCACCATGGTAGGGAGAGAGATCCTTGACATTGAATATGTCACTCACGGAGTACTGATCGCGTGGGATGTCGATCATGTAGGCGTTGTTATTATAGCGTTCAAGCACATTGAAGGGTTCGTCGGCTCGCGGTAGAAGCTTGGACTTGCATTCGTTGGGGAAGTGTTCCTTGCGAAGGTGTAGCCACACAAGATGTTTGGTGTTGAATATCATGGGATTCTTGCTGATGTTGATCTTGGTCGCGAGTCATTGTACTTGGCGATCGATGGTGTGCCTTGTATCTTCATGAATCTTATCGAGGTAGCTCACTCATGCACTTGTGTCCATGTTGATGCGCTCTTGTAGTGGTAGAGGTAGAATGTCCAATGGGGACAACATGTTGAAGCCATAGACGACCTAGAAGGGGGACTTGCCAGTAGTAGAATGTCGTGCTCGATTGTAGGCATACTTGGCCTGGGTAAACACTCTTCCCACTCCTTGATGTTCTTCTTGATGAACACACGTAGGAGAGTAGATAGCGTCTGGTTCGTGACCTCCGTTTGGCCGTTGGTTTGAGGATGGTATGCCAAAGAGAACAAGAGCTTGATTCCGAGCTTGGCCCATAGTGTCTTCCAAAAGTAGCTAAGGAACTTGACGTCGCAGTCTGATACGATAGTCTTTGACACTCCATGCAGGCACAACATTTCCCTACAAAATAGATTTGCAACATGTGAAGCATCGTCTATCTTGTTGCATGGAATAAAATGTGCCATCTTAGAAAAACGGTCCACAACAACAAACACGGAATCGTTGCCATTTCGAGTTATAGGCAAACCAAGCATTAAATCCATACTAATATCTTCCCATGGGTGATACGGAATAGGAAGTGGCATATATATAGACCATGGGATTGAGCATCAAACTTAGCTTTGTGACATGTAGAGCATCGGTTGGTGAAGCGTGAAACGCCATGGAACATCTTGGGCCAAAAGTAGTTCTTGGAGAGCGTAGCAAATGTCTTGTCGCGTCCAAAGTGTCCCATAAGTCCTCCTCTATGAGATTCTTGCAAAAGTAATAAACAAAGAGAAGACTCTGGAATACATAGTTTGTTAGCTCTCATAAGATAATCATCTTTGATATAATAGCGTTCCCAAGACATATGCGTCAAACATTTGGTATAAGGGTTAGCAAAAGTTGGATCATGCGCATATAAGTATTTTATGTGCTCAAAGCCAGTGGCATTCAATTCAACTTTAGTGACAAGCATGCATTTGCGTGAAAGAGCTTCTGCCACAACATTTTCCTTACCTTTGATGTATTTAATGACATAAGGAAATGACTCTATGAACTCACTCCATTTGGCATGCCACTTATTCAATTTAGTTTGACCCTTAAGTTATTTAAGCGTTTCATGATCCGTATGGATGACAAATTCATGAGGGGGAAGATAGTGTTCCCACTCACGTAATACTCGCATTAGGACATTTAGCTCTTTGTGATAGATGGGATAGTTGAGTTGCACTCCGGAAAGGTTTTCACTAAAATAAGCAATTGGGCGCTTCTCTTGCATTAACATACCTCCTATACCGGTGCCACTAGCATGGCAATGAACTTCAAAAGTTTTGTCAAAATTGGGCAAAGCAAGTAAACGAGAATGTGTAAGCAAGTTCTTGAGCTCATTAAATGCGGTATCTCGGGATGGTCCCAAAACAAATGGTGCATTCTTCTTACTCAAAGCATGTAAAGGGGTTGCAATGGTGCTAAAGTCCTTAATGAATCTACGATAGAAACCGACTAAGCCAAGGAAACTACACACTTGTTGTAAGTTGGTTGGTTGTGTCCAAGTTTTAATAGCATTAATCTTAGCTTCGTCTACATGAACACCTTCAGAAGAGACAACGAAACCCAAGAAAACAAGATTATCAACACCAAAAAGTCATTTGTCCATATTATCATAAATGCGCTCTTTTCTAAGAGTTTGCAAAATGGTTCTAAGATGGGCGACATGGTCTTTGAGAAATTTGCTAAACACAGGAATATCGTCAAAATAGACCACAACAAATATGCCAATGTAGGGGCGGAGAACAAAATGCATCACACGAATAAAGGTGCCGGGTGCTTTCGATAAGCCCATAGGCATGACCAACCATTCATACAAGCCAAACTTGGTTTTGAAAGCGGTTTTCCATTCATCACCCTGTTGGATGTGAATTTGGTAATAGACACTCTTAAGGTCAATCTTACAGAAAATGGTGGCTCTACTAAGCTCATCTAGCATATCATCAAGGCGAGGAATAGGATATCTATAACGGAGGGTGATGGTATTTATGGGTCTACAATCGGATCACATGCGAAAACTACCATCTTTCTTAGGGACTAGTATGACCGGTACATCACAAGGACTTAAACTTTCACGCACATGCCCATTGTCAATGAGTGGTTGTACTTGCCATTGTATTTCCTTAGTTTCTTCGGGGTTGACACGGTAAGGTGCTTTGTTAGGAAGAGGGGCTCTGGGTATGAGTTAGATGCGGTGTTCGATGCCTCGTAGTGGAGGTAGTCTCGGAGGTAGCTCATCGGAGAAAACGACCTTGAATTCCTGCAAGATATTAGACAACACTAAAGGTAGAGAATAAGAGGTGTTGGTGTTGCGTCGTCCATGCACATAGTGCATAACACGTGATGGGTTCTCACACACTTCTCTCGTCTCACTTTTGGTAGAGAAAAGAACTAAGTTTTTTTTGTCGCTCATCATGGAGGCACTCAATTTGGGCTTGTGGCGCCCACTCTCTTTTGGGTGGCTCGCTCTCTCACTATTCTCTCCATGATGGGTGGTTGCTTTCTTATCGACAATCACTTGGCTTGGTGACATAGGTTGTAGCACATACTCCTTTCCCTTCAGCTTGAAGCTATAGTGATTGGTTCACCCGTTGTGAGTGATGTCGCGGTCGAATTGCCAAGGTCGTCCAAGTAGGAGATGGCAAACAGACATAGGAACCACATCACACTCCAAAGTGTCTTCATATGCTCCGATCTTCAAGGAGACTTGAACCATATGTTCCACTTGAATGGTGCCAGAGTTGCTAAGCCACTGGACATTGTAGGGGCAAGGGTGCTTCATCTTGACAAATTGTAGCTTGGAGCATGCTTCTTTACTTGCCAAGTTGTGACAACTTCCTCCATCGATGATGACCTTCACGGACCTTCCGTTCATGCCCGCCTTGGTGTGGAAGATATGGCATCTTTGGTGTTTGTCTTGTTGGTGTTGAACTGTCAAGACCTTGGAGAGAATGAGAGCGGGGCTCGAATCATTGTCACAAAAGACTTGGTCACCTTCATCCTCATTCACGCGCCGGTGCATGGCCACGTGTTCAAGCGCGTCCATTTCCTCCTCACTCATGGAGTCATATGTTCCGTCGGCATTGAGGATGATGGTGCACTTATTGGTACAATCGAAGGACTTGTGGCCTCGGCCTCAACATGTGAAGCACTTGATTGAACTTGTCTTGATGGTCTCATCCGGTGGAGTTGTAGATGTTGAAGCTCTCGGCCTGAAGTTGCTTGTAGTAGGAGGACAACTTGATGTTGTCGAAATTTTCTTGTAACTTGACTTGTCTCCGTTGCTTGGAGAAGGTTTGGTAGAGGTAGAAGGCGGTTGAATCGTTGAAGCTTAGTTGGTGGAGCCGTAGTTCTTGGAAGAGTACTTTGCGTACTTGAAGTCATCTTGCACTTGTCACTCTGCCTTGGTTGCTTGATGTACTAGCTCCATGTGGTTGGAGTAAGGTTGGAAGTCGGCGATCATCTTGATAGGATGATTTAGTCCATTCAAGAAACGTGCCATAGTTTGCTCATCATCTTCCGTGACATTAGCATGTATCATGGCGATCTCCATTTCCTTGTAGTACTCTTCAATGCTCTTTGTTCCTTGCTTGAGGAGTTGTAGTCGCTTGAAGAGGTCACGGTTATAATACTTGGCACAAAGCATGCTCTCATGACATCCTTCATTTGATCCCAAGTTGTGATGGGTGGTTCACCTATTGCCTCTCAGCGCTCAATGATTTGCTCCCACCAAGTGAGGACATAGTCTTGGAACTCAGGGGATGCCATGGAGATCTTCTTCTCTTCCTCATAGTTGTGCAAATGAAAGATCTTGTCAACCTTCAATGCCCATGAAAGGTACTCTTCGGGGTCGTTGCTTCCGGAGAACTTGGGCATGGTGAACATGAGCTTGCCATAGCGTTGCTCTTTATTGTCTTGTTGTCAGGGTGATGACGTCCTTGACATGGAGGATTGTCACCCTCAAGTTACTCTTGGCATGGAGGATTCCCATGTCTTGCTCTTGGTGAACTTGTGGTTCTTGTCGAGCTTGTTGAGGAGGTTGTGGAGCTTGTCGGTGCAATCGTGCTTGTTGTCGTAGTTCTTGTACTTCCTCATGAAGCGCTTCTTCTTCTTCTCTAACATGTAGATTATGGGCGGCGGCGGCACGATTTGTGTCACGGAGGGCATGTTGCACCTCAAGTTCTTGTGCTACACGCCGTTGTTGTTGTTGACTGAGAGCTTTGGCGTCTTGCTCGTCTTGGCGTTGGCATTGCCTTTCCTGTATTTGTTTTTGTTGGCATTGGCGTTCTTGATCTTCCACTTGCTGTCAGTGGCATTGCCTTTCTTGTGCTTGCATGAAGGTAGCTTGATTTTGACGATGCCGATGATCTTGCTCATCGAGTTGCTCTTGTGGATGATTGTCGTGTAGAGAATTGTGGTTTGCTTGACGACTTGGCATGCGGCTCGCTAAAAAGTGTTCGATGTCGGTGTAGTTGAGCCAGAGATGGTGTCGGAAGAATTTCGACTCGAGTGGCTCCGTCTTGAGTATAGCAAAGAGGTAGGAGAGCGGTTGACCAACAAGGCACTAATCTCGTCCATTATTGCATTGGTCTCTTGTTTTTGTTCGTTGAGCTTGTTGTCGAAGTAGTCTCTTGTACATTGCTCAGCATGTCGCAAGTCGGTGGCGAGGTTGTCGATGCGGTCGCTCAATGCTTGTTGTTCTTGATGCAAAGCTCTTTGTGCACCAAATAGGTGGTTCTTGGTGATGTAGGTGTTCGGGTCCTCATCTTGCTCAATGAAAAGTGTTTTGGTAGAAGTAGTTGTCCTATCCATCATTCCAAGTAAATGTGTGAGTGAGAGAGAGAGAAGAAGAATACTAGATGTACCTTGACCGATGTTGAGAATGGATCAAAGACCACTCAATGATCTAACATGGAAATAGCACAATTGGTACTGTATGTCATCAATCTCTCACACCTACACAAATAAAGCCTTTGGTGGAGCTTGGTTAGGATGGTGGAAAAAATTTATGCAATTGTTAGCGAGACTCAATAATGTTGGAAAAGATTCGCAAATTTGCAAATGCAACATGTAGACCAATGGCAAGATATGGCACACCGAAGAACACACTCGGAAATATAAATCGGGTCGCGCAACCAAGGAATGAGCCAAAATGTGGAATCCACGGAAATGCTCTTGTTGCACAACGCTAGAGAGACGCTAGCTCGATTGCACGATAGGCGGATATGAGACTTGTGCACAACCTACTAAGCAAAATGCAACGACTTCTATGCCAAGTATTCTATATGTATGGTGTTCCTATGATATGATCCAAGATGATCGAGTATGACAATCTTAATTTAGTATGATGCTATGGTTCTTGCTTAAAAGCTTGTTGCTTGTCTTTTCCTTGTGCGTAAAAGCTTGTTTGCCTCTTTCTCTTTTGAGCTATTTCTTTGGTCTCTTATGCAAAACTTCACGAACCAAGATAGCAATTGTGTATATGCGATGACAACCTTGTGACACAAGAAATGATACCCATATATGTATATCAATATGATGAGATATATGCAATGGCCACTAATGTGCACAAGTAACATTGTCGGCAATACTCAAAGGCTAGTCTCGATAGGTAAGCGACGCAAAAATGGTCTCTGGTGGTTAACAATGCAATGGCAAGGTAGTACACAAAAATGTCGTTGAGGTTACCATCCTTGCTTATGGTGGATGGTGTCAAAATGATAAAATGGTCGAGGTCGATGACGAGGATGAGTGGCACTGATGTCAATGTCCAACCGTCCCTAAGTAGCCGAAACACATTAGGACACAGAAACCGCAACTCAAAATTTCAAAGAGAAAATGTGCCAAAATTGTCGGAGGTGGTAGCGGGTAAGCGGGGGTGGTCGCGGAAAGCGATGGTGGTATGCGGAAGTATTGGTGTAGTCCCAGTCAAAAATTGGCCAAAGTTAGGCGGAAGGGAAGTGGTGGAGGAAATGGGGCTGTGGGAGGCCAGATGTCCGGGCTGTCGGGCCGGATGTCCGGGCTATCGGGCCGGATGTCCGGGCCTCCAAATCCGAGATGAAGTCGATGAACTCGTTGGGAAAAAGGGAAGTTTCAGGGCAAAATTCAAGAGATTTCATGGATGGAAATTGGGGAAATGATGGGGGAAAGTTAGATCTACCTGCTACACATGAAATCCACGGATCAAATCCAACAAAATTTCATCACACTAACAAATCACAAAAAAATTGGGAGGCTATTTTTGTGGGGAATTTTCAAAATTGGGACAAAATCAAAAAAATTAGGCTAGCAAACAAAGGATAGGGGCTCCAAATTTGTGATCAACCAAGGCTCAAGATACCAATATGATGTAGGGTGGATACCCTAAGGCCGATCTTTCACGAAATGGAGGGGATCCTACGAAGAACACGAGGGGAAACACTCAAATCAATGGAAAATGATCACACATGTGCTAGATCCATGAACATAAAGAGTGATACAAGATCCAAACGCAACAAAGTACGATGCGAGAGGCGGTATTTCTTCTCCATGAGGAGGTCATGAGGGGTCTTCCCGTGAGTGGTCTTGAATCCAAGGATGGATCTTCTCCCAAAAGGCTACGGTGTCTCCGATGGAGTAGAGCCAAATGGATGAGGAAAGCTCTATCTCTAGTATGGGCTATCACAATGCTAACCCTAAAACGCGAGGGAGAGGGAGTATATATAGTCTAGGGAGGGTAAAGGGATACATGGGCTTCGACCCTTTAATGTGCGCAGACAGGCGGAGCCAGACGTCCGGGCGTCGGGCCGGATGTCCAGGCGTTCACGAAGGGCTGATGTCTGCGGCAAGGAGGCCAAATGTCCAGGCTGACAGGGTCCGGCTTCGGTGACGTTTTGTGAAGGGTGTCGGATTACCGGGCCAGGTGCCGGATATCCGGGGTCGTCGGGCTGTAGCATTGTGGTTGTTGGGCTGCTGTTGTGTGGGCATCTTCAGGGGCCGGATGCCTGGGGCCATGGCCAGATGTCCAGGCCCTGGGAGCTGCTCTCGGTTCTTTCCATCGTTCCTCTTCATCCTTGTACTTGGGGACTTGTCCGTCTTCGTGTGCATCCTCGAGGGGGCCTTCTTGGTACCTAATCATGCACAACATTCCAGACATATGTAGTCGAGTGGGTCATACAGAATATCACTAAGGAGAGATGTCACCTTGGTATTGAGAGCTCTAGCGCTCGTGTCATCGGTCCTCTTGGCACTAGGTGATACAGTGGTAGGTCCATGGGGATGACCATAGGATGCTCCGCATCAAGTGTGATGCCCAAAAGCTACCTATGGAACTAGGGACTTTTGTACTCCATTTGAACCAACCATCAGTCACCCCATCAACACAAGCCAATAAGAGAAGGAAGTTAAATACCGGCAAGTATTTTCCGGCAGGGCTCCCTAAGGCCACCGACAAGAATGTTGTTGAGAATGATAACACGCCTGCCGGGGAGCAGCTGCTTTGCATAGAATCTCAGGTTCTTGCTATTGAGGATAGCGCTCCCGCATCCGTAGAGATGCCTTTAGTCATTGTCGACGAGCCACAAGCTCTGGCATGGGCGCAACACATAGTCCAATTTCTTTAGACAGGATAGCTTTCCAATGAGCAAGAAAAGGATGGAAATGTGGCCCATCAATTGAGTATGTACCAGTTTGTAGAAAACACTCTGTGTGGAAAGAGACTAAATAGAGTGAAATTAAAGTGCATTTGCCGGGAAGATGGACTCAAGTTGTTGGCGGAGATACACGGAGGCATAGGTGGCTCTCACATAGTATCAAGAGCCCTTGTCGACAAAGCTTTCTGGTAAGGTTCTTATTGGCCCACTGCCCTCCAGGATGCAACTAAGCTAGTAACGAGGTGTGAAGGATGCCAGTTTCATTCAAAGAACATACATCAACCAGCACAAGTTCTTCAGAAAATCCCTCTCTCCTAGACCTTTTCAGTTTGGCAGCTTGATATCTTGGGCTCCTTCCCCCGTGCAACCAGGGGCTTTGAGTTCTTGTAGGTTGTCATCGACAAGTTCAAAAAGTGGCTTGAAGTGGAGCCAGTGAGAAAGGTGGCTGCACAATCAGCCGTCAAGTTCTTCAAGGGACCAGTTTGCCATTTTGGGGTTCCAAACAGAATCAACACCGACAATGGCCCATAGTTCACGAGCCGCACCTTCATGCAGTACATCCAAAGCCTTGGGAGCAAGGTTTTCTTTGCCTTTGTTGCTCATCCCAGAAGCAATGGACAAGCAGAACGGATGAATGCTTAAGTATCGCGTGGTCCCAAAAGAAGAACCTTTGACAGGCTGCACAATTGGGGAACACACTGGATTGATGAGTTGCCGGCATTTCTTTGGTCACTCGGAACGACACGAAATCGAGCTACTAGCGAAACACCCTTCTCCCCAGTTTATGGTGCAGAAGCGGTGCTCCCCACGGAACTCACATACGGGTCACCTCGAGTGCTTGCCTACGATGAGGTAGAGCAATAGTAATTGCGGCAAGATGATGTCGTGCTCCTTGAAGAAGATCTTCTTTAGGCAGATGTGCGAGTTGCACGCTACCAGCAAGCCTTGCGCCGCTATCATAGCCGCAAAGTTCATGCCTGAAGCTTTGAGGAAGGTGACATTGTTCTTTGGCGCGTTCAATCCACCAAAGGGTCAAACAAGTTGACGCCAAAATGGGAAGGCCCTTATCAGGTGCAAGTCACCGGACCTGACGCAGTCCATCTAGAGACTGAAGATGGCATTCGTGTGCAAAACTCGTGGAATATTGAGACATCTTCGCAAGTTCTACCCATGAGGTGCAGTTGTCAGGCCCTACCCCGACAACCCCTTTTGTACAAGCTTTGTCTCCAAGATTTGTAACCCTTTCTACAAAGTCAGGCATAGACCTTGTGCATATGTGAATAAAGCTAAGTGTTTCACAACTTTTTATGTATATTTACATATGTCTGAATACTCATAACATTGTGATTACATTTTTTGTTTGAATGAAATAGCTAATGTACCGCCAAGATCTCCATACCCCTCTTTTCTCTTCTTTCTTTTTCTCAAAGACAGAAGGATTCCTCGCATGTAAGTTTCCCGGCGGAGTGGTGGAGGGAATACACTTGAATGGTGTTGACATGTTGGCATTCATTTCATACGATAAGAAGTACAACAAAGAAGCAAAGAAACATCAGTTGGAAGACAACTAGAAATTTTTGTTTATTACATTTACAGTTGCCCTTGCATGATTTTATGTCGTATGAGAAACCTGCATGTGAAGGAATCTTGTCATGTTTGTTCATGCTCTTATATTGCCTCGAGTCCGATCGGCAAGATCTTTGCAGCCGCATTAAGACCGGCAAGTTGCCTTGTCGATGACAGTACTTCCAGTACGCTATTAATGACAAGTCCCTCGTAGCGCTCATGGAAACTATGCGTGTCGACAAGGTCCTAAACCGCATAGGGTGTCGGCCTAAAATCATCGAAGTATGGAAACGAATAAGGGGAACAATACATGTTCATTTGAGCATGGTAAATATCATATGTTTATTGAGATGTGCTCGATAACGTTTTTCTTATGGGTTATTAGATAAATGCCACTCCAATTTTGGTGATTCATAAAAATGCACTGCAATTTCCAAACTTTGAAAAATACCACTGCAATTTTTGCAAACTTTGAAAATGCCACTACAGACTTCAAAAAATTCCACTAAAATGGCATTTTTCAAAGTTTCGAAATTGCAGTGGCATTTCTCGGAATCGCCAAATTTGGAGTGGCATTATCAAATTAACCCTTTTCTTATACCTTTCTTTCTAGGGTTTACATCATGTGCAATTCAGGGAAAAAGGGGCGCCTAAGCAAAGCGATCCTGGCAGGCTAGATGATGGTGTTGCCGGCGTGCAGCTAGAGATGATGGTGCTGCCGGTGGTCAGCTGGAGTCGGAGGCGTCGTCCTCGGTCTTGATGCCTGGGGACCCACCATCATCATATTCACCATCGTCCTCCTTGTCTCTTTCGGTCGAGGAGGAGGTTTATCTATTGCTCAGGCTCTTCGTGCAGCACTCCATGCGAGCTCCTGAAGCCCCAAAAAAAATTCATGGAGAGCGTGTTGGATTCACCTAGATTGAAGTGGAGAAGATGCCCTGCCCCAGATAATGGGCATGGACGAAGGATTTCCACTCACGCGTCACTTAGATGGTGCCATTGGCGGGGAACTCGATGTTCACCCAGACGGAGCCATTGTAGCAGCAATCCCTCGCAACCACAAACTGAGCGGTTGATCGACCTGCATCACCCTGGTGAAGGAATGAGGGATCCGCAACCGGCTTCGCGGTTGGCAGCACAACTCTACGACGAATTCGAGTGTCGTGTCCTCTGTATGGCCCTCTTCCAGATGAGGAGCGGCTGGAGGTGAGATGACGAGTGCCCTCTCCATCCACCCCGGCCCCGAGTGCCACATCTTCCACGACTCCGAGCAATAGCCCCTCCTCGAGCGCTGGTGACGGTTCCTGTAGCCGCAGTTGAGGCGGAGGCATGGTGCTCTCACTTCAGCGACAGAAGCACGAGCTTGACCTTTCCCCTCATCATGGCTATGGTCGATGTGGGGAGGAACAAGGGAGAAGGAAGCGTTAGGAACTAGAGGATTGGAGCAAGGAGAAGTGGATGGGCATCGTGATGTAGGGTGGAACCCTAGGTGGATGATCTTTCACGTTTGGAGTGGATCCTACGGGGAATCACGAAGAACGCGCGGAAGAACACTAGGAAAACACGGGGAGGAACGAGAGAAACACTCAACCGACAAGAGATCAATCACACAAGTGCTAGATCACAGACAACATAGAGTAACATATGATTCACAATCAACAAAGGTAAGGATACAAAGGAACCGTTCTTCTCCGTGAGGAGGCCTTGAAATCCACAAGGGGATCTTCCCACGAGGGGGGTCTTGAATCCGATAGGATCTTCTCCGAGGAGGCCGCGGTCTCTCACGAGGAGGAGATCCGATGGATGAGCGAAGCTCTATCTCTAACATGAGCTAAATCAATGCTAAACCTAACTAGGAGGAGGTGGACGAGTATATATAGTCACGGGCCACGAAGGGGTAAGTTGTGGGATACATGGACTCGGTCCAATACACTGTGCGTAGACAGGCGTCGGACGTCCGGTGGGTTTCGGTCGTTCGGATGCTCGGGAAGGTCCGGACGTCCGGTAGTCTCCGGACTTCCGCTAATTCGGCCCGGGTGTGATGGTGCCGGTCGTCCGGAGGCGCTCGGTCATCCGGGTCCTGGGATGTGTCGGACGTCCGGTACTTGCCGGTCGTCCGGCCGCTGTAGCTTCTGTCGGCTGGCCATTCTGGCTGGCTGAGTGCCCAGGCGTCGGACGTCCGGCGTTGTCCGGTCGTCCGGAGGCTGAAGACTTAGAGCAGCTTCTTCTCTTGGTCCTTGTACTTGGTGTCCTCGCCGTCTTGTCCAATGCTCGTAGCTGTTCCATGGCCTTCCTCTTGATTCCTGGACATGCATAGCACACACGTTGGAGGTAGTAGCCATGTCTCACATGTAGAAAGTGAAGGTTTGGAGAGGAGCGAGTTCACCTTGTGTCCAATGGTGCATAGTTGAGGTCTCGTCATAAGTCCACTTGGGGTTTGGAGAGTAGTTGGAGTGTACATGGGGATGAACGTGGGATACTCCACATCATCTCCCCCCCCCCCTTCTGAAAGATCCGACCTCGGATCGTGATCCTCATCACCATTGAAACGGTTGTCATGGACGGACTTGTAGTTGGACGAAGTTGAAGACATGGCGCAATCCAAGTAGTCCAAGGTGTCGCCGGAGTGATAGACATGCAAAAAGAGCAAACACAAGCAACACTCGGAAATACAATGGTTAGCGCACAAAAAGTGTCCATCATGCAAGAATGAGTCCGTGCGGCAAGATAGGTCGTGACAAAGCGCATGAAGCTTACTAAGATGATCTATAATGAGATGCAAAGCATTCATGGGACGAAATGCAATCATTGTGCACACAAATGTGTTCTAAATATGATCAATGCAACCACGATGCAAAATGATGTCATAGTGAGACGGTTTATCAATAGCATGAATATGGCAATGGATGCTCAATATGTGTATGCTATCATGCAATTGATGGTGTACAATATGATTATGATGTATGAATATGCCATCAAGGTAGATCACAACAAATTTGCTAAGGAAATGCACAAGCTCATATATCATGGATGACATGGCAATAGATGCAACAAGGCAATCATAATGTGAGTCAATCCATGCATAGGGTGAAAACTTGTGGTGAGTATGATAAGTCCACCGAGCATGACATGTATGAGCACAATCAACAAATATGGAGGTGTTGGTGTACCAAAGCTCGATGTCGAGCCATGAGTGGAGTTTTGAAGGTGCATCCAATAAGTGTGAGCGCTCCTCAATGTGAAGGTCCATGTAGCCAATCTCCAATGTTGCTCCTCCATTCACGAGATGTATCATGTAGACAAGAAGAAGAAAACAACAATGAAAGAGTGACCCATCCAATATGCGTATTTGAGGATGGCTCAAAGAGAAGGATTTCACCTTTATGAGGATGTCGAAAATATTGGTGTTGCGCATCATGTATGCCTTCAAATAGCCAATATGTCTCATGACGGTAATGCCTTGTGAATCCTTCAAAATGAAAGAACATGACAAAGACTCGGAAAAACAAATGAGGTTAGTGGAAGTGCAAAACCTATCATTCATGTGGTAAGATACCCAACAAGTGTATGCATCATGCTCATCATAAGAAAGTACAAGGGAGCATTTCATAGTATGGAGGCATATGATGCAAGAACAACCAAATGCAATAGGCTCAATCAAACAAGCATGCATCACAAGTAAGGTGTCAAAGTCTCCAAGATCAATAAGCATAGTATGGTTGCACTCGATACAAGTGGATATGAAATAGGCAACTAATGGAGACAAGAGACAATGATCATGGCAAATCAAGTGAGAGGCATCAACATGTATGTCATCAACCCAAGAAAGCAAGTAACAGTGGAACATGGGTGATGCAACATAGCAAGCAATCATAGCGATCAAGTCAAGCATGCTAGTAGTGCGAAGATGCAACATACTAGAAGGAATCATGGCAAGCATGTCATGTGTGCAAATAGTGGGCATGTATAATTCACATGTCATAGCACAAGCATGAAAGCAAGATATGAGGAAAGTAGGTTCATGGTGTTGGCAAAAAGTCCTATGTAAATAGCAATGGAACATCATGACTCTCCCAACACAAGAATCAACAATAGTATGAGGCACATGATAAACATGGCAATAGCAACAAGTATCTCCACCAAGCATGCAAATACACATAGAAGTAGCATAATGGTGAATCATGGGTAGATGCAAGCAAGGGTCACAATTGCATGGCAAAGGCATAGAAACAAGCATATCATGCAAAGTGAACACGCTAGAATGGGCGTGATAGAGGCGGAGGTGTCCCGTCTTTAGATGAGATGATGGATTTCGCTTTGGTGGAAGTCGACTTTGATGATCCGACTACGAACGTGCGAGGACGTCGCGCCTTAGCAATCGCTAAACCAACTCCGAGAGGTTATTGACCACGCCGGAGCACGATCAACCTGACCACGAGGGTCTGTTTCCTGCGAGCAAACGAAGAACAAGCAAGAAACTGAGATTGCAATCTGGATATTGCGAATATAAGATGAAAGCTTTATTGATCAAGGTGGGGTTCTGTGACGCCTTTGTCTGGTCGTTGAACAAAAATGAAGTACGCGAAGTTGCAGCTATGGCGAACTTTTAATCTAAACAAAACCCAAAGTCTAAAGGATGCCCTAAGGGCTGTATATATGGAGGAAGAGGGGGGAATTTCGTGGCCCTTGGTGGAGGGGTCCGAAATCAACCCTATCTCTTGTTTCCCCACACATACGGACTCTAAAAATAGCCTATACTTATGTATTTCGAAATTACATGGGCCTGGCCCAATAATAAGGTGACGCAGCACCTAAAATAGCCTCGGGACGAAATTTATGAAGTGGCATCTTGTATATTTCGTCCAAGGCTTCATGCACCCATTATGGTGGCTTCAAAGTCCTGAAATCATCACTTGTAACTCCGTTCTTGTTCCCCTTGCGCATACCATCATCTCCATGCTTGTTCTTGCTCCAATGTTCATCCTTCTCCAAGCTAGGCCCTACATTTGTAAGCAAAACAAATGTATCCAATTTAGGCAGCATCATATTCTCATGAACATTAGAATCATTACCAAGAAACGAAAGTACCTGGTAATTTAGTTGGCGTGCGCGAGCTCTAGTAATTGGTCCAGTATGTATAGCAGCAGGGCCTGTGGGTGTAACAATGGTATTGATGTCCTCATCATCCTCCCCTTCTTGAAATGAAATCGTCCTCGACGGAAACTCATCTTCCTCACCCAAATAAGGCTTCAAATTTGCAATGTTAAAAGTGGGACTAACCCCAAAATCTGCAGGCAGCTCAAGTTTATATGCATTATCATTTATTTTCTCTAACACCTTAAAGGGACCATCAGCACGTGGCATTAGCTTTGATTTGCGCAAATCAGGAAATCTATCCTTACGCAAATGTAACCAAACAAGATCTCCAGGTGCAAACACAACATGTTTTCTACCCTTATCTCCAGCAAGTTTATATTTAGCATTCATACGCTCAATGTTTTCCTTAGTTAACTCATGCATTTTTAAAATCAATTCAGCATGTTGTTTAGCATCAAAATTAACCTTCTCCGAAGATGGAAGAGGCAACAAATCAATAGGTGCACGAGGTAGGAAACCATACACAACTTCAAAAGGGCACATCTTAGTAGTAGAATGCAATGAACGATTATAAGCAAATTCAATATGAGGCAAGCATTCCTCCCACATTTTCTTATTATTCTTCAAAACAGCCCTAAGCATAGTAGACAACATTCTATTGACTACTTCAGTTTGTCCATCAGTTTGGGGGTGACAAGTAGTACTAAGAAGCAGTTTAGTCCCCAACTTAGCCCATAAACATCTCCAAAAGTGGCTAAGAAATTTAGTATCACGATCTGAAACAATAGTATTTGGCACACCATGCAAGCGAATAATTTCACGAAAGAACAAATCAGCAACATTAACAGCATCATCGCTTTTATGACATGGTATAAAGTGTGCCATTTTCGAGAATCTATCCACGACAACAAATATGCTATCCCTCCCCTTCTTTGTTCGAGGTAAACCTAAAACAAAGTCCATAGATATATCCTCCCAAGGAACACTAGGTACAGGCAAAGGCATATATAAACCATGAGGATTGAGTCGTGACTTAGCTTTTTGACATGTAGTGCATCGAGCAATAAAACGCTCAACATCCCGTCTCATCTTTGGCCAAAAGAAATGTGTAGCAAGTACGTCCTCCGTCTTCTTCACGCCAAAATCTCCCATTAATCCTCCTCCATGCGCTTCCTGCAACAACAAAAGACGAACGGAGCTAGCTGGAATGCATAGCTTGTTAGCACGAAACACAAATCCATCGTTAATGACAAACTTGTTTCACATTCTTCCTTCTTTACAATTCTGCATTACATCTTTAAAATCAGCATCATGCACATATTGATCTTTGATGGTCTCCAAACCAAATATTTTGAAGTCAAGTTGTGAAAGCATAGTATAGCGACGAGACAATGCATCAGCAATAACATTTTCTTTTCCCTTCTTGTGTTTAATGACATAAGGGAAAGTCTCAATGAATTCAACCCATTTAGCATGTCTACGATTCAGTTTAGCTTGACTTTTAATATGTTTCAAAGATTCATGATCAGAATGTATAACAAATTCTTTGGGCCATAAATAATGTTGCCATGTTTCTAAAGTCCGAACAAGAGCATATAATTCTTTATCATAAGTAGAATAATTCAGACTAGGCCCACTCAATTTTTCAGAAAAGTATGCAACAGGTTTGCCATCTTGTAATAACACACCTCCTAATCCAATTCCACTAGCATCACATTCAAGCTCAAAAGTCTTATTAAAATCAGGAAGTTGGAGTAAAGGAGCATGTGTCAACTTATCTTTCAATACCGTGAAGGCTTCTTCCTGTGCTGTACCCCATACAAAAGGCACATCCTTCTTTGTAAGCTCGTTGAGAGGTGCAGCAATGGTGCTGAAATCTCTCACAAAACGCCTATAGAATCCAGCGAGGCCAAGAAAACTCCTCACTTGTGTGACCGTTTTGGGCTGCGGCCAACTCTCAATAGCTTCAATCTTGGCTTTGTCAACTTCAATTCCCTGTGGAGTAACAACATAGCCAAGAAAAGATACTCGGTCGGTGCAAAAGGTGCACTTCCCAAGGTTACCAAACAAACGTGCATCACGTAGAGCAATAAAAACAGCACGTAAATGTTCCAAATGTTCTTCCAAAGATCTGCTATAAATCAGTATATCATCAAAATAGACTACCACAAATCGTCCAATGAAACCACGTAAAACTTCGTTCATTAGTCTCATGAAAGTACTAGGCGCATTAGTTAACCCAAAAGGCATGACTAACCACTCATATAATCCAAACTTAGTTTTAAATGCAGTTTTCCATTCATCTCCCAATTTCATACGAATTTGATGGTATCCACTACGCAAATCAACTTTGGAGAATATTGTAGAGCCACTCAATTCATCAAGCATATCATCTAGCCTAGGAATAGGATGACGATAACGAATAGTAATATTATTAATGCCTCTACAATCAACACACATACGTGATGTACCATCCTTTTTCGGCACTAGAATAATAGGAACAGCACAAGGACTAAGGGATTCGCGTATATAACCTTTGTCGAGAAGCTCTTGTACTTGACGCATAATCTCCTTCGTCTCCTCTGGATTGGTACGGTATGGTGCACGGTTTGGCAGTGAAGCACCGGGAATTAAGTCGATCTGATGCTCAATCCCTCGAATAGGCGGTAATCCCGGTGGCACATCTTGTGGAAAAACGTCAGCGAACTCCTGCAAAATGTTAGTGACAGCAGGAGGCAAAGAGGAAGGCACGTCCTCGAATGAAAATAATGCCTCTGTGCACACAAAAGCATAGCAAACAGATTTGCTGAAATCTAGCTCATCAATATCAGATTTGGTGGCAAATAAACATGCACTTTTCAATTTAATTTCAGAAGCAACACTAGATGGTTTATTATTAGGCTTCATTTGTTGCCCAAATTCTTTTGCCACAATCTGATTTTCACTCTTATTCTTCTCCTGTTGTGCTTTATTAGCTCTATTAATATCATCTTTCAAAATGGAATCAGGAGTCATAGGAAGCAAAGTAATATTTTTATCCTTATGAACAAGAGTATAGTGATTGTTTCTACCATGGTGTACAGAATTTTTATCAAATTGCCATGGTCTACCAAGTAATAAGGAACATGCTTGCATAGGTACCACATCACAATCAACATAATCAGCATATGTAGAGATACTAAAATGCACACGAACAGTACGTGTTACCTTAACCTTGCCGCTGTTGTTGAACCATTGGATGTAGTAAGGATGTGGATGTGGTCTTGTGGTGAGAGAAAGCTTCTCCACCATCTCCATGCTAGCCAAATTGTTGCAGCTCTCTCCGTCTATGATGACGTGCACAGAACGTTCCTTCACAACTCCCTTGGTATGGAACAAATTGTGCCTCTGATTTTGCTCAGCTTGTGTGATCTGCACACTCAAAACACGTTGAGCAACTAAACATTCATACCTGTCAGTGTCTTCAGGAGCCATGTATTGCGTCTCATGATCAGAATCATCTCCACCATGTTCTTCACGTGTAATAAGAGCCAAAGTCTCCTCATCATAGTCACTAGCGGACTCATATCCACCATCCGCGGTAGCAATCATCACACGCGGAGATTTGCATTCTCTCGCATAATGACCTCCTCCCTTACAACGACGACAAATAATATCACTTGTGTGCCCTGTTGATGCCATGGAAGAAGAAGAACGCTGTGCAGGCCCCGCAGGTGCGCTCTTGGCAGATAATGGTGGTTGTGCCTGTTTTCTTGTATCACGGCTGGAGATGGCACCGGATGGAGGTGCTGGTGCAGTTGAAGTAGAAGATGCACGTGGTGTCCATGATGAAGGTCGGCCTGCAGAAAAGTTAGTTCGCCCCAATGCTTGTCGATCCTGCACTTCACGTTCAGCTTTACAAGCAAGATGGAATAAACGAGTGATATTAGTATACTCCTTATAGTCTAGAATGGTCTGAATCTCTCTATTTAATCCACCCAGAAAACGTGCAAGCATAGCTTCATTCTCCTCAACAATACCACATCTAATCATGCCAGTTTGTAATTCCTGATAATATTCTTCTACAGAATTTTTCCCTTGTCTTAAACGCTGCAATTTTTGAAGCAATTCACGTTGATAATATAGTGGAACCCAACGCGTACGCATAGTAGTTTCCAAAGCAGCCCAAGTAGTTGGAATAGGATATAATCTACAATGTTCAGACCACCATACACATGCAAAACTAGTGAAAGCACAAACAGCAGCAGCAACTAGGCTGATGAGGACATGACTACCTTGGATATGACCAAAAATATTGCATATATGCATATTTGTCAGGTGATTTCTAGTGCAAACTATTCAATAATCTATTTATGTTATCCAGAACAAAAATACTTCACACACTTTTGTGTTTTGTCTAATTGCAGGTGTATGGGACATTTGTACAATCCACATATGAAGATAAGGAAGAAAGAGATGTTTATTTGCTGTCCAAAAAGTTCTCTCACGTCACTTTTGGCCCAAGAGAAGATAGAGTCCAAGTCTCTCACGTTCTGGATTCAGATTCGGACTGCACAGACACACCTGACTCAAAACGCACACAAGTTTTTCATACGGACTCCGAATTGGGTGATTCTTTTTTTGTTGGAAACTAGATTTCGTGCACTTTCCAACCCAATTGGAAGCACCTTCAAATTCGTCCGGAGCGTTGAGTTGTGGACGAAACAATCTGATGCTGCAGTAGAATCCGAGTCAAACTACAAGTCCAAAGGTGTTACATCACCTCCACTTGGGCCCATTGGCCTTGTACGACCTAGATTTAGTTTTAGGCTGCCTTGGGACGTCCTCCCACCTCCTTGGCCGCCACCCCTTGCTCCTATATAAGTAGATCCATCTAGTAGCTTTTCCTTGGGATTTGTTTAGTTAAAAGTTAGCCATTGCAACTTCGTGTACTTCGTTTGTGTCCAACGACCAGACCAAGACCGCTTACGGATCCCCACCTTTATCAATACTTCATATATACTCGCAATATTCAGATTGCTTTTATCATATTCTTGCTTGTTCTTCGATTGCTTGCAGGAATAGACCTTCGTGGTCAGGTTGATTGTGCTCCGGCGTGGTCAATAACCTTTCGGAGTTGGTTTAGCGATTGCTAAGGCGCAACGTCGTGCACGTTTGTAGTCGGATCGTCAAAGTCGTCTCCACCAAATCGATAGTTATCATCTCATCGAAAGATCGGGACACCCCCGCTTCTATCACCTTGGGAAGTGCACCTTTTGCACCGACCGAGTATCTTTTCTTGGCTATGTTGTTACTCCACAGGGAATTGAAGTTGATAAAGCCAAGATTGAAGCTATTGAGAGTTGGCCGCAGCCCAAAACGGTCACACAAGTGAGGAGTTTTCTTGGCCTCGCTGGATTCTATAGGCGTTTTGTGAGAGATTTCAGCACCATTGCTGCACCTCTCAATGAGCTTACAAAGAAAGATGTGCCTTTTCTTTGGGGTACCGCACAGGAAGAAGCCTTCACGGTATTGAAAGATAAGTTGACACATGCTCCTTACTCCAACTTCCTGATTTTAATAAGACTTTTGAGCTTGAATGTGATGCTAGTGGAATTGGATTAGGAGGTGTGTTATTACAAGATGGCAAACCTGTTGCATACTTTTCTGAAAAATTGAGTGGGCCTAGTCTGAATTATTCTACTTATGATAAAGAATTATATGCTCTTGTTCGGACTTTAGAAACATGGCAACATTATTTATGGCCCAAAGAATTTGTTATACATTCTGATCATGAATCATTGAAACATATTAAAAGTCAAGCTAAACTGAATCGTAGACATGCTAAATGGGTTGAATTCATTGAGACTTTCCCTTATGTCATTAAACACAAGAAGGGAAAAGAAAATGTTATTGCTGATGCTTTGTCTCGTCGCTATACTATGCTTTCTGATAGAGGCAAAGGTGTCCCGTCTTTCGATGAGATGGTGAATTTCGCTTTGGTGGAAGTAGACTTTGACGATCCGACTACGAACGTGCGAGGACGTCGCGCCTTAGCAATCGCTAAACCAACTCCGAGAGGTTATTGACCACGCCGGAGCACGATCAACCTGACCACGAGGGTCTGTTTCCTGCGAGCAAACGAAGAACAAGCAAGAAACTAAGATTGCAATCTGGATATTGCGAATATAAGATGAAAGCTTTATTGATCAAGGTGGGGTTCTGTGACGCCTTTGTCTGGTCGTTGAACACAAACGAAGTACGCGAAGTTGCAGCTATGGCGAACTTTTAATCTAAACAAAACCCAAAGTCTAAACGATGCCCTAAGGGCTGTATATATGGAGGAAGAGGGGGGAATTTCGTGGCCCTTGGTGGAGGGGTCCGAAATCAACCCTATCTCTTGTTTCCCCACACATACGAACTCTAAAAATAGCCTATACTTATGTATTTCGAAATTACATGGGCCTGGCCCAATAATAAGGTGACGCAGCACCTAAAATAGCCTCGGGACGAAATTTATGAAGTGGCATCTTGTATATTTCGTCCAAGGCTTCATGCACCCATTATGGTGGCTTCAAAGTCCTGAAATCATCACTTTTAACTCCGTTCTTGTTCCCCTTGCGCATGCCATCATCTCCATGCTTGTTCTTGCTCCAATGTTCATCCTTCTCCAAGCTAGGCCCTTCATTTGTAAGCAAAACAAATGTATCCAATTTAGGCAGCATCATATTCTCATGAACATTAGAATCATTACCAAGAAACGAAAGTACCTGGTAATTTAGTTGGCGTGCGCGAGCTCTAGTAATTGGTCCAGTATGTATAGCAGCAGGGCCTGTGGGTGTAACAATGGTATTGATGTCCTCATCAGGGCGTAAGGTGACAAGTGGTAAATAGCCCATAGCCGTGTGAGAGCCAAGTAGAAGAGATGCGCGTAGTCCTTGCGCGAAGGGAACGGTGGTAAGGATAGTCCACGGGATCCCAAATCATCGTTGCTCTCAAGAGCTCATTTTGTCAACTCGTGGGATTGAGAGGTTGACGAGTATATGTGAGTACCTACACAAAACAAAGGCAAAGGAAAAATTGTGTGTGCATGGTATATGTACACATCATCCATCATGATGCGCACATGCATGTGTCGGTTAGCACAAAATAGCCAACGCTCAAATAAATGAGATGCGTGATATAGAAACATGTCATCCGTCATGATAGGTGATAGAGGCAAAGGTGTCCCGTCTTTCGATGAGATGATGGATATCGCTTTGGTGGCAGTCGACTTTGACGATCCGACTACGAACGTGCGAGGACGTCGCGCCTTAGCAATCGCTAAACCAACTCCGAGAGGTTATTGTCCACGCCGGAGCACGATCAACCTGACCACGAGGGTCTGTTTCCTGCGAGCAAACGAAGAACAAGCAAGAAACTGAGATTGCAATCTGGATATTGCGAATATAAGATGAAAGCTTTATTGATCAAGGTGGGGTTCTGTGACGCCTTTGTCTGGTCGTTGAACACAAACGAAGTACGCGAAGTTGCAGCTATGGCGAACTTTTAATCTAAACAAAACCCAAAGTCTAAACGATGCCCTAAGGGCTGTATATATGGAGGAAGAGGGGGGAATTTCGTGACCCTTGGTGGAGGGGTCCGAAATCAACCCTATCTCTTGTTTCCCCACACATACGGACTCTAAAAATAGGCTATACTTATGTATTTCGAAATTACATGGGCCTGGCCCAATAATAAGGTGACGCAACACCTATAATAGCCTCGGGACGAAATTTATGAAGTGGCATCTTGTATATTTCGTCCAAGGCTTCATGCACCCATTATGGTGGCTTCAAAGTCCTGAAATCATCACTTGTAACTCCGTTCTTGTTCCCCTTGCGCATGCCATCATCTCCATGCTTGTTCTTAATCCAATGTTCATCCTTCTCCAAGCTAGGCCCTTCATTTGTAAGCAAAACAAATGTATCCTGATAGAGGCAAAGGTGTCCCGTCTTTCGATGAGATGATGTATATCGCTTTGGTGGAAGTCGACTTTGACGATCCGACTACGAACGTGCGAGGACGTCGCGCCTTAGCAATCGCTAAACCAACTCCGAGAGGTTATTGACCACGCCGGAGCACGATCAACCTGACCACGAGGGTCTGTTTCCTGCGAGCAAACGAAGAACAAGCAAGAAACTAAGATTGCAATCTGGATATTGCGAATATAAGATGAAAGCTTTATTGATCAAGGTGGGGTTCTGTAACGCCTTTGTCTGGTCGTTGAACACAAACGAAGTACGCGAAGTTGCAGCTATGGCGAACTTTTAATCTAAACAAAACCCAAAGTCTAAACGATGCCCTAAGGGCTGTATATATGGAGGAAGAGGGGGGAATTTCGTGGCCCTTGGTGGAGGGGTCCGAAATCAACCCTATCTCTTGTTTCCCCACACATACGGACTCTAAAAATAGCCTATACTTATGTATTTCGAAATTACATGGGCCTGGCCCAATATTAAGGTGACGCAGCACCTAAAATAGCCTCGGGACGAAATTTATGAAGTGGCATCTTGTATATTTCGTCCAAGGCTTCATGCACCCATTATGGTGGCTTCAAAGTCCTGAAATCATCACTTGTAACTCCGTTCTTGTTTCCCTTGCGCATGCCATCATCTCCATGCTTGTTCTTGCTCCAATGTTCATCCTTCTCCAAGCTAGGCCCTTCATTTGTAAGCAAAACAAATGTATCCAATTTAGGCAGCATCATATTCTCATGAACATTAGAAACATTACCAAGAAACGAAAGTACCTGGTAATTTAGTTGGCGTGCACGAGCTCTAGTAATTGGTCCAGTATGTATAGCAGCAGGGGCTGTGGGTGTAACAATTGTATTGATGTCCTCATCATCCTCCCCTTCTTGAAATGAAGTCGTCCTCGACGGAAGTTCATCTTCCTCACCCAAATAAGGCTTCAAATTTGCAATGTTAAAAGTGGGACTAACCCCAAAATCTGCAGGCAGCTCAAGTTTATATGCATTATCATTTATTTTCTCTAACACCTTAAAGGGACCATCAGCACGTGGCATTAACTTTGATTTGCGCAAATCAGGAAATCTATCCTTACGCAAATGTAACCAAACAAGATCTCCAGGTGCAAACACAACATGTTTTCTACCCTTATCTCCAGCAAGTTTATATTTAGCATTCATGCGCTCAATGTTTTCCTTAGTTAACTCATGCATTTTTAAAATCAATTCAGCACGTTGTTTAGAATCAAAATTAACCTTCTCCGAAGATGGAAGAGGCAACAAATCAATAGGTGCACGAGGTAGGAAACCATACACAACTTCAAAAGGGCACATCTTAGTAGTAGAATGCAATGAACCATTATAAGCAAATTCAATATGAGGCAAGCATTCCTCCCACATTTTCTTATTATTCATCAAAACAGCCCTAAGCATAGTAGACAACGTTCTATTGACTACTTCAGTTTGTCCATCAGTTTGGGGATGACAAGTAGTACTAAAAAGCAGTTTAGTCCCCAACTTAGCCCATAAACATCTCCAAAAGTGGCTAAGAAATTTAGTATCACGATCTGAAACAATAGTATTTGGCACACCATGCAAGCGAATAATTTCACGAAAGAACAAATCAGCAACATTAACAGCATCATCACTTTTATGACATGGTATAAAGTGTGCCATTTTCGAGAATCTATCCACGACAACAAATATGCTATCCCTCCCCTTCTTTGTTCGAGGTAAACCTAAAACAAAGTCCATAGATATATCCTCCCAAGGAACACTAGGTACAGGCAAAGGCATATATAAACCATGAGGATTGAGTCGTGACTTAGCTTTTTGACATGTAGTGCAGCGAGCAATAAAACGCTCAACATCCCGTCTCATCTTTGGCCAAAAGAAATGAGTAGCAAGTACGTCCTCCGTCTTCTTCACGCCAAAGTGTCCCATTAATCCTCCTCCATGCGCCTCCTGCAACAACAAAAGACGAACGGAGCTAGCTGGAATGCATAGCTTGTTAGCACGAAACACAAATCCATCGTTAACAACAAACTTGTTCCACATTCTTCCTTCTTTACAATTCTGCATTACATCTTTAAAATCAGCATCATGCACATATTGATCTTTGATGGTCTCCAAACCAAATATTTTGAAGTCAAGTTGTGAAAGCATAGTATAGCGACGAAACAATGCATCAGCAATAACATTTTCTTTTCCCTTCTTGTGTTTAATGACATAAGGGAAAGTCTCAATGAATTCAACCCATTTAGCATGTCTACGATTCAGTTTAGCTTGACTTTTAATATGTTTCAAAGATTCATGATCAGAATGTATAACAAATTCTTTGGGCCATAAATAATGTTGCCATGTTTCTAAAGTCCGAACAAGAGCATATAATTCTTTATCATAAGTAGAATAATTCAGACTAGGACCACTCAATTTTTCAGAAAAGTATGCAACAGGTTTGCCATCTTGTAATAACACACCTCCTAATCCAATTCCACTAGCATCACATTCAAGCTCAAAAGTCTTATTAAAATCAGGAAGTTGGAGTAAAGGAGCATGTGTCAACTTATCTTTCAATACCGTGAAGGCTTCTTCCTGTGCGGTACCCCAAACAAAAGGCACATCCTTCTTTGTAAGCTCGTTGAGAGGTGCAGCAATGGTGCTGAAATCTCTCACAAAACGCCTATAGAATCCAGCGAGGCCAAGAAAACTCCTCACTTGTGTGACCGTTTTGGGCTATGGCCAACTCTCAATAGCTTCAATCTTGGCTTTGTCAACTTCAATTCCCTGTGGAGTAACAACATAGCCAAGAAAAGATACTCGGTCGGTGCAAAAGGTGCACTTCCCAAGGTTACCAAACAAACGAGCATCACATAGAGCAATAAAAACAGCACGTAAATGTTCCAAATGTTCTTCCAAAGATCTGCTATAAATCAGTATATCATCAAAATAGACTACCACAAATCGTCCAATGAAAGCACGTAAAACTTCGTTCATTAGTCTCATGAAAGTACTAGGTGCATTAGTTAACCCAAAAGGCATGACTAACCACTCATATAATCCAAACTTAGTTTTAAATGCTGTTTTCCATTCATCTCCCAATTTCATACGAATTTGATGGTAGCCACTACGCAAATCAACTTTGGAGAATATTGTAGAGCCACTCAATTCATCAAGCATATCATCTAGCCTAGGAATAGGATGACGATAACGAATAGTAATATTATTAATGCCTCTACAATCAACACACATACGTGATGTACCATCCTTTTTCGGCACTAGAATAATAGGAACAGCACAAGGACTAAGGGATTCGCGTATATAACCTTTGTCGAGAAGCTCTTGTACTTGACGCATAATCTCCTTCGTCTCCTCTGGATTGGTACGGTATGGTGCACGGTTTGGCAGTGAAGCACCGGGAATTAAGTCAATCTGATGCTCAATCCCTCGAATAGGCGGTAATCCCGGTGGCACGTCTTGTGGAAAAACGTCAGCGAACTCCTGCAAAATGTTAGTGACAGCAGGTGATGAGGACATCAATACAATTGTTACACCCACAGCCCCTGCTGCTATACATACTGGACCAATTACTAGAGCTCGTGCACGCCAACTAAATTACCAGGTACTTTCGTTTCTTGGTAATGATTCTAATGTTCATGAGAATATGATGCTGCCTAAATTGGATACATTTGTTTTGCTTACAAATGAAGGGCCTAGCTTGGAGAAGGATGAACATTGCAGCAAGAACAAGCATGGAGATGATGGCATGCGCAAGGGGAACAAGAACGGAGTTACAAGTGATGATTTCAGGACTTTGAAGCCACCATAATGGGTGCATGAAGCCTTGGACGAAATATACAAGATGCCACTTCATAAATTTCGTCCCGAGGCTATTTTAGGTGCTGCGTCACCTTATTATTGGGCCAGGCCCATGTAATTTCGAAATACATAAGTATAGGCTATTTTTAGAGTCCGTATGTGTGGGGAAACAAGATATAGGGTTGATTTCGGACCCCTCCACCAAGGGCCACGAAATTCCCCCCTCTTCCTCCATATATACAGCCCTTAGGGCATCGTTTAGACTTTGGGTTTTGTTTAGATTAAAAGTTCGCCATAGCTGCAACTTCGCGTACTTCGTTTGTGTTCAACGACCAGACAAAGGCGTCACAGAACCCCACCTTGATCAATAAAGCTTTCATCTTATATTCGCAATATCTAGATTGCAATCTCAGTTTCTTGCTTGTTCTTCGTTTGCTCGCAGGAAACAGACCCTCGTGGTCAGGTTGATCATGCTCCGGCGTGGTCAATAACCTCTCGGAGTTGGTTTAGCGATTGCTAAGGCGCGACGTCCTCGCACGTTCGTAGTCGGATCGTCAAAGTCGACTTCCACCAAAGCGATATCCATCATCTCATCGAAAGACGGGACACCTTTGCCTCTATCATTCTTCCTTCTTTACAATTCTGCATTACATCTTTAAAATCAGCATCATGCACATATTGATCTTTGATGGTCTCTAAACCAAATATTTTGAAGTCAAGTTGTGAAAGCATAGTATAGCGACGAGACAATGCATCAGCAATAACATTTTCTTTTTCCTTCTTGTGTTTAATGACATAAGGGAAAGTCTCAATGAATTCAACCCATTTAGCATGTCTACGATTCAGTTTAGCTTGACTTTTAATATGTTTCAAAGATTCATGATCAGAATGTATAACAAATTCTTTGGGCCATAAATAATGTTGCCATGTTTCTAAAGTCCGAACAAGAGCATATAATTCTTTATCATAAGTAGAATAATTCAGACTAGGCCCACTCAATTTTTCAGAAAAGTATGCAACAGGTTTGCCATCTTGTAATAACACACCTCCTAATCCAATTCCACTAGCATCACATTCAAGCTCAAAAGTCTTATTAAAATCAGGAAGTTGGAGTAAAGGAGCATGTGTCAACTTATCTTTCAATACCGTGAAGGCTTCTTCCTGTGCGGTACCCCAAAGAAAAGGCACATCTTTATTTGTAAGCTCATTGAGAGGTGCAGTAATGGTGCTGAAATCTCTCACAAAACGCCTATAGAATCCAGCGAGGCCAAGAAAACTCCTCACTTGTGTGACCGTTTTGGGCTGCGGCCAACTCTTAATAGCTTCAATCTTGGCTTTATCAACTTCAATTCCCTGTGGAGTAACAACATAGCCAAGAAAAGATACTCGGTCGGTGCAAAAGGTGCACTTCCCAAGGTTACCAAACAAACGTGCATCACGTAGAGCAATAAAAACGGCACGTAAATGTTCCAAATGTTCCTCCAAAGATCTGATGTAAATCAATATGTCATCAAAGTAAACTACCACAAATCGTCCAATGAAAGCACGTAAAACTTCGTTCATTAATCTCATGAAAGTACTAGGTGCATTAGTTAACCCAAAAGGCATGACTAACCACTCATATAATCCAAACTTAGTTTTAAATGTTGTTTTCCATTCATCTCCCAATTTCATACGAATTTGATGGTAGCCACTGCGCAAATCAACTTTGGAGAATAATGTAGAGCCACTCAATTCATCAAGGATATCATCTAGCCTAGGAATAGGATGACGATAACAAATAGTAATATTATTAATGCCTCTACAATCAACACACATACGTGATGTACCATCCTTTTTCGGCACTAGAATAATAGGAACAGCACAAGGACTAAGGGATTCGCGTATATAACCTTTGTCGAGAAGCTCTTGTACTTGACACATAATCTCCTTCGTCTCCTCTGGATTGGTACGGTATGGTGCACGGTTTGGCAGTGAAGCACCGGGAATTAAGTCAATCTGATGCTCAATCCCTCGAATAGGCGGTAATCCCGGTGGCACATCTTGTGGAAAAACGTCAGCGAACTCCTGCAAAATGTTAGTGACAGCAGGAGGCAAAGAGGAAGGCATGTCCTCGAATGAAAATAATGCCTCTTTGCGCACAAAAGCATAGCAAACAGATTTGTTGAAATCTAGCTCATCAATATCAGATTTGGTGGCAAATAAACATGCACTTTTCAATTTAATTTCAGAAGCAACACTAGATGGTTTATTATTAGGCTTCATTTGTTGCTCAAATTCTTTTGCCACAATCTGATTTTCACTCTTATTCTTCTCGTGTTGTGCTTTATTAGCTCTATTAATATCATCTTTCAAAATGGAATCAGGAGTCATAGGAAGCAAAGTAATATTTTTATCCTTATGAACAAGAGTATAGTGATTGTTTCTACCATGGTGTACAGAATTTTTATCAAATTGACATGGTCTACCAAGTAATAAGGAGCATGCTTGCATAGGTACCACATCACAATCAACATAATCAGCATATGTAGAGATACTAAAATGCACACGAACAGTACGTGTTACCTTAACCTTGCCGCTGTTGTTGAACCATTGGATGTAGTAAGGATGTGGATGTGGTCTTGTGGTGAGAGAAAGCTTCTCCACCATCTCCATGCTAGCCAAGTTGTTGCAGCTCCCTCCGTCTATTATGACGCGCACAGAACGTTCCTTCACAACTCCCTTGGTATGGAACAAATTGTGCCTCTGATTTTGCTCAGCTTGTGTAACCTGCACACTCAAAACACGTTGAGCAACTAAACATTCATACCTGTCAGCGTCTTCAGGAGCCATGTATTGCGTCTCATGATCAGAATCATCTCCACCATGTTCTTCACGTGTAATAAGAGCCAAAGTCTCCTCATCATAGTCACTAGCGGACTCATATCCACCATCCGCGGTAGCAATCATCACACGCGGAGATTTGCATTCTCTCACATAATGACCTCCTCCCTTACAACGACGACAAATAATATCACTTGTGTGCCCTGTTGATGCCATGGAAGAAGAAGAACGCTGTGCAGGCCCCGCAGGTGCGCTCTTGGCAGATAATGGTGGTTGTGCCTGTTTTCTTGTATCACGGCTGGAGGTGGCACCGGATGGAGGTGCTGGTGCAGTTGAAGTAGAAGTTGCACGTGGTGTCCATGATGAAGGTCGGCCTGTGATAGAGGCTAAGGTGTCCCGTCTTTCGATGAGATGGTGGATTTCGCTTTGGTGGAAGTCGACTTTGACGATCCGACTACGAACGTGCGAGGACGTCGCGCCTTAGCAATCGCTAAACCAACTCCGAGAGGTTATTGACCACGCCGGAGCACGATCAACCTGACCACGAGGGTCTGTTTCCTGCGAGCAAACGAAGAACAAGCAAGAAACTGAGATTGCAATCTGGATATTGCGAATATAGGATGAAAGCTTTATTGATCAAGGTGGGGTTCTGTGACGCCTTTGTCTGGTCGTTGAACACAAACGAAGTACGCGAAGTTGCAGCTATGGCGAACTTTTAATCTAAACAAAACCCAAAGTCTAAACGATGCCCTAAGGGCTGTATATATGGAGGAAGAGGGGGGGAATTTCGTGGCCCTTGGTGGAGGGGTCCGAAATCAACCCTATCTCTTGTTTCCCCACACATACGGACTCTAAAAATAGCCTATACTTATGTATTTCCAAATTACATGGGCCTGGCCCAATAATAAGGTGACGCAGCACCTAAAATAGCCTCGGGACGAAATTTATGAAGTGGCATCTTGTATATTTCGTCCAAGGCTTCATGCACCCATTATGGTGGCTTCAAAGTCCTGAAATCATCACTTGTAACTCCGTTCTTGTTCCCCTTGCGCATGCCATCATCTCCATGCTTGTTCTTGCTCCAATGTTCATCCTTCTCCAAGCTAGGCCCTTCATTTGTAAGCAAAACAAATGTATCCAATTTAGGCAGCATCATATTCTCATGAACATTAAAATCATTACCAAGAAATGAAAGTACCTGGTAATTTAGTTGGCGTGCACGAGCTCTAGTAATTGGTCCAGTATGTATAGCAGCAGGGGCTGTGGGTGTAACAATTGTATTGATGTCCTCATCAAATATCAGATTTGGTGGCAAATAAACATGCACATTTCAATTTAATTTCAGAAGCAACACTAGATGGTTTATTATTAGGCTTCATTTGTTGCTCAAATTCTTTTGCCACAATCTGATTTTCACTCTTATTCTTCTCCTGTTTTGCTTTATTAGCTCTATTAATATCATCTTTCAAAATGGAATCAGGAGTCATAGGAAGCAAAGTAATATTTTTATCCTTATGAACAAGAGTATAGTGATTGTTTCTACCATGGTGTACAGAATTTTTATCAAATTGCCATGGTCTACCAAGTAATAAGGAACATGCTTGCATAGGTACCACATCACAATCAACATAATCAGCATATGTAGAGATACTAAAATGCACACGAACAGTACGTGTTACCTTAACCTTGCCGCTGTTGTTGAACCATTGGATGTAGTAAGGATGTGGATGTGGTCTTGTGGTGAGAGAAAGCTTCTCCACCATCTCCATGCTAGCCAAGTTGTTGCAGCTCCCTCCGTCTATTATGACGCGCACAGAACGTTCCTTCACAACACCCTTGGTATGGAACAAATTGTGCCTCTGATTTTGCTCAGCTTGTGTGACCTGCACACTCAAAACACGTTGAGCAACTAAACATTCATACCTGTCAGCGTCTTCAGGAGCCATGTATTGCGTCTCATGATCAGAATCATCTCCACCATGTTCTTCACGTGTAATAAGAGCCAATGTCTCCTCATCATAGTCACTAGCGGACTCATATCCACCATCCGCGGTAGCAATCATCACACGCGGAGATTTGCATTCCCTCGCATAATGACCTCCTCCCTTACAACGACGACAAATAATATCACTTGTGTGCCCTGTTGATGCCATGGAAGAAGAAGAACGCTGTGCAGGCCCCGCAGGTGCGCTCTTGGCAGATAATGGTGGTTGTGCCTGTTTTCTTGTATCACGGCTGGAGGTGGCACCGGATGGAGGTGCTGGTGCAGTTGAAGTAGAAGATGCACGTGGTGTCCACGATGAAGGTAGGCCTGCAGAAAAGTTAGTTCGCCCCAATGCTTGTCGATCCTGCACTTCACGTTCAGCTTTACAAGCAAGATGGAATAAACGAGTGATATTAGTATACTCCTTATAGTCTACAATGGTCTGAATCTCTCTATTTAATCCACCCAGAAAACGTGCAAGCATAGCTTCATTCTCCTCAACAATACCACATCTAATCATGCCAGTTTGTAATTCCTGATAATATTCTTCTACAGAATTTTTCCCTTGTCTTAAACGCTGCAATTTTTGAAGCAATTCACGTTGATAATATGGTGGAACCCAACGCGTACGCATAGCAGTTTTCAAAGCAGCCCAAGTAGTTGGAATAGGATATAATCTACAATGTTCAGACCACCATACACATGCAAAACTAGTGAAAGCACAAACAGCAGCATCAACTCGTCTCTCCTCAGGATATTGTAAACATGTAAATCGTTGTTCAGTTTCTAACTCCCAAGTAAGATATATATCAGGAACATATCTACCCTCAAATGGTGGAATATTCAATTTCAGTTTAGGAATATGGACATCATCGCGTACCTGAGGTGGTGGTGCAGGCCTACCATTACGAATATATACCTGAGGTCGACCTGCTGGTGGTGGTGCTGGTGGCTGCTCGTAGATCTGATTTTGATCAACCTCATCCTCATAATCGCCCGCATACTCATCATCCTCCTGGGTACCAGCAGGAGAAGTAGCAGGAGCCAAAGAAGCACCAACAGCAGTAGCAGCGGCACCAGAATTTTGTCCTGGCTCAATAGGAACACGCTGTGCTCGTCCATACTGATTCGGAAGGGGGCGTAGTTGTTGTTGTTGCAGAGGTGCGACAGGTGCAGCCGGTGGTGGAAGACGCGCAAGCAGTTCATTAAATTTGTTATCGAGCTTTGTTTCGAACGTCTTCTCAAGGCCAGTGATCTTCTCCATGGCCTCTTCAAAATTGTTCAGCACATCTTGTACCTGTTCAGTCATCATTTGCTGAAACTTATCATGAAGCTCCTTGTTCGATAAGTTCTCCCAGTCAATCTCGTCGGCTTGTGATCCTGGCATGGTTAGCAGCAATAGAAACACACAAGAATATGATCCTACAGACTACTAAGAAGTGGTGGTGGTGTATCACAAATCCGTCAAGCAAATCTCAAATTCTTACCAGTTCTTACCCAGCAGCAGGCGGTGATCGGCAACCGTTGTAGTCAAAAACTCTCAAAGCTTGGATAGAGCGATTACCAGGGAGAGTCGAACACACGACGTAGATGTATGTGGAGCTGGGAAGGCTTATAGTATGGTAGCAAAAAGGGTCAACAATAATCAATTCAGAGATGCAAAGTTGAATAAACGCTCAACGACGGTACTGTGCTGGTCCTAGGCTAGACTGTGCTAGAGACGCGAGCCTAGAACACCAACAAAATCACGGCGCGGCACGTAAACAAGGGAAAAGCACACTCTGAATTTTTTTTTTGCTCTTTTTTTTTGCGCTCCTTTTTTTTTCCGAAACCTACTCCGGCAAGGAAACACGAATCGGAAACTAGATGGATCTCGAAAACAAACCTAATAAGCAAGGAAATCGGATTGGTGGTGGATATATGGTGGTGGTATATGGCAGCGGTGGTGGTAGCGGTGGTAGTATATGGATATGGATCGGTGGTGGTATATGGACACGGATTGGTGGTGGTATATGGATACGGATTCGGAGCGGTGCTGGTAGATGGCAGGGGCGATGATGATGGTGCGGCGGCGGTGTGACAACTTATGACCAGAACTCGAAACTCTAAAAGACTAGACTCTAAGACCAGCAACTAGAAACGACGATGCAACCGCAAATTCAACAAAGCAAAACCCTAAAAAGATTATGCAAAGGCTCAGATTGGTTCGGATATGATGAACTAACCCTAATTTTTTTTGTGGCTTTTTCGTGGACTATAGGTATGAAGACAGACTCGATCTAAACTACGAAAAACTGTAAAATCTCACCGAGCAACCTGGAAATCTGATACCACTTGATAGAGGCAAAGGTGTCCCGTCTTTCGATGAGATGGTGGATTTCGCTTTGGTGGAAGTCGACTTTGACGATCCGACTACGAACGTGCGAGGACGTCGCGCCTTAGCAATCGCTAAACCAACTCCGAGAGGTTATTGACCACGCCGGAGCACGATCAACCTGACCACGAGGGTCTGTTTCCTGCGAGCAAACGAAGAACAAGCAAGAAACTAAGATTGCAATCTGGATATTGTGAATATAAGATGAAAGCTTTATTGATCAAGGTGGGGTTCTGTGACGCCTTTGTCTGGTCATTGAACACAAACGAAGTACGCGAAGTTGCAGCTATGGCGAACTTTTAATCTAAACAAAACCCAAAGTCTAAACGATGCCCTAAGGGCTGTATATATGGAGGAAGAGGGGGGAATTTCGTGGCCCTTGGTGGAGGGGTCCGAAATCAACCCTATCTCTTGTTTCCCCACACATACGGACTCTAAAAATAGCCTATACTTATGTATTTCGAAATTACATGGGCCTGGCCCAATAATAAGGTGACGCAGCACCTAAAATAGCCTCGGGACGAAATTTATGAAGTGGCATCTTGTATATTTCGTCCAAGGCTTCATGCACCCATTATGGTGGCTTCAAAGTCCTGAAATCATCACTTGTAACTCCGTTCTTGTTTTCCTTGCGCATGCCATCATCTCCATGCTTGTTCTTGCTCCAATGTTCATCCTTCTCCAAGCTAGGCCCTTCATTTGTAAGCAAAACAAATGTATCCAATTTAGGCAGCATCATATTCTCATGAACATTAGAAACATTACCAAGAAACGAAAGTACCTGGTAATTTAGTTGGCGTGCACGAGCTCTAGTAATTGGTCCAGTATGTATAGCAGCAGGGGCTGTGGGTGTAACAATTGTATTGATGTCCTCATCATATCCAATTTAGGCAGCATCATATTCTCATGAACATTAGAATCATTACCAAGAAACGAAAGTACCTGGTAATTTAGTTGGCGTGCGCGAGCTCTAGTAATTGGTCCAGTATTTATAGCAGCAGGGGTTGTGGGTGTAACCATTGTATTGATGTCGTCATCATCCTCCCCTTCTTGAAATAAAGTCGTCCTCGACGGAAGTTCATCTTCCTCACCCAAATAAGGCTTCAAATCTGCAATGTTAAAAGTGGGACTAACCCCAAAATCTGCAGGCAGCTCAAGTTTATATGCATTATCATTTATTTTCTCTAACACCTTAAAGGGACCATCAGCACATGGCATTAACTTCGATTTGTGCAAATCCGGAAATCTATCCTTACGCAAATGTAACCAAACAAGATCTCCAGGTGCAAACACAACATGTTTTCTACCCTTATCTCCAACAAGTTTATATTTAGCATTCATACGCTCAATGTTTTCCTTAGTTAACTCATGCATTTTTAAAATCAATTCAGCACGTTGTTTAGCATCAAAATTAACCTTCTCCGAAGATGGAAGAGGCAACAAATCAATAGGTGCACGAGGTAGGAAACCATACACAACTTCAAAAGGGCACATCTTAGTAGTAGAATGCAATGAACGATTATAAGCAAATTCAATATGAGGCAAGCATTCCTCCCACATTTTCTTATTATTCTTCAAAACAGCCCTAAGCATAGTAGACAACGTTCTATTGACTACTTCAGTTTGTCCATCAGTTTGGGGGTGACAAGTAGTACTAAAAAGCAGTTTAGTCCCCAACTTAGCCCATAAACATCTCCAAAAGTGGCTAAGAAATTTAGTATCACGATCTGAAACAATAGTATTTGGCACACCATGCAAGCGAATAATTTCACAAAAGAACAAATCAGCAACATTAACAGAATCATCGCTTTTATGACATGGTATAAAGTGTGCCATTTTCGAGAATCTATCCACGACAACAAATATGCTATCCCTCCCCTTCTTTGTTCGAGGTAAACCTAAAACAAAGTCCATAGATATATCCTCCCAAGGAACACTAGGTACAGTCAAAGGCATATATAAACCATGAGGATTGAGTCGTGACTTAGCTTTTTGACATGTAGTGCAGCGAGCAATAAAACGCTCAACATCCCATCTCATCTTTGGCCAAAAGAAATGTGTAGCAAGTACGTCCTCCGTCTTCTTCACGCCAAAGTGTCCCATTAATCCTCCTCCATGCGCCTCCTGCAACAACAAAAGACGAACGGAGCTAGCTGGAATGCATAGCTTGTTAGCACGAAACACAAATCCATCATTAACGACGAACTTTTTCCACATTCTTCCTTCTTTACAATTCTGCACTACATCTTTAAAATCAGCATCATGCACATATTGATCTTTGATGGTCTCCAAACCAAATATTTTGAAGTCAAGTTGTGAAAGCATAGTATAGCGGCGAGACAATGCATCAGCAATAACATTTTCTTTTCCCTTCTTGTGTTTAATGACATAAGGAAAAGTCTCAATGAATTCAACCCATTTAGCATGTCTACGATTCAGTTTAGCTTGACTTTTAATATGTTTCAAAGATTCATGATCAGAATGTATAACAAATTCTTTGGGCCATAAATAATGTTGCCATGTTTCGAAAGTCCGAACAAGAGCATATAATTCTTTATCATAAGTAGAATAATTCAGACTAGGCCCACTCCATTTTTCAGAAAAGTATACAACAGGTTTGCCATCTTGTAATAACACACCGCCTAATCCAATTCCACTAGCATCACATTCAAGCTCAAAAGACTTATTAAAATCAGGAAGTTGGAGTAAAGGAGCATGTGTCAACTTATCTTTCAATACCGAGAAGGCTTCTTCCTGTGCGGTACCCCAAAGAAAAGGCACATCTTTCTTTGTAAGCTCATTGAGAGGTGCAGCAATGGTGCTGAAATCTCTCACAAAACGCCTATAGAATCCAGCGAGGCCAAGAAAACTCCTCACTTGTGTGACCGTTTTGGGTTGCGGCCAACTCTCAATAGCTTCAATCTTGGCTTTATCAACTTTAATTCCCTGTGGAGTAACAACATAGCCAAGAAAAGATACTCGGTCGGTGCAAAAGGTGCACTTCCCAAGGTTACCAAACAAACGTGCATCACTTAGAGCAATAAAAACAGCACGTAAATGTTCCAAATGTTCTTCCAAAGATCTGCTATAAATCAATATGTCATCAAAGTAAACTACCACAAATCGTCCAATGAAAGCACGTAAAACTTCGTTCATTAATCTCATTAAATTACTAGGTGCATTAGTTAACCCAAAAGGCATGACTAACCACTCATATAATCCAAACTTAGTTTTGAATGCTGTTTTCCATTCATCTCCCAATTTCATACGAATTTGATGGTATCCACTACGCAAATCAACTTTGGAGAATATTGTAGAGCCACTCAATTCATCAAGCATATCATCTAGCCTAGGAATAGGATGACGATAACGAATAGTACTATTATTAATGCCTCTACAATCAACACACATACGTGATGTACCATCCTTTTTCGGCACTAGAATAATAGGAATAGCACAAGGACTAAGGGATTCGCGTAAATAACCTTTGTTGAGAAGCTCTTGTACTTGATGCATAATCTCCTTCGTCTCCTCTGGATTGGTATGGTATGGTGCACGGTTTGGCAGTGAAGCACCGGGAATTAAGTCAATCTAATGCTCAATCCCTCGAATAGGCGGTAATCCCGGTGGCACGTCTTGTGGAAAGACGTCAGCGAACTCCTGCAAAATGTTAGTGACAGCAGGAGGCAAAGAGGAAGGCACGTCCTCGAATGAAAATAATGCCTCTTTGCACACAAAAGCATAGCAAACAGATTTGCTGAAATCTAGCTCATCAATATCAGATTTGGTGGCAAATAAACATGCACTTTTCAATTTAATTTTAGAAGCAACACTAGATGGTTTATTATTAGGCTTCATTTGTTGCTCAAATTCTTTTGCCACAATCTGATTTTCACTCTTATTCGTCTCCTGTTTTGCTTTATTAGCTCTATTAATATCATCTTTCAAAATGGAATCAGGAGTCATAGGAAGCAAAGTAATATTTTTATCCTTATGAACAAGAGTATAGTGATTGTTTCTACCATGGTGTACAGAATTTTTATCAAATTGCCACGGTCTACCAAGTAATAAGGAACATGCTTGCATAGGTACCACATCACAATCAACATAATCAGCATATGTAGAGATACTAAAATGCACACGAACAGTACGTGTTACCTTAACCTTGCCGCTGTTGTTGAACCATTGGATGTAGTAAGGATGTGGATGTGGTCTTGTGGTGAGAGAAAGCTTCTCCACCATCTCCATGCTAGCCAAGTTGTTGCAGCTCCCTCCGTGATAGAGGCAAAGGTGTCCCGTCTTTCGATGAGATGGTGGATTTCGCTTTGGTGGAAGTCGACTTTGACGATCCGACTACGAACGTGCGAGGACGTCGCGCCTTAGCAATCGCTAAACCAACTCCGAGAGGTTATTGACCACGCCGGAGCACGATCAACCTGACCACGAGGGTCTGTTTCCTGCGAGCAAACGAAGAACAAGCAAGAAACTAAGATTGCAATCTGGATATTGCGAATATAAGATGAAAGCTTTATTGATCAAGGTGGGGTTCTGTGACGCCTTTGTCTGGTCGTTGAACACAAACGAAGTACGCGAAGTTGCAGCTATTGCGAACTTTTAATCTAAACAAAACCCAAAGTCTAAACGATGCCCTAAGGGCTGTATATATGGAGGAAGAGGGGGGGAATTTCGTGGCCCTTGGTGGAGGGGTCCGAAATCAACCCTATCTCTTGTTTCCCCACACATACGGACTCTAAAAATAGCCTATACTTATGTATTTCGAAATTACATGGGCCTGGCCCAATAATAAGGTGACGCAGCACCTAAAATAGCCTCGGGACGAAATTTATGAAGTGGCATCTTGTATATTTCGTCCAAGGCTGCATGCACCCATTATGGTGGCTTCAAAGTCCTGAAATCATCACTTGTAACTCCGTTCTTGTTCCCCTTGCGCATGCCATCATCTCCATGCTTGTTCTTGCTCCAATGTTCATCCTTCTCCAAGCTAGGCCCTTCATTTGTAAGCAAAACAAATGTATCCAATTTAGGCAGCATCATATTCTCATGAACATTAGAATCATTACCAAGAAACGAAAGTACCTGGTAATTTAGTTGGCGTGCACGAGCTCTAGTAATTGGTCCAGTATGTATAGCAGCAGGGGCTGTGGGTGTAACAATTGTATTGATGTCCTCATCAATTAGGCTTCATTTGTTGCTCAAATTCTTTTGCCACAATCTGATTTTCACTCTTATTCTTCTCCTGTTGTGCTTTATTAGCTCTATTAATATCATCTTTCAAAATGGAATCAGGAGTCATAGGAAGCAAAGTAATATTTTTATCCTTATGAACAAGAGTATAGTGATTGTTTCTACCATGGTGTACAGAATTTTTATCAAATTGCCATGGTCTACCAAGTAATAAGGAACATGCTTGCATAGGTACCACATCACAATCAACATAATCAGCATATGTAGAGATACTAAAATGCACACGAACAGTACGTGTTACCTTAACCTTGCCGCTGTTGTTGAACCATTGGATGTAGTAAGGATGTGGATGTGGTCTTGTGGTGAGAGAAAGCTTCTCCACCATCTCCATGCTAGCCAAGTTGTTGCAGCTCCCTCCATCTATGATGACACGCACAGAACGTTCTTTCACAACTCCCTTGGTACGGAACAAATTGTGCCTCTGATTTTGCTCAGCTTGTGTGACCTGCACACTCAAAACACGTTGAGCAACTAAACATTCATACCTGTCAGCGTCTTCAGGAGCCATGTATTGCGTCTCATGATCAGAATCATCTCCACCATGTTCTTCACGTGTAATAAGAGCCAAAGTCTCCTCATCATAGTCACTAGCGGACTCATATCCACCATCCACAGTAGTAATCATCACACGCGGAGATTTGCATTCTCTCGCATAATGACCTCCTCCCTTACAACAACGACAAATAATATCACTTGTGTGCCCTGTTGATGCCATGGAAGAAGCAGAACTCTGTGCAGGCCCAGCAGGTGCGCTCTTGGCAGATAATGGTGGTTGTGCCTGTTTTCTTGTATCCCGACTGGAGGAGACACCTGATTGAGGTGCTGGTGCAGTTGAAGTAGAAGATGCACGCGGTGTCCATGATGAAGGTCGGCCTGCAGAAAAGTTAGTTCGCGCCAATGCTTGTCGATCCTGCACTTCACGTTCAGCTTTACAAGCAAGATGAAATAAACGAGTGATATTAGTATACTCCTTATAGTCTAGAATGGTCTGAATCTCTCTATTTAATCCACCCAGAAAACGTGCAAGCATAGCTTCATTCTCCTCAACAATACCACATCTAATCATGCCAGTTTGTAATTCCATATAATATTCTTCTACAGAATTTTTTCCTTGTCTTAAGCGCTGTAATTTCTGAAGCAATTCACGTTGATAATATGGTGGAACCCAACGAGTACGCATAGCAGTTTTCAAAGCAGCCCAAGTAGTTGGAATAGGATATAATCTACAATGTTCAGACCACCATACACATGCAAAACTAGTGAAAGCACAAACAGCAGCGGCAACCCGTCTCTCCTCGGGATATTGTAAACATGTAAAACGTTGTTCAGTTTCTAACTCCCAAGTAAGATATATGTCAGGAACATATCTACCCTCAAATGGTGGAATATTCAATTTCAGTTTAGGAATATGCACATCATCTCGTACCTGAGGTGGTGGTGCAGGCCTACCATTACGAATATATACCTGAGGTCGACCTGCTGGTGGTGGTGCTGGTGGGTGCACGTAGTTCTGATTTTGATCAACCTCATCCTCATAATCGCCCGCATACTCATCATCCTCCTGGGTACCAGCAGCAGCAGTAGCAGGAGCCAAAGAAGCATCAATAACAGGAACAGCAGCACCAGAAGTTTGGCCATCCTCAATAGGAACACGCTTCGCTGGTCCATACTGATTCAGAAGGATGCGTTGTTGTTGGTGTTGCAGAGGTGCGATAGGTGCAGCCGGCGGTGGTGGTGGTAAACGCGCGAGCAATTCATTAAACTTGCTATCAAGCTTTGTTTCGAACATCTTCTCCATGCCATCTATCTTCTCCATGGCCTCGTCAAATCTGTTTAGCACATCTTGCACCTGTTCACTCATCATTTGCTGAAATTTATCATGTAGCTGTTTGTTCGTCAGGTTCTCCCAATCAGTCTCATCGGCTTGTGATCCTACCATGGTTAGCAGCAAATAGAAACACACAAGAATATGATCCTACAGACTACTAAGAAGTGGTGGTGGTGTATCACAAACCCGTCAAGCAAAACTCAAATTCTTACCAGTTCTTACCCAGCAGCAGGCAGTGATCGGCAACCGTTGTAGTCAAAACTCTCAAAGCTTGGATAGAGCGATTACCAGGGAGAGTCAAACGCACGACGTAGATGTATGTGGAGCTGGGAAGGCTTATAATATGGTAGCAAAAAGGGTCAGCAATAATCAATTCAGAGATGCAAAGTTGAATAAACGCTCAACGACGGTACTGTGCTGGTCCTAGGCTAGACCGTGCTAGGGACGCGAGCCTAGAACACTAACAAAATCACGGCGCTGCACGTAAACAAGGAAAAAGCACACTCCGGAAAAAAAATTCGCTCTTTTTTCTGCGCTCTTTTTTTTGCGCTGCTTTTTTTTTGCGAAAAATCACTATAATGGCGAGTGTCTCAAAACTCTTCCTAGGTCAAACTGACAGGATGGGCACGAAATTTTTTCGACCAATTTTTTTTCGTTTTTTTCGACTGCCCGGACCCAAAAACTGGAAACGGGTCAAAAAAAACTTCCTATAATGGCACCTGTCTCAAAACACTCAGAAACACCTAAAAATAGGACAGCCAGAATTTTTTTCGAAAAATGCGTTTTCGAAAATTTTTGGGCCTAAACGGAGGGTGGTTTCCGGACTCTTTTTTTTCCGAAACCTACTCCGGCAAGGAAACACGAATCGGAATCTAGATGGATCTCGAAAACAAACCTAATATGACAAGAACTCGGATTGGTGGTGGATATATGGTAGTAGATGGCAGCGGTGGTGGTATATGACAGCGGTGGTGGTATATGGATACGGATCGGTGGTGGTATATGGATACGGATTGGTGGTGGTATATGGATACGGATTCGGAGCGGTGGTGGTAGGTGACAGGGGCGATGATGATGGTGCGGTGGCGGCGTGACAACTTATGACCAGAACTCGAAACTCTAAAAGACTAACGCTAAGACCAGCAACTAAACACGACGATGCAACCGCAAATTCAACAAAGCAAAACCCTAAAAAGATTATGCAAGGGCTCAGATTGGTTCGGATATGATGAACTAACCCTAATTTTTTTTGGCTTTTTCATGGACTGTAGGTATGAAGAACAGACTCGATCTAAACTACGAAAAACTGTCAAATCTCACCGAGCAACCTGGAGCTCTGATACAACTTGATAGAGGCAAAGGTGATGAGGACATGACTACCTTGGATATGACCAAAAATATTACATATATGCATATTTGTCAGGTGATTTCTAGTGCAAACTATTCAATAATCTATTTATGTTATCCAGAACAAAAATACTTCACACACTTTTGTGTTTTGTCTAATTGCAGGTGTATGGGACATTTGTACAATCCACATATGAAGATAAAGAAGAAAGATATGTTTATTTGCTGTCCAAAAAGTTCTCTCACGTCATTTTTGGCCCAAGAGAAGATAGAGTCCAAGTCTCTCACGTTCTGGATTCAGATTCGGACTGCACAGACATACCTGACTCAAAACGCACACAAATTTTTCATACGGACTCCGAATTGGGTGATTCTTTTTTTGTTGGAAACTAGATTTCGTGCACTTTCCAACCCAATGGAATCACCTTCAAATTCGTCCGGAGCGTTGAGTTGTGGACGAAACAATCTGATGCTGCAGCAGAATCCGAGTCAAACTACAAGTCCAAAGGTGTTACATCACCTCCACTTGGGCCCATTGGCCTTGTACGACCTAGATTTAGTTTTAGGCTGCCTTGGGACGTCGTCCCACCTCCTTGGCCGCCACCCCTTGCTTCTATATAAGTAGATCCATGGAGTAGCTTTTCCTTGGGGATTTGTTTAGTTAAAAGTTAGCCATTGCAACTTCGTGTGCTTCGTTTGTGTCCAACGACCAGACCAAGACCACTTTTCGGATCCCCACCATTATCAATACTTCATACATATTCGCGATATTCAGATTGCTTTTATCATATTCTTGCTTGTTCTTCGATTGCTTGCAGGAATAGACCTTTGTGGTCAGGTTGATCGTGCTCCAGCGTGGTCAATAACCTCTCGGAGTTGGTTTAGCGATTGCTAAGGCACAACGTCGTTGCACGTTTGTAGTCGGATCGTCAAAGTCGTCTCCACCAAATCGATAGTTATCATCTCATCGAAAGATCGGGACACCCCGCCTCTATCAAGTGGTATCAGTTTTCAGGTTGCTCGATGAGAATTTCCAGTTTTCCTAGATTAGATTTATTTTCTTACCTATTGTCCAAGAAAAAGCCACACAAAAAAAAGTTAGATCTGTTCATCCTTTATCCAAGCCAGTCTGACCCTTTGCAATTTTCTATTCATTGCTTGCATAGTTGAATTATCGGTTGCATCGTCGTGTCAGTTGCTGGTCTTAGCGTCTAGTTCCTTTAGAGTTTCGAGTTCTGTTCACATTAGTCACGCCGCCGCTGCATCATTATCCCTTCCACTGTCCACCATCCCATCTATTAATTTCCACCACGTGCTACGCACTGTTCATTGTCATAATCATAGTTGAGGTCATTCACATCTTCGCCTGATCCAATCTGCATCTTATCTAGTTTGTCTTGGAAAGAAAAAACAAAGAAGATAGAGAAAAAAAAGAGAAAAAAGGGAAAAAAAGAAAAAGAGAGAGAAGAAAAAGAAAAAAAAAGCGTGAGAAAAAAAAGAGAGAAGAAAAAAATTTGGATCTATCTAGAATCAATCTCGTATCTGAATTCGGATTGGAATCTGTTTTGCGCACTGTTCAGTAAAACAGGTGTATCTTCCTCATACGAAGTCCGTTTTGGCTCCGTGAGTACTCAAATTGAAGCTAGTGACGAGCCACATCTAAATAGTTACAGAAGCTAGTTCAATATTTGACACCTCAAAATCGGCTTCTAAATAGGTCTTTTTGCCCTCCGAAGTTCATGAATACAGCTTGTTCCAATTTTTCAGGCCAGTTTTAGAATTCTTTGACTCCTCATATAAACTCGGAATTGAGTGATTCTTTTTGCATTGGAAAGCTTGAGTTAGTAGCATTCTTTGAAAGAATTTATCAGAAAATTGTCTCAAACTTTTCAAGAGGAAAGTTGGAGAGAGAGTTGTTGTATATCCTGCTTGGCAGTTGTTTTTTCATCATTATTTTTGCTGCCGTTGTGATCTTCACTTATATCTTGCTGTCAAGAGCTACTTAGTATCCTTCATTGATGCTAGTTGTGCTACGCCGTGACCTCATTAGTGTTCTAGGCTCGCGTCTCTAGTCCGGTCTAGCCTAGGACCAGCACAGTACCGTCGTTGAGCGTTTATTCAACATTGCATCTTTGAATTGATTATTGCTAATCTTTTGCTACCATATATAGCCAACCCAGCTCCACATATTTCTACACCGTGTATACGTACGCTCCCCTGGCAATCGCTTTACTCAATATTCGGAGTTACTTGACACCGCTGGTTGCCGATCACCGCCTGCTGCATGGTAAGAACTTGTAAGACATTGATATTTGCTTTACTGTGAGCGTTTTACCACCACATCCTAGTAGTTATAGGAACATTATTTTTGGGTTTTGTTTCTTGTTCTACTAATCATGACAGGATCCAGAGTCAATTCATGGGCTTTGTCGATCGCGGGAGACGTGCCACCACCTTTGCAAATACCGCAACCGTCACGAGAGGTGCACAAACATCCAAATGCACATGATCAGGTTAATGTATCTATACCACCATTTAATGGCCGTTTTAAACCTGCTTTATATATTGAATGGGAGTTCGACATAAAAAATATATTTGCTTCCCATAATTTCGATGAACATAAAAAGGTTAAGGTTGCGGTTGGTTCTTTCACTGGTTATGCTTTGGTTTGGTGGAGTGAATATTGTCGGTTACACCCTGATTATATACCTACCACTTGGGATGATTTGAAACTTGCCATGCGACATACTTTCGTCCCTGCTTATTATACTCGTGACATGATTAAGAAGTTGCAACACTTAAAACAAGGTAGTGAAACTGTAACAAAATATTATGATGATTTACAAACTACCTTGTTGCATTCCTCTTTAGAAGAAAGTGAAGATGATTTTATGGATAGATTTTGGGGAGGATTAAACCGTGATATTCAAGAGATACTAATTCATGAAGAGTGTTATCCTATGGACCATTTGTTTCATCTTGCTTGCAAAGCTGAACAGGAAATAAAATGACGTGTTGGCCACGAGGAGAACAAGCGCACGGTGCACATTCCAAGAGTTGATATGATTGTTCCTTCAACTACTAGGCATACTATGACAACCACATCCATTGTTGTCAGGACTACATCACCTCCACCATGTGACACATCGCCCCCGAGAGTGGCTACATCATCTGAGTTGATCATAAGAGGTAATGACAAAGGTACGGATCTTCCATCTCTACATGAGAATGATGAATGCCTTGTCAATTTGAATGCACCATCTGATGAGCTACCCACTACTTTGATCACACCACCTATTTGAGAGGACTACGTTGATAATTTGACTTTGCCATGTGATCAAACAACTGAAATACCAACAATTTTGAGTGCACCCATTGAATTAACCTAGATTTAGTTTTAGGCTGCCTTGGGACGTCCTCCCACCTCCTTGGCCGCCACCCCTTGCTCCTATATAAGTAGATCCATCTAGTAGCTTTTCCTTGGGGATTTGTTTAGTTAAAAGTTAGCCATTGCAACTTCGTGTGCTTCGTTTGTGTCCAACGACCAGACCAAGACCACTTTTCGGATCCCCACCATTATCAATACTTCATACATATTCGCGATATTCAGATTGCTTTTATCATATTCTTGCTTGTTCTTCGATTGCTTGCAGGAATAGACCTTTGTGGTCAGGTTGATCATGCTCCAGCGTGGTCAATAACCTCTCGGAGTTGGTTTAGCGATTGCTAAGGCACAACGTCGTTGCACGTTTGTAGTCGGATCGTCAAAGTCGTCTCCACCAAATCGATAGTTAGCATCTCATCGAAAGATCGGGACACCCCGCCTCTATCAAGTGGTATCAGTTTTCAGGTTGCTCGATGAGAATTTCCAGTTTTCCTAGATTAGATTTATTTTCTTACCTATTGTCCAAGAAAAAGCCACACAAAAGAAAGTTAGATCTGTTCATCCTTTATCCAAGCCAGTCTGAGCCTTTGCAATTTTCTATTCATTGCTTGCATAGTTGAATTATCGGTTGCATCATCGTGTCAGTTGCTGGTCTTAGCGTCTAGTTCCTTTAGAGTTTCGAGTTCTGTTCACATTAGTCATGCCGCCGCTGCATCATTATCCCTTCCACTGTCCACCATCCCATCTATTAATTTCCACCACGTGCTACGCACTGTTCATTGTCATAATCATAGTTGAGGTCATTCACATCTTCGCCTGATCCAATCTGCATCTTATCTAGTTTGTCTTGGAAAGAAAAAAAAAGAAGATAGAGAAAAAAAAGAGAAAAAAGGGAAAAAAAGGAAAAAGATAGAGAATAAAAAGAAAAAAAAGCGTGAGAAAAAAAGAGAGAAGAAAAAAATTTGGATCTATCTAGAATCAATCTCGTATCTGAATTCGGATTGGAATCTGTTTTGCGCACTGTTCAGTAAAACAGGTGTATCTTCCTCATACGAAGTCCGTTTTGACTCCGTGAGTACTCAAATTGAAGCTAGTGACGAGCCGCATCTAAATAGTTGCAGAAGCTAGTTCAATATTTGACACCACAAAATCGGCTTCTAAATAGGTCTTTTTGCCCTCCGAAGTTCATGAACACAGCTTGTTCCAATTTTTCAGGCCAGTTTTAGAATTCTTTGACTCCTCATATAAACTCGGAATTGAGTGATTCTTTTTGCATTGGAAAGCTTGAGTTAGTAGCATTCTTTGAAAGAATTTATCAGAAAATTGTCTCAAACTTTTCAAGAGGAAAGTTGGAGAGAGAGTTGTTGTATATCCTGCTTGGCAGTTTTTTTTCATCATTATCTTCACTGCCGTTGTGATCTTCACTTATATCTTGCTATCAAGAGTTACTTAGTATCCTTCATTGATGCTAGTTGTGCTACGCCGTGACCTCATTAGTGTTCTAGGCTCGCGTCTCTAGTCCGGTCTAGCCTAGGACCAGCACAGTACCGTCGTTGAGCGTTTATTCAACATTGCATCTTTGAATTGATTATTGCTAATCTTTTGCTACCATATATAGCCAACCCAGCTCCACATATTTCTACATCGTGTATACGTACGCTCCCCTGACAATCGCTTTACTCAATATTCGGAGTTACTTGACACCGGTGGTTGCTGATCACCGCCTGCTGCATGGTAAGAACTTTTAAGACATTGATATTTGCTTTACTGTGAGCGTTTTACCACCACATCCTAGTAGTTATAGGAACATTATTTTTGGGTTTTTTTCTTGTTCTACTAATCATGACAGGATCCAGAGTCAATTCATGGGCTTTGTCGATCGCGGGAGACGTGCCACCACCTTTGCAAATACCACAACCGTCACGAGAGGTGCACAAACATCCAAATGCACATGATCAGGTTAATGTATCTATACCACCATTTAATGGCCGTTTTAAACCTGCTTTATATATTGAACGGGAGTTCGACATAAAAAATATATTTGCTTCCCATAATTTCGATGAACATAAAAAGGTTAAGGTTGCGGTTGGTTCTTTCACTGGTTATGCTTTGGTTTGGTGGAGTGAATATTGTCGGTTACACCCTGATTATATACCTACTACTTGGGATGATTTGAAACTTGCCATGCGACATACTTTCGTCCCTGCTTATTATACTCGTGACATGATTAAGAAGTTGCAACACTTAAAACAAGGTAGTGAAACTGTAACAAAATATTATGATGATTTACAAACTACCTTGTTGCATTCCTCTTTAGAAGAAAGTGAAGATGATTTTATGGATAGATTTTGGGGAGGATTAAACCGTGATATTCAAGAGATACTAATTCATGAAGAGTGTTATCCTATGGACCATTTGTTTCATCTTGCTTGCAAAGCTGAACAGGAAATAAAATGACGTGTTGGCCACGAGGAGAACAAGCGCACGGTGCACATTCCAAGAGTTGATATGATTGTTCCTTCAACTACTAGGCATACTATGACAACCACATCCGTTGTTGTCAGGACTACATCACCTCCACCATGTGACACGTCGCCCCCGAGAGTGGCTACATCATCTGAGTTGATCATAAGAGGTAATGACAAAGGTACTGATCTTTCATCTCTACATGAGAATGATGAATGCCTTGTCAATTTGAATGCACCATCTGATGAGCTACCCACTACTTTGATCACACCACCTATTTTAGAGGACTACGTTGATAATTTGACTTTGCCATGTGATCAAACAACTGAAATACCAACAATTTTGAGTGCACCCATTGAATTAACCTAGATTTAGTTTTAGGCTGCCTTGGGACGTCCTCCCACCTCCTTGGCCGCCACCCCTTGCTCCTATATAAGTAGATCCATCTAGTAGCTTTTCCTTGGGGATTTGTTTAGTTAAAAGTTAGCCATTGCAACTTCGTGTGCTTCGTTTGTGTCCAACGACCAGACCAAGACCACTTTTCGGATCCCCACCATTATCAATACTTCATACATATTCGCGATATTCAGATTGCTTTTATCATATTCTTGCTTGTTCTTCGATTGCTTGCAGGAATAGACCTTTGTGGTTAGGTTGATCGTGCTCCAGCGTGGTCAATAACCTCTCGGAGTTGGTTTAGCGATTGCTAAGGCACAACGTCGTTGCACGTTTGTAGTCGGATCGTCAAAGTCGTCTCCACCAAATCGATAGTTATCATCTCATCGAAAGATCGGGACACCCCGCCTCTATCAAAAGGTGTCCCGTCTTTCGATGAGATGATGGATATCGCTTTGGTGGCAGTCGACTTTGACGATCCGACTACGAACGTGCGAGGATGTCGCGCCTTAGCAATCGCTAAACCAACTCCGAGAGGTTATTGACCACGCCGGAGCACGATCAACCTGACTACGAGGGTCTGTTTCCTGTGAGCAAACGAAGAACAAGCAAGAAACTGAGATTGCAATCTGGATATTGCGAATATAAGATGAAAGCTTTATTGATCAAGGTGGGGTTCTGTGACGCCTTTGTCTGGTCGTTGAACACAAACGAAGTACGCTAATTTGCAGGTATGACGAACTTTTAATCTAAACAAAACCCAAAGTCTAAACGATGCCCTAAGGGTTGTATATATGGAGGATAAGGGGGGAATTTCGTGACCCTTGGTGGAGGGGTCCGAAATCAACCCTATCTCTTGTTTCCCCACACATACGTACTCTAAAAATAGCCTATACTTATGTATTTCGAAATTACATGGGCCTGGCCCAATAATAAGGTGACGTAGCACCTATAATAGCCTCGGGACGAAATTTATGAAGTGGCATCTTGTATATTTCGTCCAAGGCTTCATGCACCCATTATGGTGGCTTCAAAGTCCTGAAATCATCACTTGTAACTTCGTTCTTGTTCCCCTTGCGCATGCCATCATCTCTGATAGAGGCAAAGGTGTCCCGTCTTTCGATGAGATGATGGATACCACTTTGGTGGCAGTCGACTTTGACGATCCGACTACGAACGTGCGAGGACGTCACGCCTTAGCAATCGCTAAACCAACTCCGAGAGGTTATTGACCACGCCGGAGCACGATCAACCTGACCACGAGGGTCTATTCCTGCAAGCAATCGAAGAACAAGCAAGAATATGATAAAAGCAATCTGAATATCGCGAATATGTATGAAGTATTGATAATGGTGGGGATCCGAAAAGTGGTCTTGGTCTGGTCGTTGGACACAAACGAAGCACACGAAGTTGCAAACAAAGAACAAGCAAGAAACTGAGATTGCAATCTGGATATTGCGAATATAAGATGAAAGCTTTATTGATCAAGGTGGGGTTCTGTGACGCCTTTGTCTGGTCGTTGAACACAAACGAAGTACGCGAAGTTGCAGCTATGGCGAACTTTTAATCTAAACAAAACCCAAGGAAAAAGCTACTAGATGGATCTACTTATATAGGAGCAAGGGGTGGCAGCCAAGGAGGTGGGAGGACGTCCCAAGGCAGCCTAAAACTATCCCTAGGTCGTACAAGGCTTATGGGCCCAAGTGGAGGTGATGCAACACCTTTGGGCTTGTAATTTGACTCGGATTCTGCTGCAACATCAGATTGTTTCATCCGTAACTCAACGCTCCGGACGTATTTGAAGGTGAATCCAATTGGGTTGGAAAGAGCACGAAATCTAGTTTCCAACAAAAAAAGAATCACCCAATTCGGAGTCCGTATGAAAAAATTGTTGGCGTTTTGAGTCAGGTATGTCTGTGCAGTCCGAATCTGAATCCAGAACGTGAGAGACTTGGACTCTATCTTCTCTTGGCCCAAAAGTGATGTGAGAGGACTTTTTGAACACAACCTAAACTTGATAGAGGCGAGGGTGTCCCGATCTTTCGATGAGATGATAACTATCGATTTGGTGGAGACGACTTTGACGATCCGACTACAAACGTGCACGACGTTGCGCCTTAGCAATCGCTAAACCAATCTCCTGAGGTTACTGACGATGCCGGAAGCACGGTCAGCCTGACCACGAAGGTCTATTCCTGCAAGGAATCGAAGAACGAGCAAGAATATGATAAAGCAATCTGAATATTGCAAATATATATGAGGTATTGATAATGGTGAGGATCCGTAAGCGGTCTTGGTCTGGTCGTTGGACACAAACGAAGTACACGAAGTTGCGTTGGCTAACTTTTAACTAAACAAATCCCAAGGAAAAGCTACTAGATGGATCTACTTATATAGGAGCAAGGGGTGGAGGCCAAGGAGGTGGGAGGACGTCCCAAGGCAGCCTAAAACTAAATCTAGGTCGTACAAGGCCAATGGGCCCAAGTGGAGGTGATGTAACACCTTTGGACTTGTAGTTTGACTCGGATTCTGCTGCAGCATCGGATTGTTTCGTCCACAACTCAACGCTCCGGACGAATTTGAAGGTGATTCCAATTGGGTTGGAAAGTGCACGAAATCTAGTTTCCAAAAAAAAAGAATCACCCAATTCGGAGTCCGTATGAAAAACTTGTGTGCGTTTTGAGTCAGGTGTGTCTGTGCAGTCCGAATCTGAATCCAGAACGTGAGAGACTTGGACTCTATCTTCTCTTGGGCCAAAAGTGACGTGAGAGAACTTTTTGGACGGTAAATAAACATCTCTTTCTTCCTTATCTTCATATGTGGATTGTACAAATGTCCCATACACCTGCAATTAGACAAAACACAAAAGTGTGTGAAGTATTTTTGTTCTGGATAACATAAATAGATTATTGAATAGTTTGCACTAGAAATGACCTGACAAATATGCATATATGCAATATTTTTTGTCATATCCAAGGTAGTCATGTCCTCATCATCCTCCCCTTCTTGAAAATAAAGCCGTCCTCGGCGTTGCTTAATCTGAAATGTGGCTAACAAAAGAGATAAGGTGTACATGTTGTATATGTATATGTCATCCATTTTTACTTCCATTGATTTTTGCATATATGACACATGAATAGATGAGTAACTTGCATAGTTCATAAAATCTAAAGCCAAAAAATTAGCACAAGAAGTAGAAGGCATGAAAATATTGCAACTCAGTTTGCACATATAAGTGAAGCTCTTATTCATTTCAAAAGATTGACAATGTTCATCATTAAACCATCCCAACATTGGTCAATAAACCTTACTTGCATCAAATTTACATGCTACAACATGCTTAAATACGCAAACATGCAATAAGTCATTCAACATAGAATCATCACCAAGATTAGAGGTCATATCAAAATGATTAAACATTGGTTCTTTTGCATCAATAGTTAATTCAATGGGTGCACTCAAAATTGTTGGTATTTCAGTTGTTTGATCACATGGCAAAGTCAAATTATCAACGTAGTCCTCTAAAATAGGTGGTGTGATCAAAGTAGTGGGTAGCTCATCAGATGGTGCATTCAAATTGACAAGGCATTCATCATTCTCATGTAGAGATGGAAGATCAGTACCTTTGTCATTACCTCTTATGATCAACTCAGATGATGTAGCCACTCTCGGGGGCGATGTGTCACATGGTGGAGGTGATGTAGTCCTGACAACAACGGATGTGGTTGTCATAGTATGCTTAGTAGTTGAAGGAACAATCATATCAACTTTTGGAATGTGCACCGTGCGCTTGTTCTCCTCGTGGCCAACACGTCGATTTATTTCCTGTTCAGCTTTGCAAGCAAGATGAAACAAATGGTCCATAGGATAACACTCTTCATGAATTAGTATCTCTTGAATAACACGGTTTAATCCTCCCCAAAATCTATCCATAAAATCATCTTCACTTTCTTCTAAAGAGGAATGCAACAAGGTAGTTTGTAAATCATCATAATATTTTGTTACAGTTTCACTACCTTGTTTTAAGTGTTGCAACTTCTTAATCATGTCACGAGTATAATAAGCAGGGACGAAAGTATGTCGCATGGCAAGTTTCAAATCATCCCAAGTAGTAGGTATATAATCAGGGTGTAACCGACAATATTCACTCCACCAAACCAAAGCATAACCAGTGAAAGAACCAACCGCAACCTTAACCTTTTTATGTTCATTGAAATTATGGGAAGCAAATATATTTTTTATGTCGAACTCCCATTCAATATATAAAGCAGGTTTAAAACGGCCCTTAAATGGTGGTATAGATACATTAACCTGATCATGTGCATTTGGATGTTTGTGCACCTCTCGTGACGGTTGTGGTATTTGCAAAGGTGGTGGCACGTCTCCCGCGATCGACAAAGCCCATGAATTGACTTTGGATCCTGTCATGATTAGTAGAACAAGAAACAAAACCCAAAAATAATGTTCCTATAACTACTAGGATGTGGTGGTAAAACGCTCACAGTAAAGCAAATATCAATGTCTTACAAGTTCTTACCATGCAGCAGGCGGTGATCGGCAACCAGCAGTGTCAAGTAACTCCGAATATTGAGTAAAGCGATTGCCAGGGGAGCGTACGTATACACGGTGTAGAAATATGTGGAGCTGGGTTGGCTACATATGGTAGCAAAAGATTAGCAATAATCAATTCAAAGATGCAATGTTGAATAAACGCTCAACGACGGTACTGTGCTGGTCCTAGGCTAGACCGTACTAGAGACGCGAGCGTAGAACACTAATGAGGTCACGGCGTAGCACAACTAGCATCAATGAAGGATACTAAGTAGCTCTTGACAGCAAGATATAAGTGAATATCACAACGGCAGTGAAGATAATGATGAAAAACAACTGCCAAGCAGGATATACAATAACTCTCTCTCCAACTTTCCTCTTGAAAAGTTTAAGACAATTTTCTGATAAATTCTTTCGAAGAATGCTATTAACTCAAGCTTTCCAATGCAAAAAGAATCACTCAATTCCGAGTTGATATGAGGAGTCAAAGAATTCTAAAACTGACCTGAAAAATTGGAACAAGCTGTGTTCATGAACTTCGGAGGGCAAACAGACCTATTTAGAAGCCGATTTTGAGGTGTCAAATATTGAACTAGCTTCTGCAACTATTTAGATGCGGCTCGTCGCTAGCTTCAATCTGAGTACTCATGGAGCCAAAACGGACTTCGTATGAGGAAGATACACCTGTTTTACTGAACAGTGCGCAAAACAGATTCCAATCCGAATTCAGGTACGAGATTGATTCTAGATAGATCCAATTTTTTTTCTTCTCTCTTTTTTTTCTCACGCTTTTTTTTTCTTTTTCTTCTCTCTCTTTTTCTTTTTTTTCCTTTTTTCTCTTTTTTTTCTCTATCTTTTTTTTTCAAGACAAACTAGATAAGATGCAGATTGGATCAGGCGAAGATGTGAATGACCTCAACTATGATTATGACAATGAACAGTGCGTAGCTCGTGGTGGAAATTAATAGATGGGATGGTGGACAGCGGAAGGGATAATGATGCAGCGTCGGCGTGACTAATGTGAACAGAACTCGAAACTCTAAAGGAACTAGACGCTAAGACCAGCAACTTACACGACGATGCAACCGATAATTCAACTATGCAAGCAATGAATAGAAAATTGCAAAGGCTCAGACTGGCTTGGATAAAGGATGAACAGATCTAACTTTTTTTTGTGTGGTTTTTTCTTGGATAATAGGTAAGAAAATAAATCTAATCTAGAAAAACTGGAAATTCTCACCGAGCAACCTGAAAACTGATACCACTTGATAGAGGCGAGGGTGTCCCGATCTTTCGATGAGATGATAACTATCGATTTGGTGGAGACGACTTTGACGATCCGACTACAAACATGCACGACGTTGCGCCTTAGCAATCGCTAAACCAATCTCCTGAGGTTACTGACGATGCCGGAAGCACGGTCAGCCTGACCACGAAGGTCTATTCCTGCAAGCAATCGAAGAACGAGCAAGAATATGATAAAGCAATCTGAATATTGCAAATATATATGAGGTATTGATAATGGTGAGGATCCGTAAGCGGTCTTGGTCTGGTCGTTGGACACAAACGAAGTACACGAAGTTGCGTTGGCTAACTTTTAACTAAACAAATCCCAATGAAAAGCTACTAGATGGATCTACTTATATAGGAGCAAGGGGTGGAGGCCAACGAGGTGGGAGGACGTCCCAAGGCAGCCTAAAACTAAATCTAGGTCGTACAAGGCCAATGGGCCCAAGTGGAGGTGATGTAACACCTTTGGACTTGTAGTTTGACTCGGATTCTGCTACAGCATCGGATTGTTTCGTCCACAACTCAACGCTCCGGACGAATTTGAAGGTGATTCCAATTGGGTTGGAAAGTGCACGAAATCTAGTTTCCAACAAAAAAAGAATCACCCAATTCGGAGTCCGTATGAAAAACTTGTGTGCGTTTTGAGTCAGGTGTGTCTGTGCAGTCCGAATCTGAATCCAGAACGTGAGAGACTTGGACTCTATCTTCTCTTGGGCAAAAAGTGACGTGAGAGAACTTTTTGGACGGCAAATAAACATCTCTTTCTTCCTTATCTTCATATGTGGATTGTACAAATGTCCCATACACCTGCAATTAGACAAAACACAAAAGTGTGTGAAGTATTTTTGTTCTGGATAACATAAATAGATTATTGAATAGTTTGCACTAGAAATCACCTGACAAATATGCATATATGCAATATTTTTGGTCATATCCAAGGTAGTCATGTCCTCATCAAAACTTCTCCTTTTCCCTTATCTTCATATGTGGATTATACAAATGTCCCATACACCTGCAATTAGAAAACACAAAAGTGTGTGAAGTATTTTTGTTCTGGATAACATAAATAGATTATTGAATAGCTTGCATTAGAAATCACGTGACAAATATGCATGTATGCAATATTTTTGGTCGTATCCAAGGTAGTCATGTCCTCATCATCTTGATAGAGGCAAAGGTGTCCCGTCTTTCGATGAGATGATGGATATCGCTTTGGTGGCAGTCGACTTTGACGATCCGACTACGAACGTGCGAGGACGTCGCATCTTAGCAATCGCTAAACCAACTCCGAGAGGTTATTGACCACGCCGGAGCACGATCAACCTGACCACGAGGGTCTGTTTCCTGCGAGCAAACGAAGAACAAGCAAGAAACTGAGATTGCAATCTGGATATTGTGAATATAAGATGAAAGCTTTATTGATCAAGGTGGGGTTCTGTGACGCCTTTGTCTGGTCGTTAAACACAAACGAAGTACGCGAAGTTGCAGCTATGGCGAACTTTTAATCTAAACAAAACCCAAGGAAAAAGCTACTAGATGATCTACTTATATAGGAGCAAGGGGTGGTGGCCAAGGAGGTGGGAGGACGTCCCAAGGCAGCCTAAAACTATCCCTAGGTCGTACAAGGCTCATGGGCCCAAGTGGAGGTGATGCAACACCTTTGGGCTTGTAGTTTGACTCGGATTCTGCTGCAACGTCAGATTGTTTCATCCGTAACTCAATGCTCCGGACGAATTTGGAGGTGAATCCAATTGCGTTGGAAAGAGCACGAAATCTAGTTTCCAACAAAGAAAGAATCACCCAATTCGGAGTCCGTATGAAAAAGTTGTTGGCGTTTTGAGTCAGGTATGTCTGTGCAGTCCGAATCTGAATCCAGAACGTGAGAGACTTGGACTCTATCTTCTCTTGGCCCAAAAGTGACGTGAGAGGACTTTTTGAACACAACCTAAACTTCTCCTTTTCCCTTATCTTCATATGTGGATTATACAAATTTCCCATACACCTGCAATTAGAAAACACAAAAGTGTGTGAAGTATTTTTGTTCTGGATAACATAAATAGATTATTGAATAGCTTGCATTAGAAATCACCTGACAAATATGCATGTATGCAATATTTTTGGTCGTATCCAAGGTATTCATGTCCTCATCATCCTCCCCTTTTTGAAAACAAAGCCGTCCTCGGCGTTGCTTAATCTGATATGTGGCTAACAAAAGAGATAAGGTGTACATGTTGTATATGTATATGTCATCCAGTTTAACTTCCCTTGATTTTTGCATGTATGACACATGCATACATGAGTAACTTTCGTAGTTCATAAAAACTAAAGCCAAAAAATTATCACAAGAAGTAGAAGGCATGAAAATATTAGAACTCAGTTTGCACATATAAGTGAAGCTCTTATTCATTTCAAAAGATTCGCAATGTTCATCCTTAAACCATCCCAATTTTGGTGAATAAACCTTACTTGCATCAAATTTACATGCTACAACATGCTTAAATAAGCAAACATGCAATAAGTCATTGGACACAGAATCACCACCAAGATTGGAGGCCATATCAAAATGATTATACATTAGTTCTTTTGCATCAACAGTTAATTCAATGGGTGCACTCAAAATTGTTGATATTTTAGTTGTTTGATCACATGACGCATTCATGACAGTAACAAGATTCTCTAAAATAGGTGGTGTGCTCAAATCAACAGGTAACTCAATACATGACACATTCAAGTTAACTAGGCATGCATCATTCTCATGTGAAGTTATATCATCAATACCTTTACTGTTACCTTGTGGCAAAGATGTAGCTGATGTATGTACGGATGTTGACAATGTACCATACCCTTGAGATGATGCCGCACTCATAATCTAAGGTGCAATGATGGAGGAACCCACCGGCGGTGGTGAGCATGAACTGGAATACTAGTTGTTGTAGTCACCTAATGCATCCTCCTGTATCTGTCTCTCAAAGGTACAAGCACGGACATACATACCAGTAATGCAACGAGGAATATACTGAAATCTTGCCTAAATATCATGGTTCAAACCACCAAAAAATCTATTCATTGTATCATTCTCAGATTCTTCTATGTCACAATGATTCATATAAGATTTGAACTCTTGGTAGTAAGCATGAACAGTGTTGTTGCCTTGTTTAAATTGTTCAAATTTGCGAATCAATTCACGACGATAATAAGGAGGAAAAAATTGTTGTCTCATTACAGCTTTCAAAACTTTCCAAGTTGTGGGTTGGTTATCAATGTTTTTCTTACAATGTACACTTCACCAAACAGAAGCAAAACCAGTAAATGCTCTAATGGTAGCTCGTACTCTCTCAAGTTCAGAAAAATCATGGTGACTAAAAACTTGTTCTACTTCAAGCTCCCAAGCTAGATAAATAGCAGGATTAAATCTACCCTCAAATGATGGTAAAGAGATAACCTGACCATGTGCTTGTGTGTGTTGTCCCAACTCTCGTGATGGTGAAGATGTGTCCGTCATCCAAGAACTTCTATCTCTGGAACCTGTCATGATTAGTAGAAACAAGAACCAAAATTCGAGAATAATGTTCCTATGAACTACTAGGATGTGGTTGTAAAGTGCTCACAGTAAAGCAAATATCAATATCTTACAAGTTCTTACCATGCAGCAGGTGGTGACAGGCAACCAGCGGTGTCAAATAACTCTGAAGATTGTGTAAAACGATTGCCAGGGGAACGTACGTATACACGGTGTAGAAATATGTGGAGCTGGGTTGGCTATATATGGTAGCAAAAGATTAGCAATAATCAATTCAGAGGTGCAATGTTGAATAAACGCCGGTACTATGCTGGTCCTAGGCTAGACCAAACTAGAGACGCGAGCTTAGAACACTAATGAGGTCACGTCGTAGCACAACTAGCATCAATAAAGGATATGAAGTAGCTCTGGACAGCAAGATATAAGTGAAGATCACAATAGCAGTAGACTTATTTAGAAGCTGATGTTGAGGTGCCAAATACTGAACTAGCTTCTGCAACTATTTAGATGTGGCTCGTCGCTAGCTTTCATTTGAGTACTCGCGGAGCCAAAACAGACTTCATATGAGGAAGTTATGCCTGTTTTACTGAACAGTGCACAAACAAATTCCAATCCGAATTCAACTACGAGATTGAGTCTAGATTGATCCGAATTTTGTTTTTTTTTCTCCTCTCTTTTTTTCTCACACTGTTTTTTCTTTTCCTTTCTTTTTTTTCTCTGACTTTTTTTTTTACTTTTTTTTCTATCGTTTTTTTTCTCTATCTTTTTTTTCTCTCTCCCTCTTTCCAAAACAAACCAGATAAGATGTAGATTGGATCAACCGAAGATGGGAACAATCTCAACTATGATTATGACAATGAACGATGGGTAGCACGTGGAGGAAATTGATGGATGGGTGGTGGACAGCGGAAGGGATAATGATGCAGCGGCGACGTGACTAATGTGAACAGAACTCGAAACTCTAAACGACCTAGACACTAAGACCAGCAACTCGACACGATGATGCAACCGATAATTCAACTATGCAAGCAATGAAAAGAAAATTGCAAAGGCTCGGACTGGCTTGGACAAAGGATGAATAGATCTAACTCTTTTTTGTGGATTTTTCTTGGACAATAGGTAAGAAAATAAACCTAATCTAGGAAAACTGAAAATTCTCACCGAGCAACCTGAAAACTGATACCACTTGATAGAGGCAAAGGTGTCCCGTCTTTCGATGAGATGATGAGGACATGACTACCTTGGATACGACCAAAAATATTGCATACATGCATATTTGTCAAGTGATTTCTAATGCAAGCTATTCAATAATCTATTTATGTTATCCAGAACAAAAATACTTCACACACTTTTGTGTTTTCTAATTGCAGGTGTATGGGACATTTGTATAATCCACATATGAAGATAAGGGAAAAGGAGAAATTTAGGTTGTGTTCAAAAAGTCCTCTCACGTCACTTTTGGGCCAAGAGATGATAGAGTCCAAGTCTCTCACGTTCTGGATTCAGATTCGGACTGCACAGACATACCTGACTCAAAACGCCAACAACTTTTTCATACGGACTCCGAATTGGGTGATTCTTTTTTTGTTGGAAACTAGATTTCGTGTTCTTTCCAACCCAATTGGATTCACCTTCAAATACGTCCGGAGCGTTGAGTTACGGATGAAACAATCTGACATTGCAGCAGAATCCGAGTCAAACTACAAGCCCAAAGGTGTTGCATCACCTCCACTTGGGCCCATGAGCCTTGTACGACCTAGGGATAGTTTTAGGCTGCCTTGGGACGTCCTCCCACCTCCTTGGCCGCCACCCCTTGCTCCTATATAAGTAGATCCATCTAGTAGCTTTTTCCTTGGGTTTTGTTTAGATTAAAAGTTCGCCATAGCTGCAACTTCGCGTACTTCGTTTGTGTTCAACGACCAGACAAAGGCGTCACAGAACCCCACCTTGATCAATAAAGCTTTTATCTTATATTCGCAATATCCAGATTGCAATCTCAGTTTCTTGCTTGTTCTTCGTTTGCTCGCAGGAAACAGACCCTCGTGGTCAGGTTGATCGTGCTCCGGCGTGGACAATAACCTCTCGGAGTTGGTTTAGCGATTGCTAAGGCGCGACGTCCTCGCGCGTTCGTAGTCGGACCACCAAAGCGATATCCATCATCTCATCGAAAGACGGGACACCTTTGCCTCTATCAAGTGGTATCAATCTCCATGCTTGTTCTTAATCCAATGTTCATCCTTCTCCAAGCTAGGCCCTTCATTTGTAAGCAAAACAAATGTATCCAATTTAGGCAGCATCATATTCTCATGAACATTAGAATCATTACCAAGAAACGAAAGTACCTGGTAATTTAGTTGGTGTGCGCGAGCTCTAGTAATTGGTCCAGTATTTATAGCAGCAGGGGCTGTGGGTGTAACAATTGTATTGATGTCCTCATCAATAGGTTTGTTGTTATGTATGTCATAATGGAGACTCAAAGTATGTAATGCATCATGAGAAATATCTAGAGCATTGTTATTCATGGAATGCATATGGTGTACACTATGATGAGAATCATGCAAAGTATGGAATGCATCAAAATCTCCTAATATGTATGAGGAAACTATGGGGGTCTCCTCATGAGCATTAATAGAAACATCACATGGAGAATGTTGACAACATCCAAAACAATGCATATTCGGACCAATGTGATCATGGAATGGAATAGTAGATGAATTGCACAAATCATGTAAAGGAAGCATGGCAATATCATCACATGAAAAACAAAAGCCAATGACCATTGTCTCGTCATCTATGCCATAAGTGCAAATGGGATTGATTTTAATGGGGCATGCATAGTTACTATGTTGAGATTGAAAAGATGCAATATGGGAGATCTCACTCATAGCATATGACAAGTTCAATGGTTTGTCAAACATGATGTGACCAAAAGAATTTTCACATGATATCCTATGAAGCATAGCATCACAACTAGGCAACTCAACATGCTCATCATCATATTCATTATAAATGGGTAAGTCAAGGCATGAAGAAGTCGCACTAGCATGAAGCATGGGAATAGGTGGATCAACATCATGGGAGCAATCGATGTCAAGAGAGTCCACTAGTGGGACAAGAGGAGCACCATCACCTATGTTACCTTTGGAGCGTCGCTCATGTGTTGTAGGTGAGTTGTTGAAGATCCACTCGTTGTCATCTTCATCTTGATGGAACCATGTGGGGGGTGCATCATCGTCCACCATGGCCATCGTCGTCTCCAATGGAGGAATAGACTCGTCAAGGGTAGGCGTGTCATCATGTAGGAGACCTAGCACCAAATAAGAAAACACACTAGGAGTAGAGGTTAAGTCGTTAGAGATCATAGTGGCCTCACATGCCGTGTCAACTACCTCACTCGCTAAGTGTTGTGGCTCACTCACTCCCTCAAGGATGCTCTCACTCATATGGTTGGTGGAGTCACTCAAATGGCGCTCAACCTCACATAGGATGTGTGGCATGCTCTCATGTGTGGGGCTAGTGGTGGTCACACTAATCCTCTCATAGGAAATGCTCTCTATGTCACGTATGGTGGAGTCACTCATGTCACTCATGTGGTGGTGGATCTCCTCACATGGCACTTGGGGCATCTCTTCATATGTGGGTGTCGGAGAGATGTTGGTGCAAATGTCTCCATGCATGGTCGCGTAGCTTGACTCGGAGTATGAGTCCAATGTGGGCGCCGTCTTCATGTTGTTGAAGAGGTTCGCGATCGTCGCTGTAGTCGAAGGGGATGGACCTTGCTAGACCGCCTTGTCACCGTCTTGGTGTTGGAGGCCCATATGATGTGGCACCTCGTAGCTCGTCTCCATGACCGAAGGGAATTTCCCATGCTCGGCCATCTTCCTTGGGGGGCTTCCGAAGATGGAAGTGTCGCCGTCTCTAGTAGGTGGTCACCTTGGACTTGATGAAGTCGTTGTAGGCGTACTCGTGGGAAGTAGGCGAAGATGCCGTACGTCCGAAGGCGAAGATGCCTTGAGAACACTTGGCGAAGATGCCGAAGTGGTTGATGTAGCCGTAGCACCGTCTTAGTGGTGGTCGTCTTGCGGTCTTCTCTTGTGCTCATGAAGCGTTGACTTGGCGTGTTGGGACTTGTTCATTTGCGCTTGTGGGGCATCTTCAAGATGATAATGTCGTTGTTGTGCTTGAGCTCGTAGGCGTTCGTCTTCGTCGTGCACATGATGCTTGGAGGTGACTTGCCCTTCATGACGATGTGGATCACGAACGTGATGGTGGTCGCCATGTAGATGTGGACGAGGACGATTTGCACTTGCATCACTTTCGCGCTCCGAAGACTTGTGTCTTGAATGTCGCCGCCTTGAAGATGACGAAGGGGAAGAAGACTTGATCAAGGCTCTAATCTCCTCCATCCTTGCATCTTGCTCCTCTTTATGTGCGGAAAGCTTCTTCTCGATGTGCTCTCGCAATCTTGATTGTGCGCCTTGCACTTGTCGTTGTAGATCGAGGATAGACGCTTTGGTGATGTAGTTGTTCACGCCGTCGTTGTTGTCGAGGACCGGAGAGGAAATGCCTTGCCTATCCATCACAAGACTCGAGCAAATATGAGTGGGAGAAAGAGAAGAACTTATACCAATGTACCTTGACCGATGTTGAGAATGAAACAAGTTCACTCAAATGCGGACAATGAAATAGCACTATTGGTACCAATCCTTGTCGGTTCTCACACCTACACAAGTAAAGCTTATGGAGGAGCTCGGTGAGGATAGTGGCACAAAAATTTAATGCAAAATGTTAGCAAGAGTCAATAATGTTGAAAGAGATTCACAAATTCGCAAGTGAGACAAATGGACCAATAGCAATATGTGGCACACGGAAACACACACACGGATAGATAAATGGGGTCGTGCAACCAAGGAATGAGCACAAAATGTGGAATCCACGGAAAACGCTCATGTTGCACAACTCAAGAGAGACGCTAGCACGATTGCTCTATAGGCGGATACGACACCTGTGCACAACCTATAAGATGCAAAATGGATAAACTTCTATCCCAAGTATGCTATCTATGTATGGTTCCCGGTGTTTCTCTCAAGATGATCCAAGATGATCGGATATGACAATCTTATGTGCAATGTGGTATGATGCTATGTCACTTGCTTACAAGCTTCTTTGCTCTCTTTCTTTTGCTTAAAAGCTTTATTTCTTTTTTTTCTATGGCCACTTTTGCACAATGCACAAACCAAGATAGCAATTGTGTATATGCGGGAACAAACTTGTGACACAAGATATGATACCAATATATGCACCACAATGGTATGGTATGTATGAAGTATGATCACTAATGTGCACAAGTAACGTTGCCGGCAATACTCAAATGGCTAGTCTCGATAGGCAAGTAACGCAAAGTAGGCTAGGGGTTAACAATGCAATGGCAAGGGGAATATACAATGGTGTCGTCGAGGTTACCGTCCTTTGCGATGATGAGTGGCGGTGTTCTTGATGTAGATACCAAGATGATAGAGACTCGTCCCTAAGTAGCCGAAACACCTTAGGAAACGGAAAAACCACGAACTCAAAATCACAAATGACAAATTTCAATGGTGGTAGCGGAAAGCGGTGGTGGTTTGCACTTGGCAATGCGGAAGTGTAATGATGGATATACACGTGTCGGAGTTGAAGTTGTCGTCCCTAAGTAGTCGAAACACCTTAGGAGACACAAGCCACGACTCAGACAAGCTCAAACAACTATTGGGTTAAGTTGGGGGTGGCGGAAGTGTATGGTGGGCACGCCTATGCGGAAGTGGTGGTGGTGGTTGACGAAGAAGCAATCGTCTCTAAGTAGCCGAAACACCTTAGGAGACTCGAATCACTACTCAAGCAACCACTAATGATATATGGAACAAAATGGGTTAGGTTACGGAAGTCGGTGGTGGCTATGCGGATGATATGGTGGAGGGCCTAGGCAAACTTGCCAAAATTCACAAAATTTGATGGAGTCAAATGGTGTTGGTGGTATTTTTGCGGGATAGGGGATGTCAAGAGCTTCCAAAGGAGCTAAAGAACATCAAAATCGGAGTTCGGATGAATTAGTTATGGCCGAAACAAGAATCAGCCAAAGTCAAAACCTACAGATTACGGACGTTCGGAAAGGTCGGATGTCCGGGGCGTCGGACGTCCGGAAAGGTCGAAAATCCGTAAATTCGGTTCAGGTTAGGGGTTCCAGTCGTCCGGAAAAGGTCGGACGTCCGGTCGTTCCAGGGGCTCCGGACGTCCGTAAAACGTTGGTCGTCCGGTGGGTCGGGGTCAACGCGAGATGCGAGTTCGGGGTCGTGATTTTGGGCGGAAAATGGAGATTTCGGGGTCAAAATTCGCGGGATTTCGTGGATGAAAGATGGGGAAACTTGGGGAAATGCTAGATCCACTCGAAACCAAGCAAATCCATGGATAAAAATCAACAAAACTTTCTCAAACCAACAAATCACAAAAAAATTTGGGGCTATTTTTGGTGGGGATTTTCGGATTTAGGCAAGAACACAACAAAATCAAGCTAGAAAAAGAGGGGTAGGGGCTCCAAAACGTGATCAACCTTGCACTGATCCAAGATGATGTAGGGTGGAACCATATGTGGATGATCTTTCACGTTTCGAGTGGATCCTACGGGGAATCACGAAGAACGCGCGGAAGAACACTAGGAAAACACGGGGAGAAACGAGAGAAACACTCAACCGACAAGAGATCAATCACACAAGTGCTAGATCACAAACAACATGGAGTAACATATGATTCACAATCAACAAAGGTAAGGATACAAAGGAACCGTTCTTCTCCGTGAGGAGGCCTTGAAATCCACGAGGGGATCTTCCCACGAGGGGGTCTTGAATCCGATAGGATCTTCTCCGAGGAGGCCGCGGTCTCTCACGAGGAGGAGATCCGATGGATGAGCGAAGCTCTATCTCTAACTTGAGCTAAATCAACGCTAAACCTAACTAGGAGGAGGTGGAGGAGTATATATAGTCACGGGCCACGAAGGGGTATGTTGTGGGATACATGGACTCGGTCCAATACACTGTGCGTAGACAGGCGTCGGACGTCCGGTGGGTTCCGGTCGTCCGGAGGCTCGGGAAGGTCCGGTCGTCCGGTAGTCTCCGGACTTCCGCTAATTCGGCTCGGGTGTGATGGTGCTGGTCGTCCGGAGGCGCTCGGTCGTCTGGGTCCTGGGATGTGTCGAACGTCCGGTACTTGCCGGTCGTCCGACCACTGTAGCTTCTGTCGGCTGGCCCTTCTCGCTGGCTGAGTGCCCAAGCGTCGGACGTCTGGCATTGTCCGGTCGTCCAGAGGCTGAAGACTTCGAGCAGCTTCTTCTCTTGGTCCTTGTACTTGGTGTCCTTGCCGTCTTGTCCAATGCTCGTAGCTGTTCCATGGCCTTCCTCTTGATTCCTGGACATGCATAGCACACACGTTGGAGGTAGTAGCCATGTCTCACATGTAGAAAGTGAAGGTTCGGAGAGGAGCGAGTTCACCTTGTGTCCAATGGCACATAGTTGAGGTGTCGTCATAAGTCCACTTGGGGTTTGGAGAGTAGTCGGAGTGTACATGGGGATGAACGTGGGATGCTCCGCATCACATCGCCTACCGCAGCAACCCTTTCTTATTGGGGGGACGCGGGAGCTGGCTCTCCACCATTGTAGGGAGACCGCCCCACTCTACCAATCTCGCGTCCTACATTTCTGGTCGGTGCATTATCCAGCAACCGCCCAACCTCACCAATCGGATGCCCTACCTGCCCTACTGAGTGCACTACTCCCACGACTGCCTCTCTCCACCAATCCCACGTTTCGCGTGTCGCGCGTCATGGGAAGGGATGTAGTAAAGGAGGAAATTATGACAAACATGGCAGTTACCCTTAGCCACGCATGATAGTGGGCTTGTCCAGGCCATGCCCAGCAGCAACCCGCATGCATGCTCACCCCTAGTTTCTATACAAACGGTGGGTACCCGCCTGACAACTAGATTTGCTGAAGGGTGGCCAAGGATAAGCACATGTTAAGGTTAATGAAGAAGCAAAGAAGATCTCAAGATACAGATATCGTCTCGACAAAATGTTATATCGATCTTGCCGCATGTCTGTGCATCATTTGGGCCTAGCCCAACGATGCTCGGCAGCGCGTATGGACCAGGCCCGGGGGCTCCTGTCGGTGTATAAAACATGGGTGTTTTACACCCTTACATATGCACAGACAAATAGCAGCTCCCTTGCCGGCCAAGGAACTCGCCAAATATTGACAAGGTTCAATAAAGATTCCCAAGCTAAGAAAGTTGCTCTTTGAGAGATCAAGGAGTGCATCAAGAAGACTAAGATTCAAGGCCAAGTTGATCTACTTGGATAAAGAGAAGAACAAGACAGAACACTAGAAGCAGTCCTTATCGGCAAGACCGAACCGGCAAGGCGAAGGCCCAGCAAGCACCGTTGCCGGCAAGCTCCCGCCAACTGCCAACACTCCACCTCATTGAGCAGCTAGTCACTAATCAGTGAGATGTCGAGCCCGCAGGCAGTTAGGTAAGGCAGCGGGCACGTGTCAGCACCCTGGAAGGAGTTTTACCCTTCTTGAAACCCATCTAGATGGCGTGTCAAGTTAATAGGAGTTAGCTACGCAAGTGGTGAAAGAACCTTGTTGAGGCCTCTTCTCCTCGCGACACCTCATGATGCATTTAATGCTTTTTGTCCTAACTAGCAGAATTAGGTACGATAGCATTGTTTGCTATCTAAACACTAGATAATGACTGTTTCGCCACTGTGGTACCCCTTGATGAGGACATCAATACAATTGTTACACCCACAGCCCCTGCTGCTATAAATACTGGACCAATTACTAGAGCTCGTGCACGCCAACTAAATTACGAGGTACTTTCGTTTCTTGGTAATGATTCTAATGTTCATGAGAATATGATGCTGCCTAAATTGGATACATTTGTTTTGCTTACAAATGAAGGGCCTAGCTTGGAGAAGGATGAACATTGGATTAAGAACAAGCATGGAGATGATGGCATGCGCAAGGGGAACAAGAACGGAGTTACAAGTGATGATTTCAGGACTTTGAAGCCAACATAATGGGTGCATGAAGCCTTGGACGAAATATACAAGATGTCACTTCATAAATTTCGTCCCGAGGCTATTATAGGTGCTGCGTCACCTTATTATTGGGCCAGGCCCATGTAATTTCGAAATACATAAGTATAGGCTATTTTTAGAGTCTGTATGTGTGGGGAAACAAGAGATAGGGTTGATTTCGGACCCCTCCACCAAGGGTCACGAAATTCCCCCCCTCTTCCTCCATATATACAGCCCTTAGGGCATCGTTTAGACTTTGGGTTTTGTTTAGATTAAAAGTTCGCCATAGCTGCAACTTCGCGTACTTCGTTTGTGTTCAACGACCAGACAAAGGCGTCACAGAACCCCACCTTGATCAATAAAGCTTTCATCTTATATTCGCAATATCCAGATTGCAATCTCAGTTTCTTCCTTGTTCTTCGTTTGCTCACAGGAAACAGACCCTCGTGGTCAGGTTGATCGTGCTTCGGCGTGGTCAATAACCTCTCGGAGTTGGTTTAGCGATTGCTAAGGCGCGACGTCCTCGCACGTTCGTAGTCGGATCGTCAAAGTCGACTGCCACCAAAGCGATATCCATCATCTCATCGAAAGACGGGACACCTTTGCCTCTATCAAGTGGTATCAGATTTCCAGGTTGCTCGGTGAGATTTTACAGTTTTTCGTAGTTTAGATCGAGTCTGTTCTTCATACCTACAGTCCACGAAAAAGCCACACAAAAAATTATGGTTAGTTCATCATATCCGAACCAATCTGAGCCTTTGCATAATCTTTTTAGGGTTTTGCTTTGTTGAATTTGCGGTTGCATCGTCGTGTCTAGTTGCTGGTCTTAGAGTCTAGTCTTTTAGAGTTTCGAGTTCTGGTCATAAGTTGTCACGCCGCCGCCGCACCATCATCATCGCCCCTGCCATCTACCACCGCCGCTTATCCGCCACCGCTTTGAATCCGTATCCATATACCACCACCGCTGTCATATACCACCACCGCTGCCATCTACTACCATATATCCACCACCAATCCGAGTTCTTGTCATATTAGGTTTGTTTTCAAGATCCATCTAGATTCCGATTCTTGTTTCCTTGCCGGAGTAGGTTTCGGAAAAAAAAAGTCCGGAAACCACCCTCCGTTTAGGCCCAAAATTTTTCGAAAACGCATTTTTTGAAAAAAATTCTGGCTATCCTATTTTTAGGTGTTTCTGAGTGTTTTGAGACAGGTGCCATTATAGGAAGTTTTTTTGACCCGTTTCCAGTTTTTGGGTCCGGGCAGTCGAAAAAAAAATTGGTCGAAAAAATTTCGTGCCCATCCTGTCAGTTTGACCTAGGAAGAGTTTTGAGACACTCGCCATTATAGTGATTTTTCGCAAAAAAAAAGCAGCGCAAAAAAAAAAACAACGCAAAAAAAAGAGCAAAAAAAATCCAGAGTGTGCTTTTCCCTTGTTTACGTACCGCGCCGTGATTTTGTTGGTGTTCTAGGCTCGCGTCTCTAGCACAGTCTAGCCTAGGACCAGCACAGTACCGTCATTGAGCGTTTATTCAACTTTGCATCTCTGAATTGATTATTGCTGACCCTTTTTGCTACCATATTATAAGCCTTCCTAGCTCCACATACATCTACGTCGTGCGTTTGACTCTCCCTGGTAATCGCTCTATCCAAGCTTTGAGAGTTTTTGACTACAACGGTTGCCGATCACCGCCTGCTGCTGGGTAAGAACTGGTAAGAATTTGAGATTTGGATGACGGATTTGTGACACCCACCACCACCTCTTTTAGTAGTCTGTAGGATCATATTCTTGTGTGTTTCTATTGCTGCTAACCATGCCAGGATCACAAGCCGACGAGTCTGACTGGGAGAACATGACGAATAAGGATTTGCATGATAAATTTCAGCAAATGATGAGTGGACAGGTGCAAGATGTGCTAAACAGATTTGAAGAGGCCATGGAGAAGATAGATGGCATGGAGAAGACGTTCGAAACAAAGCTCGATAACAAGTTTAATGAATTGCTCGCGCGTCTTCCACCACCACCACCCGCTGCACCTAACGCACCTCTCCAACAACAACAACAACGACTACCTCCACGTCGCGAAACAGATCTCCACCGAGCGAGCCATGTTCCTCTTGCGTTTGACCAAACTGTTGGTGCTGCTGTTGATACTTCTGTGGCTCCTGCTGCTGATGCGGAGGAGGATGATTATGTGGGAGATTACGAGGATGAGGTTGCTCAAAATCAGAACTACGTGCAACCACCTGCACCACAACCACCAGGTCGTCCACATGCAAATAATCACAATGGTAGGGCTTTCCCTCAGGTACGAGATCATGACCATCTTCCTAAACTGAAATTGAATATTCCACCTTTCGAGGGTAGATATGTTCCTGATATATATCTTACTTGGGAGTTAGAAACTGAACAACGATTTACATGTTTACAATATCCCGAGGAGAGACGGGTTGCCGCTGCTGTTTGTGCTTTCACTAGTTTTGCATGTGTATGGTGGTCTGAACATTGTAGATTATATCCTATTCCAACTACTTGGGCTGCTTTGAAAACTGCTATGCGTACTCGTTGGGTTCCACCATATTATCAACGTGAATTGCTTCAGAAATTATAGCGCTTAAGACAAGGAAAAAATTCTATAGAAGAATATTATCAGGAATTACAAACTGGCATGATTAGATGTGGTATTGTTGAGGAGAATGAAGCTATGCTTGCACGTTTTCTGGGTGGATTAAATAGAGAGATTCAGACCATTCTAGACTATAAGGAGTATACTAATATCACTCGTTTATTCCATCTTGCTTGTAAAGCTGAACGTGAAGTGCAGGATTGACAAGCATTGGCGCGAACTAACTTTTCTGCAGGCCGACCTTCATCATGGACACCGCGTGCATCTTCTACTTCAACTGCACCAGCACCTCAATCAGGTGTCTCCTCCAGTCGTGATACAAGAAAACAGGCACAACCACCATTATCTTCCAAGAGCGCACCTGCTGGGCCTGCACAGAGTTCTGCTTCTTCCATGGCATCAACAGGGCACACAAGTGATATTATTTGTCGTCGTTGTAAGGGAGGAGGTCATTATGCGAGAGAATGCAAATCTCCGCGTGTGATGATTGCTACCGCGGATGGTGGATATGAGTCCGCTAGTGACTATGATGAGGAGACTTTGGCTCTTATTACACGTGAAGAACATGGTGGAGATGATTCTGATCATGAGACGCAATACATGGCTCCTGAAGACGCTGATAGGTATGAATGTTTAGTTGCTCAACGTGTTTTGAGTGTGCAGGTCACACAAGCTGAGCAAAATTAGAGGCACAATTTGTTCCATACCAAGGGAGTTGTGAAAGAACGTTCTGTGCGCGTCATCATAGATGGAGGGAGCTGCAACAACTTGGCTAGCATGGAGATGGTGGAGAAGCTTTCTCTCACCACAAGACCACATCCACATCCTTACTACATCCAATGGTTCAACAACAGCGGCAAGGTTAAGGTAACACGTACTGTTCGTGTGCATTTTAGTATCTCTACATATGCTGATTATGTTGATTGTGATGTGGTACCTATGCAAGCATGTTCCTTATTACTTGGTAGACCATGGCAATTTGATAAAAATTCTGTACACCATGGTAGAAACAATCACTATACTCTTGTTCATAAGGATAAAAATATTACTTTGCTTCCTATGACTCCTGATTCCATTTTGAAAGATGATATTAATAGAGCTAATAAAGCAAAACAGGAGACGAATAAGAGCGAAAATCAGATTGTGGCAAAAGAATTTGAGCAACAAATGAAGCCTAATAATAAACCATCTAGTGTTGCTTCTGAAATTAAATTGAAAAGTGCATGTTTATTTGCCACCAAATCTGATATTGATGAGCTAGATTTCAGCAAATCTGTTTGCTATGCTTTTGTGTGCAAAGAGGCATTATTTTCATTCGAGGACGTGCCTTCCTCTTTGCCTCCTGCTGTGACTAACATTTTGCAGGAGTTCGCTGACGTCTTTCCACAAGACGTGCCACCGGGATTACCGCCTATTCGAGGGATTGAGCATCAGATTGACTTAATTCCCGGTGCTTCACTGCCAAACCGTGCACCATACCGTACCAATCCAGAGGAGACGAAGGAGATTATGCGTCAAGTACAAGAGCTTCTCGACAAAGGTTATATACGCGAATCCCTTAGTCCTTGTGTTGTTCCTATTATTCTAGTGCCGAAAAAGGATGGTACATCACGTATGTGTGTTGATTGTAGAGGCATTAATAATATTACTATTCGTTATCGTCATCCTATTCCTAGGCTAGATGATATGCTTGATGAATTGAGTGGCTCTACAATATTCTCCAAAGTTGATTTACGTAGTGGATACCATCAAATTCGTATGAAATTGGGAGATGAATGGAAAAAAGCATTCAAAACTAAGTTTGGATTATATGAGCGGTTAGTCATGCCTTTTGGGTTAACTAATGCACATAGTACTTTCATGAGATTAATGAACGAAGTTTTACGTGCTTTCATTGGACGATTTGTGGTAGTTTACTTTGATGACATATTGATTTATAGCAGATCTTTGGAAGAACATTTGGAACATTTACGTGCTGTTTTTATTGCTCTACGTGATGCACGTTTGTTTGGTAACCTTGGGAAGTGCACCTTTTGCACCGACCGAGTATCTTTTCTTGGCTATGTTGTTACTCCACAGGGAATTGAAGTTGATAAAGCCAAGATTGAAGCTATTGAGAGTTGGCCGCAACCCAAAACGGTCACACAAGTGAGGAGTTTTCTTGGCCTCGCTGGATTCTATAGGCGTTTTGTGAGAGATTTCAGCACCATTGCTGCACCTCTCAACGAGCTTACAAAGAAGGATGTGCCTTTTGTTTGGGGTACCGCACAGGAAGAAGCCTTCACGGTATTGAAAGATAAGTTGACACATGCTCCTTTACTCCAACTTCCTGATTTTAATAAGACTTTTGAGCTTGAATGTGATGCTAGTGGAATTGGATTAGGCGGTGTGTTATTACAAGATGGCAAACCTGTTGCATACTTTTCTGAAAAATTGAGTGGGCCTAGTCTGAATTATTCTACTTATGATAAAGAATTATATGCTCTTGTTCGGACTTTAGAAACATGGCAACATTATTTATGGCCCAAAGAATTTGTTATACATTCTGATCATGAATCTTTGAAACATATTAAAAGTCAAGCTAAACTGAATCGTAGACATGCTAAATGGGTTGAATTCATTGAGACTTTTCCTTATGTCATTAAACACAAGAAGGGAAAAGAAAATATTATTGCTGATGCATTGTCTCGCCGCTATACTATGCTTTCTGATAGAGGCAAAGGTGTCCCGTCTTTCGATGAGATGGTGGATTTCGCTTTGGTGGAAGTCGACTTTGACGATCCGACTACGAACGTGCGAGGACGTCGCGCCTTAGCAATCGCTAAACCAACTCCGAGAGGTTATTGACCACGCCGGAGCACGATCAACCTGACCACGAGGGTCTGTTTCCTGCGAGCAAATGAAGAACAAGCAAGAAACTAAGATTGCAATCTGGATATTGCGAATATAAGATGAAAGCTTTATTGATCAAGGTGGGGTTCTGTGACGCCTTTGTCTGGTCGTTGAACACAAACGAAGTACGCGAAGTTGCAGCTATGGCGAACTTTTAATCTAAACAAAACCCAAAGTCTAAACGATGCCCTAAGGGCTGTATATATGGAGGAAGAGGGGGGAATTTCGTGGCCCTTGGTGGAGGGGTCCGAAATCAACCCTATCTCTGGTTTCCCCACACATACGGACTCTAAAAATAGCCTATACTTATGTATTTCGAAATTACATGGGCCTGGCCCAATAATAAGGTGACGCAGCACCTAAAATAGCCTCGGGACGAAATTTATGAAGTGGCATCTTGTATATTTCGTCCAAGGCTTCATGCACACATTATGGTGGCTTCAAAGTCCTGAAATCATCACTTGTAACTCCGTTCTTGTTCCCCTTGCGCATGCCATCATCTCCATGCTTGTTCTTGCTCCAATGTTCATCCTTCTCCAAGCTAGGCCCTTCATTTGTAAGCAAAACAAATGTATCCAATTTAGGCAGCATCATATTCTCATGAACATTAGAATCATTACCAAGAAACGAAAGTACCTGATAATTTAGTTGGCGTGCACGAGCTCTAGTAATTGGTCCAGTATGTATAGCAGCAGGGGCTGTGGGTGTAACAATTGTATTGATGTCCTCATCATTAAGGTAACACGTACTGTTCGTGTGCATTTTAGTATCTCTACATATGCTGATTATGTTGATTGTGATGTGGTACCTATGCAAGCATGTTCCTTATTACTTGGTAGACCATGGCAATTTGATAAAAATTCTGTACACCATGGTAGAAACAATCACTATACTCTTGTTCATAAGGATAAAAATATTACTTTGCTTCCTATGACTCCTGATTCCATTTTGAAAGATGATATTAATAGAGCTAATGATGAGGACATCAATACAATTGTTACACCCACAGCCCCTGCTGCTATACATACTGGACCAATTACTAGAGCTCGTGCACGCCAACTAAATTACCAGGTACTTTCGTTTCTTGGTAATGATTCTAATGTTCATGAGAATATGATGCTGCCTAAATTGGATACATTTGTTTTGCTTACAAATGAAGGGCCTAGCTTGGAGAAGGATGAACATTGGAGCAAGAACAAGCATGGAGATGATGGCATGCGCAAGGGAAACAAGAACGGAGTTACAAGTGATGATTTCAGGACTTTGAAGCCACCATAATGGGTGCATGAAGCCTTGGACGAAATATACAAGATGCCACTTCATAAATTTCGTCCCGAGGATCTTTTAGGTGCTGCGTCACTTTATTATTGGGCCAGGCCCATGTAATTTCGAAATACATAAGTATAGGCTATTTTTAGAGTCCGTATGTGTGGGGAAACAAGAGATAGGGTTGATTTCGGACTCCTCCACCAAGGGCCACGAAATTCCCCCCTCTTCCTCCATATATACAGCCCTTAGGGCATCGTTTAGACTTTGGGTTTTGTTTAGATTAAAAGTTCGCCATAGCTGCAACTTCGCGTACTTCGTTTGTGTTCAACGACCAGACAAAGGCGTCACAGAACCCCACCTTGATCAATAAAGCTTTCATCTTATATTCGCAATATCCAGATTGCAATCTCAGTTTCTTGCTTGTTCTTCGTTTGCTCGCAGGAAACAGACCCTCGTGGTCAGGTTGATCGTGCTCCGGCGTGGTCAATAACCTCTCGGAGTTGGTTTAGCGATTGCTAAGGCGCGACGTCCTCGCACGTTCGTAGTCGGATCGTCAAAGTCGACTTCCACCAAAGCGATATCCATCATCTCATCGAAAGACGGGACACCTTTGCCTCTATCACTGTTGGTGCTGCTGTTGATACTTCTGTGGCTCCTGCTGCTGATGCGGAGGAGGATGATTATGTGGGAGATTATGAGGATGAGGTTGATCAAAATCAACACTACGTGCAGCCACCTGTACCACCACCAGCAGGTCGACCTCAGGTATATATTCGTAATGGTAGGCCTGCACCACCACCTCAGGTACGAGATGATGTCCATATTCCTAAACTGAAATTGAATATTCCACCATTTGAGGGTAGATATGTTCCTGATATATATCTTACTTGGGAGTTAGAAACTGAACAACGATTTACATGTTTACAATATCCTGAGGAGAGACGAGTTGCTGCTGCTGTTTGTGCTTTCACTAGTTTTGCATGTGTATGGTGGTCTGAACATTGTAGATTATATCCTATTCCAAGTACTTGGGCTGCTTTGAAAACTGCTATGCGTACGCGTTGGGTTCCACCATATTATCAACGTGAATTGCTTCAAAAATTGCAGCGTTTAAGACAAGGAAAAAATTCTGTAGAAGAATATTATCAGGAATTACAAACTGGCATGATTAGATGTGGTATTGTTGAGGAGAATGAAGCTATGCTTGCACGTTTTCTGGGTGGATTAAATAGAGAGATTCAGACCATTCTTGACTATAAGGAGTATACTAATATCACTCGTTTATTCCATCTTGCTTGTAAAGCTGAACGTGAAGTGCAGGATCGACAAGCATTGGGGCGAACTAACTTTTCTGCAGGCCGACCTTCATCATGGACACCACGTGCATCTTCTACTTCAACTGCACCAGCACCTCCATCAGGTGCCACCTCCAGCCGTGATACAAGAAAACAGGCACAACCACCATTATCTGCCAAGAGCGCACCTGCGGAGCCTACACAGCGTTCTTCTTCTTCCATAGCATCAACAGGGCACACAAGTGATATTATTTGTCATCGTTGTAAGGGAGGAGGTCATTATGCGAGAGAATGCAAATCTCCGTGTGATGATTGCTACCGCGGATGGTGGATATGAGTCCGCTAGTGACTATGATGAGGAGACTTTGGCTCTTATTACACGTGAAGAACATGGTGGAGATGATTCTGATAATGAGACGCAATACATGGCTCCTGAAGACGCTGACAGGTATGAATGTTTAGTTGCTCAACGTGTTTTGAGTGTGCAGATCACACAAGCTGAGCAAAATCAGAGGCACAATTTGTTCCATACCAAGGGAGTTGTGAAGGAACGTTCTGTGCGCGTCATCATAGACGGAGGGAGCTGCAACAACTTGGCTAGCATGGAGATGGTCGAAAAGCTTTCTCTCACCACAAGACCACATCCACATCCTTACTACATCCAATGGTTCAACAACAGCGGCAAGGTTAAGGTAACACGTACTGTTCGTGTGCATTTTAGTATATCTACATATGCTGATTATGTTGATTGTGATGTGGTACCTATGCAAGCATGTTCCTTATTACTTGGTAGACCATGGCAATTTGATAAAAAATTCTGTACACCATGGTAGAAACAATCACTATACTCTTGTTCATAAGGATAAAAATATTACTTTGCTTCCTATGACTCCTGATTCCATTTTGAAAGATGATATTAATAGAGCTAACAAAGCAAAACAGGAGACGAATAAGAGTGAAAATCAGATTGTGGCAAAAGAATTTGAGCAACAAATGAAGCCTAATAATAAACCATCTAGTGTTGCTTCTGAAATTAAATTGAAAAGTGCATGTTTATTTGCCACCAAATCTGATATTGATGAGCTAGATTTCAGCAAATCTGTTTGCTATGCTTTTGTGTGCAAAGAGGCATTATTTTCATTCGAGGACGTGCCTTCCTCTTTGCCTCCTGCTGTCACTAACATTTTGCAGGAGTTTGCTGACGTCTTTCCACAAGACGTGCCACCGGGATTACCGCCTATTCGAGGGATTGAGCATCAGATTGACTTAATTCCCGGTGCTTCACTACCAAACCGTGCACCATACCGTACCAATCCAGAGGAGACGAAGGAGATTATGCGTCAAGTACAAGAGCTTCTCAACAAAGGTTATATACGCGAATCCCTTAGTCCTTGTGCTGTTCCTATTATTCTAGTGCCGAAAAAGGATGGTACATGACGTATGTGTGTTGATTGTAGAGGCATTAATAATATTACTATTCGTTATCGTCATCCTATTCCTAGGCTAGATGATATGCTTGATGAATTGAGTGGCTCTACAATATTCTCCAAAGTTGATTTACGTAGTGGATACCATCAAATTCGTATGAAATTGGGAGATGAATGGAAAACAGCATTCAAAACTAAGTTTGGATTATATGAGTGGTTAGTCATGCCTTTTGGGTTAACGAATGCACCTAGTACTTTCATGAGATTAATGAACGAAGTTTTACGTGCTTTCATTGGACGATTTGTGGTAGTTTACTTTGATGACATATTGATTTATAGCAGATCTTTGGAAGAACATTTGGAACATTTACGTGCTGTTTTTATTGCTCTACGTGATGCACGTTTGTTTGGTAACCTTGGGAAGTGCACCTTTTGCACCGACCGAGTATCTTTTCTTGGCTATGTTGTTACTCCACAGGGAATTGAAGTTGATAAAGCCAAGATTGAAGCTATTGAGAGTTGGCCGCAACCCAAAACGGTCACACAAATGAGTTTTCTTGGCCTCGCTGGATTCTATAGGCGTTTTGTGAGAGATTTCAGCACCATTGCTGCACCTCTCAATGAGCTTACAAAGAAAGATGTGCCTTTTCTTTGGGGTACCGCACAGGAAGAAGCCTTCACGGTATTGAAAGATAAGTTGACACATGCTCCTTTACTCCAACTTCCTGATTTTAATAAGACTTTTGAGCTTGAATGTGATGCTAGTGGAATTGGATTAGGAGGTGTGTTATTACAAGATGGCAAACCTGTTGCATACTTTTCTGAAAAATTGAGTGGGCCTAGTCTGAATTATTCTACTTATGATAAAGAATTATATGCTCTTGTTCGGACTTTAGAAACATGGCAACATTATTTATGGCCCAAAGAATTTGTTATACATTCTGATCATGAATCTTTGAAAGATATTAAAAGTCAAGCTAAACTGAATCGTAGACATGCTAAATGGGTTGAATTCATTGAGACTTTCCCTTATGTCATTAAACACAAGAAGGGAAAAGAAAATGTTATTGCTGATGCATTGTCTCGTCGCTATACTATGCTTTCACAACTTGACTTCAAAATATTTGGTTTGGAGACCATCAAAGATCAATATGTGCATGATGCTGATTTTAAAGATGTAATGCAGAATTGTAAAGAAGGAAGAATGTGGAACAAGTTTGTTGTTAACGATGGATTTGTGTTTCGTGCTAACAAGCTATGCATTCCAGCTAGCTCCGTTCATCTTTTGTTGTTGCAGGAGGCGCATGGAGGAGGATTAATGGGACACTTTGGCGTGAAGAAGACGGAGGACGTACTTGCTACACATTTCTTTTGGCCAAAGATGAGACGAGATGTTGAGCGTTTTATTGCTCGATGCACTACATGTCAAAAAGCTAAGTCACGACTCAATCCTCATGGTTTATATATGCCTTTGCCTGTACCTAGTGTTCCTTGGGAGGATATATCTATGGACTTTGTTTTAGGTTTACCTCGAACAAAGAAGGGGAGGGATAGCATATTTGTTGTCGTGGATAGATTCTCGAAAATGGCACACTTTATACCATGTCATAAAAGTGATGATGCTGTTAATGTTGCTGATTTGTTCTTTCGTGAAATTATTCGCTTGCATGGTGTGCCAAATACTATTGTTTCAGATCGTGATACTAAATTTCTTAGCCACTTTTGGAGATGTTTATGGGCTAAGTTGGGGACTAAACTGCTTTTTAGTACTACTTGTCATCCCCAAACTGATGGACAAACTGAAGTAGTCAATAGAACGTTGTCTACTATGCTTAGGGCTGTTTTGATGAATAATAAGAAAATGTGGGAGGAATGCTTGCCTCATATTGAATTTGCTTATAATGGTTCATTGCATTCTACTACTAAGATGTGCCCTTTTGAAGTTGTGTATGGTTTCCTACCTCGTGCACCTATTGATTTGTTGCCTCTTCCATCTTCGGAGAAGGTTAATTTTGATTCTAAACAACGTGCTGAATTGATTTTAAAAATGCATGAGTTAACTAAGGAAAACATTGAGCGCATGAATGCTAAATATAAACTTGCTGGAGATAAGGGTAGAAAACATGTTGTGTTTGCACCTGGAGATCTTGTTTGGTTACATTTGCGTAAGGATAGATTTCCTGATTTGCGCAAATCAAAGTTAATGCCACGTGCTGATGGTCCCTTTAAGGTGTTAGAGAAAATAAATGATAATGCATATAAACTTGAGCTGCCTGCAGATTTTGGGGTTAGTCCCACTTTTAACATTGCAGATTTGAAGCCTTATTTGGGTGAGGAAGATGAACTTCCGTCGAGGACGACTTCATTTCAAGAAGGGGAGGATGATGAGGACATCAATACAATTGTTACACCCACAGCCCCTGCTGCTATACATACTGGACCAGTTACTAGAGCTCGTGCACGCCAACTAAATTACCAGGTACTTTCGTTTCTTGGTAATGATTCTAATGTTCATGAGAATATGATACTGCCTAAATTGGATACATTTGTTTTGCTTACAAATGAAGGGCCTAGCTTGGAGAAGGATGAACATTGGAGCAAGAACAAGCATGGAGATGATGGCATGCGCAAGGGGAACAAGAACGGAGTTACAAGTGATGATTTCAGGACTTTGAAGCCACCATAATGGGTGCATGAAGCCTTGGACGAAATATACAAGATGCCACTTCATAAATTTCGTCCCGAGGCTATTTTAGGTGCTGCGTCACCTTATTATTGGGCCAGGCCCATGTAATTTCGAAATACATAAGCATAGGCTATTTTTAGAGTCCGTATGTGTTGGGAAACAAGAGATAGGGTTGATTTCGGACCCCTCCACCAAGGGCCACGAAATTCCCCCCTCTTCCTCCATATATACAGCCCTTAGGGCATCGTTTAGACTTTGGGATTTGTTTAGATTAAAAGTTCGCCATAGCTGCAACTTCGCGTACTTCGTTTGTGTTCAACGACCAGACAAAGGCGTCACAGAACCCCACCTTGATCAATAAAGCTTTCATCTTATATTCGCAATATCCAGATTGCAATCTTAGTTTCTTGCTTGTTCTTCGTTTGCTCGCAGGAAACAGACCCTCGTGGTCAGGTTGATCGTGCCCGGCGTGGTCAATAACCTCTCGGAGTTGGTTTAGCGATTGCTAAGGCGCGACGTCCTCGCACGTTCGTAGTCGGATCGTCAAAGTCGACTTCCACCAAAGCGAAATCCACCATCTCATCGAAAGACGGGACACCTTTGCCTCCATCACATCTAGTGTTGCTTCTGAAATTAAATTGAAAAGTGCATGTTTATTTGCCACCAAATCTGATATTGATGAGCTAGATTTCAGCAAATCTGTTTGCTATGCTTTTGTGTGCAAAGAGGCATTATTTTCATCCGAGGACGTGCCTTCCTCTTTGCCTCCTGCTGTCACTAACATTTTGCAGGAGTTCGCTGACGTTTTTCCACAAGACGTGCCACCGGGATTACCGCCTATTCGAGGGATTGAGCATCAGATTGACTTAATTCCCGGTGCTTCACTGCCAAACCGTGCACCATACCGTACCAATCCAGAGGAGACGAAGGAGATTATGCGTCAAGTACAAGAGCTTCTCGACAAAGGTTATATACGCGAATCCCTTAGTCCTTGTGTTGTTCCTATTATTCTAGTGCCGAAAAAGGATGGTACATCACGTATGTGTGTTGATTGTAGAGGCATTAATAATATTACTATTCGTTATCGTCATCCTATTCCTAGGCTAGATGATATGCTTGATGAATTGAGTGGCTCTACAATATTCTCCAAAGTTGATTTACGTAGTGGATACCATCAAATTCGTATGAAATTGGGAGATGAATGGAAAAAAGCATTCAAAACTAAGTTTGGATTATATGAGCGGTTAGTCATGCCTTTTGGGTTAACTAATGCACATAGTACTTTCATGAGATTAATGAACGAAGTTTTACGTGCTTTCATTGGACGATTTGTGGTAGTTTACTTTGATGACATATTGATTTATAGCAGATCTTTGGAAGAACATTTGGAACATTTACGTGCTGTTTTTATTGCTCTACGTGATGCACGTTTGTTTGGTAACCTTGGGAAGTGCACCTTTTGCACCGACCGAGTATCTTTTCTTGGCTATGTTGTTACTCCACAGGGAATTGAAGTTGATAAAGCCAAGATTGAAGCTATTGAGAGTTGGCCGCAACCCAAAACGGTCACACAAGTGAGGAGTTTTCTTGGCCTCGCTGGATTCTATAGGCGTTTTGTGAGAGATTTCAGCACCATTGCTGCACCTCTCAATGAGCTTACAAAGAAAGATGTGCCTTTTCTTTGGGGTACCGCACAGGAAGAAGCCTTCTCGGTATTGAAAGATAAGTTGACACATGCTCCTTTACTCCAACTTCCTGATTTTAATAAGATTTTTGAGCTTGAATTGATGCTAGTGGAATTGGATTAGGCGGTGTGTTATTACAAGATGGCAAACCTGTTGCATACTTTTCTGAAAAATTGAGTGGGCCTAGTCTGAATTATTCTACTTATGATAAAGAATTATATGCTCTTGTTCGGACTTTAGAAACATGGCAACATTATTTATGGCCCAAAGAATTTGTTATACATTCTGATCATGAATCTTTGAAACATATTAAAAGTCAAGCTAAAATGAATTGCTAAATGGGTTGAATTCATTGAGACTTTTCCTTATGTCATTAAACACAAGAAGGGAAAAGAAAATGTTATTGCTGATGCATTGTCTCGCCGCTATACTATGCTTTCACAACTTGACTTCAAAATATTTGGTTTGGAGACCATCAAAGATCAATATGTGCATGATGCTGATTTTAAAGATGTAATGCAGAATTGTAAAGAAGGAAGAATGTGGAACAAGTTCGTCGTTAACGATGGATTTGTGTTTCGTGCTAACAAGCTATGCATTCCAGCTAGCTCCGTTCGTCTTTTGTTGTTGCAGGAGGCGCATGGAGGAGGATTAATGGGACACTTTGGCGTGAAGAAGACGGAGGACGTACTTGCTACACATTTCTTTTGGCCAAAGATGAGACGGGATGTTGAGCGTTTTATTGCTCGATGCACTACATGTCAAAAAGCTAAGTCACGAATCAATCCTCATGGTTTATATATGCCTTTGCCTGTACCTAGTGTTCCTTGGGAGGATATATCTATGGACTTTGTTTTAGGTTTACCTCGAACAAAGAAGGGGAGGGATAGCATATTTGTTGTCATGGATAGATTCTCGAAAATGGCACACTTTATACCATGTCATAAAAGCGATGATGTTGTTAATGTTGCTGATTTGTTCTTTCGTGAAATTATTCGCTTGCATGGTGTGCCAAATACTATTGTTTCAGATCGTGATACTAAATTTCTTAGCCACTTTTGGAGATGTTTATGGGCTAAGTTGGGGACTAAACTGCTTTTTAGTACTACTTGTCACCCCCAAACTGATGGACAAACTGAAGTAGTCAATAGAACATTGTCTACTATGCTTAGGGCTGTTTTGAAGAATAATAAGAAAATGTGGGAGGAATGCTTGCCTCATATTGAATTTTCTTATAATCGTTCATTGCATTCTACTACTAAGATGTGCCCTTTTGAAGTTGTGTATGGTTTCCTACCTCGTGCACCTATTGATTTGTTGCCTCTTCCATCTTCGGAGAAGGTTAATTTTGATGCTAAACAACATGCTGAATTGATTTTAAAAATGCATGAGTTAACTAAGGAAAACATTGAGCGTATGAATGCTAAATATAAACTTGCTGGAGATAAGGGTAGAAAACATGTTGTGTTTGCACCTGGAGATCTTGTTTGGTTACATTTGCGTAAGGATAGATTTCGGGATTTGTGCAAATCAAAGTTAATGCCACGTGCTGATGGTCCCTTTAAGGTGTTAGAGAAAATAAATGATAATGCATATAAACTTGAGCTGCCTGCAGATTTTGGGGTTAGTCCCACTTTTAACATTGCAGATTTGAAGCCTTATTTGGGTGAGGAAGATGAACTTCCGTCGAGGACGACTTTATTTCAAGAAGGGGAGGATGATGAGGACATCAATACAATTGTTACACCCACAGCCCCTGCTGCTATAAATACTGGACCAATTACTAGAGCTCGCGCACGCCAACTAAATTACGAGGTACTTTCGTTTCTTGGTAATGATTCTAATGTTCATGAGAATATGATGATGCCTAAATTGGATACATTTGTTTTGCTTACAAATGAAGGGCCTAGCTTGGAGAAGGATGAACATTGGATTAAGAACGAGCATGGAGATGATGGCATGCGCAAGGGGAACAAGAACGGAGTTACAAGTGATGATTTCAGGACTTTGAAGCCAACATAATGGGTGCATGAAGCCTTGGACGAAATATACAAGATGCCACTTCATAAATTTCGTCCCGAGGCTATTATAGGTGCTGCGTCACCTTATTATTGGGCCAGGCCCATGTAATTTCGAAATACATAAGTATAGGCTATTTTTAGAGTCCGTATGTGTGGGGAAACAAGAGATAGGGTTGATTTCGGACCCCTCCACCAAGGGTCACAAAATTCCCCCCTCTTCCTCCATATATACAGCCCTTAGGGCATCGTTTAGACTTTGGGTTTTGTTTAGATTAAAAGTTCGCCATAGCTGCAACTTCGCGTACTTCGTTTGTGTTCAACGACCAGACAAAGGCGTCACAGAACCCCACCTTGATCAATAAAGCTTTCATCTTATATTCGCAATATCCAGATTGCAACCTCAGTTTCTTGCTTGTTCCTCATTTGCTCGCAGGAAACAGACCCTCGTGGTCAGGTTGATCATGCTCCGGCGTGGTCAATAACCTCTCGGAGTTGGTTTAGCGATTGCTAAGGCGCGACGTCCTCGCACGTTCGTAGTCGGATCGTCAAAGTCGACTGCCACCAAAGCGATATCCATCATCTCATCGAAAGACGGGACACCTTTGCCTCTATCACCCTCCGTCCCATTATATAAGATCTTATTACATCCAATATACTCACATATTGGATGAATTAACATCTTATATTATGGGACGGATGGAGTTTATTACATTGTTACAAATATCGGCGGATTAACTACAGTTAACTCTTACTGCTGTGTTGTTGTTGCTACTGCTATTCTATGTATATCTAGATATCATCAAAACATTAAGGTAACACTCTTCCTTTTTGCTATATAGCCTAGGGTTACATATTTAGTCATTCAGTACAATGCATGTTACTATGTAGCCTTAATATATTAGATATGGCCCTAGTTAACCTACCGATGAATGAGTTACAGATATATTCAATGAAATGTCTGATTCGACAACTAAGCCCTAATATGGTACCAGCTACTAATATCCTGAACAGTAAGTATATATAAGCAATGGGATGAAACTAATCTCGATGGAAAACAATAGTTGTTCCCAATATTGTCCTGTCTGAGTACATCTAAAGGCATGTTAAGCACAACAAGCTAAACATCAACCAAATATATCCATGGTAGACAACATAATCTCCAAATGATAGCTTCAGTGTGCAGGTTTAAGCATGCTAGTTAAGCAAAACAAGAACTGGAAAGGTGTGTTAACTGCAACAGGCATAACATTTAAAAACAAGCAAATATAGTCATCAAGCTGGTATTGTGAAGGTCTAAAGTACACTAGTTATTGTTAAAAAATGGAAAGGCGTGTTAACTGCAACATCCTTAACATCAACCAAATATCGTCATTCATAGTGATATTGTTGAAACTGTTATTGATGAAATTGAACTGCATAGTAAATAGTTGCACATATAGAGCATCACATTTTGAATAACTGAAATAAACAAGGCATAAGGCCATCTCTAGCTGTTCCACTGAAAGTTAATGGAGTAAAACCCTTTGGAGTATATATACTCGAGCAATTTTTGCCGTTTCTAGTCAATCCCCGAAACTTAACGGAGTAAACTTCAATTTGATTAAGTTCAAAGCAGGTTCAACCGAAAGTAGCATGCATTTAAACATAAGCATAGATAGTTCTGCATAACCCAACATAAACATAAATTTCAACTAAACTAAACTGCTTTCGGTCGAAGTGGACATCGAGTCAATCCTTCCTCGTTAGGTACAGTGTGCCGTGAGCTGGGTTGGGGCCGATGCCGTCATCGGGGTTGATGGGGAAGGCACTCCTCCACTCCTTCGACCTCGTTGTCGGGGGAGAGCACGATAACCCCGCTGCCCTCCATGCTAGCAAAGATCATCTGCTCCGCCTCCATGAGCTTCGGGTGCTGTCAATGGAGCTTTTGCATGTAGGTCTCGTCGGCAGCCTTAGCCTCGAGGCGCTCCCTCGCCTCACGGTCCTCCTGCGCCATAGCCGAGCGCAACACCCCCGGCTCGGGTGGAACGAGCTTGACCAGACATATGCATAAGGGGAAATTGGGCCTAGCCGCCGCACCGTGGTAGCGGACGAACCAGCAGTCATACTCCATGGTCATGAGCTTGGTCGTGTGGAAGCTACCGAGCCACCGGCGGGTGTGGGTCTCCTAATCCATAATCTCGGCAACCCACTTCCCCCACTTCCGTTGTTGGACCCCGAGGTAGGATCTCGCTGGTGGCCGGGCCCGAGCAAGGATGGTGAAGTCCTCGAATCAGCGTAAGGGCATGGCGGCGGGCAGATTGGGAGACCATCAACAATGGCTCGATAAAGAGCCCTCGGAGGACGACGAGGACACCTCGGCAGCCACCTCGCCGACATCAGGCAAAGAGGCTGCGGAAATCCTCTTTTGGGCCATTCGCTCCTCCAGCTCCCCGGCAGAGAGGCAGATATTAACAATGGAGGCGGTGCGACAGCGGTGGCGTCGACCTACCAATGGTTTCGAGCGAGGGAGGGGTGGTGTGTGTTTGTGTGAGCGGAGGTTTTGGGGGGGGGTGTGTGTGTGGAGGGGGACAAGGCGGTGTTTGAGGAAATATCGCGGATACTAAAAATTTTACTAGGAGGGAGTAAAATGCCAGGGCTACTCAAATTTTGGATTAAGAGATTAAAGCAGAGAGGGAATAACATACATCACACATGGTCAAAACATAATAATCATGTGCTACCAAATAGAGAAACCCTCCAGGCTAGCACATATTTTTGAAATTTCGAGGGATGCAAGCGGGAGTAAAATGTCAGGGCTACTGAAAATTTGGATCAACCCTCCAGGTGAGCAGATGTTTTTGAGATTGTAAGGGATGCAGGCACGAGTAAAATGTCGGGGATACTGAAATTTTGGATCAAGGGATTGAAGCAGAGCGGGAGTAACATACATCCCACATAGTCAAAACATAATAATCATGTGCTATCAAATAGGCAAACCCTCCAGGCGAGAAGATATTTTTGAGATTGTGAGGGATGCAGGCGGGAGTAAAATGTCAGGGCTACTAAAAATTTGGATCAAGGGATTGAAGGAGAGCGGGAGTAACAGACATTGCACACGGTCCACACACAATAATTGTGTGCTATCAAACAGAAAAACCTTCCAGGCGGTAGATATTTTTGAGATTGCGATGTATTAGATATTTTTGAGAGCGGGAGGGAAGCCTCGTGGATCTCAATCTACTGTGCTGATGTGAGTGACAGGGGCACGGGCATGGCACATGGGTAGTCTGAGGGAACCGTGTTTGTTGCATCCCCAATCACAGACGGTTGTTGCATCCAACTCGTCTGCTATTTATAAATTTGGCAAAAAAAATGCGGGAAAGGGTCAGAACACGAACACACTTGCATGTGGACCAAATATATGTATGAAATGGGTGGTTTGATGTTCAAATACCCAATGCAAAACTTTGATGTGGCACCTTTCGCACAAAGCGCACATTATTGCTAGTCTACCACCCCCTATGAACCCCACTTCATGTTGGTGGTAAGGTAATCCTAGCTATGAACGCATGCCCCCAAATAGCTAGGTCTGAAATGTCACCCTACTATAACACAAAACCTATAGGATTCCATCATGGTTAAATCCTCATGTCGCTTCCAGACAAAGGTGGAACATGTGCAGGCCCACAAATGTGTGCTGGTGGCGCGAGATGGGTGAGACCACATACGAACCACCTGCGGATGACCCTACTATATGTATGAAAAGGGTGTGGTGTGATATTTAAATACCCAATTCACAATTTTGATGTGGCACATGTGCCTCACAAATTGACCGGACTTCCCGGACCCAATGGAGGTTGCAGGAAGTGCGAAGTAGCCCCCTCCCCCACACACATACACTTTGAGTTGGTGGGAGAGAGAATTCACCAAGAAGTACTGTAACACGGACCAAGCAGAATCCAACTTGGTCATATAACCTATCTCTTTGTTGGTCAAAGTGATATATGTCAACACGGCCCTGCAAAATGGGCTAGCTTGTCGCCGATAACCACACTAGGGAGTGCCTGAAGACAAAACCGTTGTGTGCATGTGTCCCAAACATATGTATATGGAAGTGGTGTGTGGTGTTTGAATACCTAATGCACAACTTTGATGTGGCACCGTCAATGTTGAGGATATCGCTTATCGTTATCGTCTCGGTCAACCAGGGATTAGATATTAATCGGAAATCAGCCGATTAATCGATTTTATCGGTCGACTATTAATCGGTTATTTTTTGCAAATCTCAGGTTCCCAGCACTAAAATACACTATATTCAACACTAAAACAATATTTGACATAAGTGTTACCTTGATTTCTAGCCTTTGAATCCTCGTAAAATGGCAAACAAAATAAGGCAATAGTACATATTCCGTAACAAGGTCCACAAAACATAAATAAACATAGTTTTTGCCAACATAGTGTGGTGAATAGGTCTAATTTATCGGTAGATTCCCGATAAATCGCTAGTCAGAATGATAAATTGGTCCAAAAGATAAACGACAAAGATAAGGCATAATCTTATCGGTCACCCCCCGATTTGCGATAAATCGGAAGATTAATCACTGAATTGGAAGATTTCTTGAACAGTGCCGCACCATGCTTTGGAACCGTAAAATCCCCACACTAAGCGAGGGTTCTTGACACATAGCGTGCATATGTATGTATGTCACCCCAATTCGAGCCGGTGAGAGGGATTAATCCATACGCATGCGCTCAAACTTAATTTGGTCTGGGATCTCACCATGATCGACCTACTATACGGTAACACGAACCAAAGAAGAAGAATCCAACCTGGTAACCTTACTCATTCTCGGTCGAGATGATGGACGTCCAGACGGGCCCATAAATATATAGGCTTGCCACCGATCACCAAACAAGTGAGAGTGTCCAAAGACAACCATTGCATGGATGTGTCCAAACATATTTATGAAGGCGCGTGATGCATGCATATGTTTGAATACCCACTGCACAACATTGATGTGGTGCATGCGTTGAAAATCCCACAGTCCCCACACAGAGCAAGAGGTTCATGAAGTGTC